>NC_087550.1:27538311-27847983 GCF_036250125.1 Pseudopipra pipra | reverse complement strand
CTCAAAATTGCCCCAGCTCAGCACATTTCGTACTTCCACCAGCAAGCTGAACACTGGGCTCCATGAATGCAGGCAGCTCAGAGTCACATGCAGCTGCCAGCTTGTCAGGGTGTTATAGTGGCAGTGACTCACCACAGCATGTGACAAATGAGCACTCTGATTCAGTATGGAGAGGGAGATCCCAGACGCAAATACTCTCCAAAAGGGTTGGTATCAGCCCACCTTGGCAGTTCACGATCTCAGTGTGGATGTGGGGGTCCTGGGGGACACAAGCCAGCACTGTGTCGTGGTGGTAACAAAGGTAAGAGCATACTACTGAGCATCAGCCAGGAGCCCAGCCAGAAGGGAAGCAAGCAATCGCTGCCCTTTCCTTGGCATTTTTAGAGAACATTTGGAATAATGTGTCCAGTTTTGGGTCTCCAGCACAAGAAAGATGTCAACAAACTGTAGTGAGCTCAGTGGAGCATTCCATGAGCTCAGATGGCTGGAGCACTCATGCTGTGAGGAGAGGAAGAAAATGAGCTTGCTCAGCCTGAGGAAGAGAAGGCTTTAAGGTAAACTTTCCAGTACCTGTAAGAAGTCAGGCTCTTTACTGAGGAGAGATGGCAGAAGAATGAGACATAATGGTCATAAATTGAAACTGGAGGTTCAGACTGGATATAAGGAAAAACTTCTCCCCTGAGGACACTCCTGCAGTACAGCAGGAGTGACCAGAGAAGCTTGTGGCATTTTCATCCTTGGAGGTTTTCAAAACCTGACTGGACAAAGCTCAGAGCAGCCTGGGGCTGCTCACCCTATGCTCAGCCAGGAGATGCAGTCCCTTCCCACCCAAATAATCTGTGATTCAATCACAGGACTGAAAATTATCAGGCCATGAAGGCTCTTCACTGCTCTGCACAGGCGGTTTGCTTAGCACAGCTACTAAAAATCAGATGGTTCTAAATCACCCTGAAGAACCTCTGCCACAGTTATCAGTGAGAAGCCAAAGGCTGAACAGGCCCCTGGGTGGAAATCCTTGATGTGGAGAGGCAGTTCCTATGGGACTCCTAAGGCAGACACTGCTGAAGGAAGCTGTCCTGTTCTGTGCCACACTATACCTGCTCTGGGCGAGCAGCAGTACTTGCCAGGGTCACAAAACTGAACGACATTCAGTCATCACAAGGATTCTTACGAAACAGTGCAATGAAGGCAAGAACTGGAAAAGCAGGAAGAGGAAATATTTTTATGGCAAGCAAACTGGCAGGCTCTAATAAATCTCCACAAAGATTTGACTTTAAAAAACCAAAACGATTTAAGAAGTCTACCTAGATTAAACAAAACTAATGTTTTCTCCACAGCCTGTCCAGATGAGGATATGACTGCGTTAGCAAGTTTCAGTTTTTGGTCTTTCCACTTGTATTTCATTAAATAATTTAAACTGGCAGTCAAAACAAGCTGGACAAACTCTGAAGTATTTATATGATTTAAATGAAAATGCCAGATTTTTAGTTAATTCTGTCCACTTCTGAATCCAAGAGGGGTTTATTTTCACACTCTTTATTTCTGGATTATCAAACCACTGCAGTCTGCCAGACAGTCAGGATTTCAAAACTAGTTTTAAGACCACGTGCAACATTAATTGCATATTTGCATAAACTTTAACATGATATGTAGGCCTTTTCAAGTCAAAGCATTAAGTGTGACTCATCAATTCTCAATAATGTACTTACTACTGCAAACTGTCTCTTTTTTTAATAGCAAATAATCATTAGATTGTACAAGTTAAATGATAGTTTCAATGACTGCTGTGCCTTTGGATGCTCTGTAGGTGTTTAGGAACTGCTACAGCCTGGGGAACAAACCCGGGACATTGACAAGGAGCATAAGAAGATGGAGCTTGCCCTTCATCTTTCCTTACTAGATTGCCACATGCCATCCATTACGGAAACTGGACCATGAAACTTAGCTGTACATTGGCATTTTTAGAGTAAAAGTATGTGCTCCATTAACACATGAGCAGTAAATTAAGTTACTGTAAGTAATACAGTATCAGGATTTGGAGCTGGCAGTGCTTGGAGCTGAATTCTGTGTTGGGGAATAGCAGAAGCAGCGAGTAAGTTTTCTTGCTTATTTCCCGATTCTCCCCACGCCCCCCAAAAAACCCCAAACAAACCCAAAACAAAAAAAAACCAACCAAGCAACTCTCTCCCCCCCAAAAAACAAACCCCAAACTAAACTAAAAAAACCCCAAACACAAAACAAAAACCAAACGTAAGCACAAGGTTTAGACTTTGTAAGAACGATGTCAGCTCCTTCCTCGAGCTCAGGACAGGGCACACTTTGGGTTTCCCGGTGGCCGCAGCCCATCTCCCGCACTTCCAGGGCCGGAGCCGGCAGCATCCCAGCCCTCCCCGCGCACTCCGCCCTGCCCACAGTTCCTCTGGAGTCAACCGAGCCACGCCAGGCCAGGAGGGAGCAGGGAGGGTTCCGGGAGCCGGAGACTGCTCCGTGCATTCCCAATTCCCTACGGCTTTTACACTGGGGGGGTTGCCGGCGGTGTCCCCGCGCAGAGCGATGTCCGAGCACACCCCCGGCCCCCCGACAGACCCTGCACCGGGACGGGACCCCCTCTCCCGGGCCCGCGGGTCCCTCCCGGGGCTCGCCCCGGCCGCTCACCTCCTGCACGATCTGCTGCGTCTCGTCGGTGGCGGGAGAGACCGCCGAGACCCCCCCGCACAACATGGTGGCACCGCTCCGCTGCTGCCGCCCCGATCCTCCACCGCGGGCTGGGCCGCGGCTGCCGGCGGGGCGGGCCCGGGGCGGGCCCGGGGGCGGTGCCGGGGCTCGAACCCGCGGCCGGGGCCCCGCTGGGCGAGGCGGTGGCGGGTGGGGGGTCCGGCCCCGGCAGCGCCCAGGCCGGGGCGGTTCAGCGCAAGCCGGCGAGACCGGCGCTCTCCGAGCTCGGCGCGGGGATTGCGGCCCGCCAACCCATTAAAGAGAAAAACAGCTAAAAGCAGCAACTGCAATAAAAGCTGCCGGCAGAATTTATTCTGCTCCCTTGGCGGAAGGGAGGCAGCCTGTCCTCACCGGGCGGCGCCCCTGTGACAGTCCTGCGTGAGGACAGGGCTGCCGTCAGCTGATGCGTTTTCCCTTTCCTGTGTGTCGCCTTTTCCAGCAGCGGCATATTCTCGGTAGCCGCGTGGAAAATTCCATTTTCAGGACTCCCTCGTTCACCATGCTCATTGTTCCCTCTCCCAGGCTGATTTTGCCGTTCCTCAGCCAGCAAACCGAGGCGGTGGTGAATTATCCAGTTCTGAGAAATCCCCTGGGGAGATTTCAGGCTGAATGTTCAGGTCTTAACAGTCTTTACAGTCCCTAACAGTTTAAACATTCAGACTCCTTGGGAAAACAACAATAAGCACCTACCTTCCTTCTCCCACTTTGCAGCATCCCTTTGTAAATTTGGTCAATATAACCCTAAATTTAATGGCAACAGATATTAGAAACTGAATGGAGCTCCTGGACTCACAGGGAGTACATGGTGAGAAGCATGAACCAGAATGGGCAAGAAGGTTTCTTTCCCCTGGTATCACCTATTAAAAAAGGGCTCTGCTGAAGCTCTGGGCAGGCAGAGCTCTGCCGAGTTTGTGAGGAAACTGGGGATGCAGGATCAGGCTCTTCGCTGGGATGATTCCCAGCCCATCAGCCAAATTTACTGATGGAAATCCCTCCACAAAGATGATCCACTCTGTTGTTGCTTTACTAAAAAATGGTTCAGGAAACACCACACTGGGGCATGCTTTCCAGTGGGTTTTTGAGCCATGGTAGGTGGGATGGGGCAGCCATCCATGTCAGCACCTTCTGGCAGGACATGCCAATGGAGATTCTCAGGATTGACCTTTCAACAGAAGGATGTTCCTCACCTTGTCTTCGTCAGTGTGTGACACACCAACAGGCTTTTGGGCATCTGTCTGACCAGACCTCCTCCTAAACTTGGCAAGATAAGAACATATCCCCTTCTCCATGCCTGGGGGAAGGGTCTGGTTGCAAATTGCCTTCCTGAAGGGGTCCTTTTTTACTGAACTTCCCTTGTGCCCAGAGTGTGTGTCACTGCCATCGGCTGCAGCAGCAGCTCTCAGGCAGCGTGAGGAGATGGAGGCCTAGAGCTCTAGGTAGGACTGCAGTGAGGGTGGATAGGGCTTTCCCAGCAAATATAGCCTGGCTGGTCAGTGCTAAAAAATTATGGCAGCTGTTGGAAACTCATTGTGTGCCAGTGTATAAATTCCTTTTAAGTTAACGTAAAGAATGAAAAGCACACAAAGAATGAAAAGTACCCAAATGTCAATATTATCTACTGTGTGTATAGCTAGTGAATAGTGCTCTCCAAACAGGGCAGCCCATGGTGACTTTCTGTTTCTCACGTGTGTATTCATGCATAACCTTTGGTTTGTATCCTGTGTCATTTTCATTTCATTCATTAAGCTCTTATATGTTTCAATGCTGTCAGCTTCACTTCAAGGGCTACTCTGCTGGGTTTGGTCCACTAGCACTAAAACTACTTGGCTACTAGAACTTTTTGGAAGTGTGAGCTATAATCAAAGCACTTTTTTTAGCCCTTTCTGCCATCTAGTGCCCATCCACTTTCATGCATTTAGGCTCAGGACATCATGGATCTCAATTCTGTACCCTAAACTGAGGTTAGAAGCCACAGTCACAAGCCTGGAGAAGGATCCTGGGTTTTAGAAGCAGCTCTCAGATCTCACTGGGTACAGGGATAGAATGTGGTTTCCAAAACTTTTGGCTACAAGAATTTGTGTTTTCAAACTCACTCTTTTTTTTTTTTTTTTTTTTTTTTTTTTTAACCAGCTCTGCCACAGATTTAATCAAATATTGCAATTTGCAAGCCTTACAATTAAAGTTGGATTGGTTCTTACGTGATGTAATTAAAATGTGAGCCCACTCCAAGGGGGATGTAACAGATCAACAAAAGGGTTAAAATAACTTGTCTGAATAGTGTGCCACTTGGGCTTTCTGGATTTGCACTTTGGTCTTCCTAAGTCAAGAACTCCCCTTCCTTATCAACAACAAGTGGAGGTGGCAAAACAAAGGTTTTATGCAGTAATGTCACCTGTAAGTTTTATTTGCCTGCCCTGGCAAAAGAACAACCAAGCAAAAACAGTAACAAGAGAATTGTGATGTTTTCCCAACACTTTCACACACAGTCCTTTTGTCTCTGCTCACACTGAGCTGCAGGCCCATCTACCTTTCCATAGTGGTCTAGATTATCTTGATGTTTGATGAGGGAGGGTACTGACAACTTCCAGAAGCTTGTTCTTGCACATGGAATATGGGAAGAGGGAAATAAATTCTGCAATGTAACCCTAGCCCCTTCTGTCAGGCTGTCCAGGGGTGCTTTTTCTCTCATCAGGCTGCAACAAATGTCTCTTCTAATGACTCTCTTACTTCAGTATGGATCAAGAAAAACCAGGCATGCCTTGCAAAACAAGAAGCATTTATGTTTGCTTTAAGGGGAGTGGGACAAGAGTAATGAAGTTCTGCTATGCTCTCTGCTGAAGTCCTTACTGTTTTTCTTTAGGTACAGTCCACCCTTCTTGTTCTAGATGCCCTCTCTTCAAGATGGGAAATAACCTAGCAGATGGCCTATAGGTGCCAAAAAACATATGCAGTTTGTCCATTTGTCTTGGTGCATGTCCCAGAGCCCAGACTTGTATGTCTTCCTCATTCAGTCATCTACCAGCACACACACTTCAGATGTTCACCCATTCTGGTGATCATACTACCCCTTCTGGGGGCTACTTCTCCATTCCTCACTCCTCCATTTCTCCTTGTTTCATTTGCTTTGTATCAGGCCCAGCAGTACCGCCAGGACTAGTGCAATGCTCTGTGTAGGTGTGAGGCAGATTAATACAGCAAAGTACAACACTGACTAAGGTGTGAAAGGGTTAGCCATGTATGCCATGTGGGATAGTACAGAAGCAACTCTTTGTTAAGCATACAACTACTAGCAACATATTCAATCATGGATACATCTCATTGTGCTCTCACAACGTTGCTGGAGGGGATTTACAAGCTGTTCTCCCCCTCCACCAAAGCAGGCAGGCTGGAGGTAAAGGTACCCCAGCTGGAGGAAACCAGTAGGAACCTAGTAGCTTGGTCTAGTGCAATGGAGTCTATGGAGAGTATTGTCCAATATTTCTTGTTGGGCAGAAAGGAGAGACTGGGACATTACTAAATATAAATAGCATGGCGCTCTGTCACATTAAATACTTTACATGTTCACACCCTTGGCTGTACACAGCATGTCGGATGTTGGGGGCTTTTTTATTTTCCCCATGACTGTGCTTTCCTGAAGTGAAACCGTGTACCTTGCTTTTGTAGAGCTGGGAGTCCTGATGCACATGGTTACAGATCACATATACTGGATAAAGAGGAAATATTATACATAGTGGGAAAGAGGAATATTATACATAAATGTAAAAGCAGGGTATAGTGGAATTGCCTAATGCCTCCCATAGTCAGCTGAGTTGCAGTCTGGCAGGAAAAGCTTATGGAGGCAAGGCAGCATGCAGATTTCTGCTTAAGCCCCACCAGAGGCGATCTTCACTTGTCCTTCTGAGATGTCCTGGTTTCAATAGAGCAAATGCAAATTCAGTCCAAGGCACCCCAGACACAGTCCTTCCTCTGGAGGCACATGTGTTACCCTGCTGATGCTAACAGTAAGGTGTGGTGGGGCTGTGTAACAGGGGTGTGTCTTTGTTGTCTTTCCCATTCAGAAGCAAGAGGTGAGCAAGTTCCTCTTGGGGGCTCGTGTGCTTTTCACAATCTTCTTTCGTTAGGAATGTATCGTGTTCTCTGTCACAGAGCCACCTCCAGTGCCTATAAAATTTCGGGAGTTAGCCGATTGCAGGGAAGGCTCTGCCTCAGGGCTTGGTACCTCTTCTTTGTTGTCTCCCGCCACTGACTCCTGCGAGCTGGTCTCTGGGCTGGAAGCTGCCTGGAAGCTGGACTCAGCGCCGAGGGGCTCGTTGATCTGCAGAGGAAGCAGGGCCCGGTGCCGCATCAGGCTGTCGTCGCTGTTCTGAGCCTCCAGCGAGTTCCTGCGCTTGGCATTCCTGTTGGCCATGGCGTTCTTCTGCGGCTCCTCGAAGCTCAGTGACAGGGTGACTGTACCACTCCCGAAGCTGACTTTTTGCTTGCACCCACGCTGCTGCTGGCGCTGCCGCTCGGCAGAGGCTGGTAGAGGAAAAGGATCCTCATGGTTGCTCTTGCTGCTGATGGAGGAGGAAGGGGTGGAGCCAGTGGAGCCCCCCAGGCTGTTGGAGCGCTTGCGGGACACGTTGCTCCGTCTCAGTGTGGCCCTGGCAGCCACTTTGAAAGCGTGGGCAGCTGTGCTGCAGCGCACCTCCTCGATTGTGTTGCGGGAGGGCTTGAAGAGGATGATGTAGACTTTGTTGAAGAAGATGCAGGCCAGGAGCCCAAAGCTGGCAGCCAGTATCGCAATCACCTCCACAGCAGAGACAAACTTGCCGTATGTGCTGGCGTAAGCAGGGATGAAGGAAATCCACACAATGAAGAATATCAGCATGCTGAAGGTGATGAACTTGGCCTCGTTAAAATTCTCAGGCAGCTTTCGAGACTTGAAGGCGAAGAAGAAACAGATGGCTGCCAGTAGGCAGGTGTAGCCAATGAGGAAGCCGAGGGCCATCAGGGAGCCTTCATGGCAGGTAATGAAGATAATCTCATCCTCCAATTCATGGTTTCGGTAACTGGATGGTGGGGCTGTGTAGAGCCAAATCACACAGATGACAATCTGCACAAATGTGCATAAGAAGACCAGGAGGAACTGGAGGTTGAGGCCCCACCACTTTCGGTGGAGGCTCGTGGGAATCTTTGCCTCGAAGACGAGCAGCACACGGTTGGTTTTCACCAGGATGCAAGAGATGCAGAGGACAAAGCTGATGCCAAAAGCTGGCTGCCGCAAACGGCAAGTCCAGTTCTGGGGCTCACCAATGAAGAACAATGAGCTGGAGAAGCAGCAGAGCAAGGAAAAGAGGAGGAGGTAGGACAGCTCCCGGTTTGTCGCTTTGACAATGGGTGTGTTGCGAAATTTGGTGAAGACTCCCAGGACAAAAGAAGTCAGGAAAATTCCCAGGACAGCAAAGAGAGTCAGAGCAATCCCAAAGGGCTCAGTCCAGGCCAGAAACTCTATCTGCTTAGGGATGCAGGACGTATGGTTCTCATTGGACCAGTAATCCTCAGGGCACTTGTCACAGGCACTTGCATCTGGAAAAGAATGGACAAGAAGAGGATAGGTTTGTCAGAATGAGAGGTTGAAATCTGGGATGACATATATGGCAGCTACACACCGGCCTTCATCTTCAATACATGAGGTCTTCCACTCGTGGCTGCAGATCCCCAGGATCCTACGTTGGTGTCTAGAGTGTTTAACAGTGAAAGAACCAACCTCCCATGGGCTATACAGCAAAACACGAAGCATGCTTAGTTCCAGCTTAAAAAAAGTCCTGCCCCTGCACTCATGCTTTTGTAATCTATTTCCTGGCAAAACTTTGCAAACTTCAATTGCTATCAGCTGTTACACAGGCTCTGTTCCTCCCTCTTCCTTGTTCCTTCATTTTTATCATCTACTTCTATCCGTCTTCATACCTCTCACAGTTTTATCATCATTCAAACATCCTGCCTTTCTCTATTACAGAGAAAATTAAAAACGTGCTTGCCTCCTTAAATGCTTTGAGAAGCTATTTCATATTCCATAGAGGCAAGTCTTAGTGTTTAAACTGCTCTTCCCTGAAGGCAGGCAATGCCCTTGATTCCCAGCACACTCTCATTTCACGTTGGAATATCAGGGAAAGATGTGTCTTAATCATATCGCTCTCCCCACACCTAGAAAGTGTCCTAGAAAGTGCCAATGGTTGGCATGATCAAAAGACAAGGACCTGCTGCTTCTGCTCGTCTTTTTTGACCCAAATTGTTCTTGTGCTGCAGCAGGGAGGGTCATGACTCCTTTGATGGCATGGAAGGGGGTTGAGAGCAGAAAGCTGGAGGTCTCAACTTACCTCCTCCTTTGGGATCCCAGCACGATAGCAAGGGGCTGCATTGAGTTCTGGGAACAAACATTCAGAAACTCCTTTTAGCAGCAACCTCTCTCTGAGCTTTCCACCTGAACAGACACAGACTCTGACCACAGCTTCCAGAGCAGAGATTAATGTTAATGAGAAAGTCAGAAATGCCAAGCTAATGAGGGCAGAGGTTTTCAAGCACTCTTATTCTTAAGGCATGGTTGGAGGGAGCATCCATGACCTGATAACGATATTACTTTCCTAAGGACTCTTTGCCTCACCTAAGCTGTTCATGTGAAAACCTGGCACTAGATGCAAAAGCTCAGTCAGAAGCTCTCATCACCATGCCATTTCATTTACATCCCTTCAGCCTGTGCCTTTTATCCTGGAAGCCTATTGCAAACTGCAGGCAAGGCAGAGTGAACTTCACATAATGGGGAATTCAGCTGCCTCTACCCCTCTAATAGGGGCAGCTATCAGCAACACATCCCAAAGATGTGCTTTCACTGCTGTCTTCTGGTGGCTTAGAGACCATGCTGCCACTGAAGGGAGTAAATCAGATCTCTCTCCTCCCCTAAGGCTGCTCACTCCTGCCACCTCCTTTGTGTGAGCTCTAGAGGGCATACAGCTTTTTGTTCTAGCTGGAAACAGCCTGCCAAGAGTTGGTTTTCAGAAAGACCAGAGACCTGATCTAACTCGCTCTATGGTTGCAGGAGTACCAGCACTGCTCCCAGAAAAACGGTGGGACCAAACAGCTGGGAGAGGGCAGATTGCTTCTTCTGGTAGCATTGCTGTCTCAGCTGGATGAGACTGGTTGTAAAACTGTTCTCTATGCCTATAAAACTGGCAAGCACAGGAAAGAAAGACCATTACTGTCAGCTGAAATTGCAGCAGGAAACTGTGGAGTCAGAAGGCAGCTGCCCTCTCAGCCTCATAAATTTCACCAGAGCTAGCTCCCAAAATCATGTGGAAAAACACAAAAATATCCCTATTACACATGACCAGAATTACTTCTATTTAATCTGAAAGTGCTACTTCCAAGAATCCTGTAGTACTATATGTTCATGCTAAAAAGTTTTCATTCCTGTCTGATAGGACACAAACTATATTCTCTCAATGAACACTTGTTCAGTTTTGCAGTGTTTGCTGGAACCAGTGTACAGCAGAACATGTGAGGAAATCCTGAGTGCTCTGCAGTGTGGAGGGGACTGCTGTTCTGAAAGAATTTTTTTGTCTTCATTACCCTGGGGATGTCCAACACTGAGGGAGCACTAACGGTGCTGGAAATTCAAAATTTTTTAACCATTTATAAAACTGAGGTTATCTCTTCCCTCCACTTCACAACCTGAGTGGCTTGATCCAAGCTCCCAGTGAAACCAGCAACAGAGATGTCCACAGGTGTGATCAACAGAAGCTGTGGCTGGTGACTCCATAAAGGGAAATACTCCTCTCTGCTTGTGAAGTCAGAGATGTAATGGATTTTATTTCTTTGTAAAGCATGAAATAAAACCCTGACAACATGAGAAAAAGATGGAGGCAGACAGACAACTACAGAATTTAGGTTTAGGTTTGGGAATGTCTCCTTCCCATAGGTTTTTGGAAGAACAAAAGCTACTGCTACAGTGTAATGGAGTTTACTTGTGGCTGAAGGCTTGTGCCTGAGATGCTTCCTATTTGCAAGTTGTTTTTCAAGTTCTCTGCCTTAATTTTCCCAATGCAGAGCATTAGGTACAAGCAGGCTTAGCAGAAGACAGCACCTGAGGACCATTGCACTCAACTCCTCTAAGCTGTCCAGAAGTCTCTCCAGACTTTTTGTGAAGCCTCCTGGCAAGGCAACCGCCAGCTCAGCCCTGCAGGGAAGCGATTTCAGCACAACTGTGAGTGATGCCCAGAGGGCTCACACTGTCCTCTGCAACCCCCAAAGCAGCTCTGTGGGTATTACCTGTTTCATCACTGTACTCCCCGTCTGGGCAGTCCACGCACTCGAAGCAGCAGGTGGGCTCTCCCTCAATAATTCCCTTCCTTGTGCCTGGCAGGCAGTCCCTGCTGCAGTTAGAGAAAGGCACCTGAAAGGAAAAAGAGCCCAAAGAGGGTTAATGGGGGCAATGGCCCACAGGCAGCCTTTCTACTCAAGACCTTAGGCTTCCTCCAAGGGTGTTATTGCTTGACTGGTGTGCTGGATGGAGAGCCTCAAATGCTCACCTCTCCCCCTGCCGAACAGACACGTTTCGCACAATAGTCCTTCCCCGACCCACTGCAGTGAGGTTTCTCTGAAAGAACACACCAAGGGATGGTAGGGAAGATCAGCAGATCTTTGTAATCTCTATGGTGTTGTGGGCATTGCAAACTGGTATATGACCATGACAGACATACCAGAAAACAGTCATTAGATTGTTAAAAGAAAAGACAATCGACCTCTACGGATGGGAATTTGATATAGATGGAAATGAGGAACTCTGACTACTGATCCCCAATTCCATATATTACATTTTATCTGCTAATAATTTATGGAAATTAAAACAGTTTTTTGAAATCCAGTTCCTCCTGTTCTCCTGGAGACCCCCCCGAACCCAGAAACAAACAAAAATACCTCGGTAAATTAACTAAACAAGAGGAGTTTTCATATGAAAGAAAAGTAAAAAAAAAAGGCCCTGTTTTAAGAACTGAGCATGCTATTTCTAAGCTGTTGATCAGGATTGCATCATTAATTGGACAGACACAAATCCAGGGCAAATCCCTGCAGCTCCCCCTGTGAAGCACTCTTTGTTGCTAATGCCTATTGCTATTAATACAGTATACACATTCCTTGAGACAGTACTTCAGCAGGTAGTGCATCCATCAAGAGGACTTCATCAGTCTAGACTGTCTTTCTTTAGGCTGCCAGTGGTGATTTTGAACAGGCCTGAATCAAAGGCCTGACTGAAGTCACGCACTGCTTCCCCATTATCTACTAAGTTGACTGAGCTTGCAAGGAGGAAAATTAAATTGGTTTGACATGATTTTATCTTGACAAATATATGTTGGCTTGTTCTTATCAGTTTATTATCCTCTAAGTGTTTATAAACTGTTTAATTTTTTTTTATCAAGTCTTTTAGGTTACTGAAGCTCAGCTCAATTGTGTAATTCCCTCAGCTCTCCCATATCTGCTTTAAAAACAGGTATTACGATTACTCTCCTCTAATCCTTTGAGACATCACCCATCCTCCACGCTTCTCAAAGATGAATTGCTAGTACTTTTGTGATTGCTTTGGCTGCATTCTTAAGTATTCTGTGGGGAATTTTATCAAGTTCTGCCAAAATGAATCTATCTATCTTACCTACTCTTCAACCTGTTCTTTTGCAAGTCTGCCCAATGGTGAAGTTCCTGTGTTAAAATTACCCACATTTAATCTTTTTTTGAGAATGACAAGAGGTAAAGAAGCTTCAGTGAGTGCTGGCTACTGCCTCTGAGCAGAGTCTTTCATCTGGAAGAAATTAAAACTCTATAAAATGAAAAAAAGGCTGCAGCAAACATAGAAATCACAAACCCCTCTGATGCACAAAATTTACCTGCCCTGGCTTACACTCAGCACCATCCTGTCAAATTTTTAACAGTTCACAATAGATAATGAATATAAATATTGCACTTTTGGAGAAATTTAAACCAAGAGAACACAATTAATCAGTTTAAGTAAAAAACAATAAAATCCTAACTGTTGGGAAAAGTGTAAGTTCCATTTGCAACAATCAGAAGGAGGGGTTAGAATATCAGGAGTTTTAAAATTCCACTTGTAGTTTGTGCTCAGAGACACCAGCTGGGCTTAGAAAAGCCTGATCTCAGTATTTCTGTGATATTACACTCTGCTCAATCCACGCCTCCTTGAGAGTTCATGGATTTGATCCAAGAGTGAAGCTGGGGTACCTGGAGTAAATGTAAGGCTTAACTGATGGTGTTAAGTGTATTAGGCAAGTGTAGCTAAAATGCAGAAACATTTACCTGATCCGGCAGCCAATGTGAATAATCACCTGGAAGTGAATTGCCTTATTCATTGATCAGGTGCTGATTTAACACATCTAAAGATTGCAGCAGGGCCTGTCAGTGACAGTTCTGAGCTAATGCTCCACTCTCTGTGTCCCCTCCAACACCACAAACCTGCTCAGTATCCTCTCTGGGAGCCAGGGTTTCTGCCTAGGCTGGAGTGGGCTGCTGCCAGCTGCGACAGCAGCTCACCTGGCTCTTGTCTGGAGATCTCTGTACCATGTTTCCATCATGTGGGTAAGACACAGCCTGGCTGCTAATGACAATAGTTATGCTGAAAAGATCTAACATATGCAAGAAAGTGGAGAAGGATTAAGCCCTGACTAAAATCAATCACTACATCTTGAGATCTCTACTTCTGAGACTGCAGAAGCACCTTCAGGTAGATTACAAAAAAAGGCAGCAGGTGCTGGTGTCTCCCACTATTTGAGCACCAAGTTAACCCAGGCAGATTGACAGGGCTTGCTCTGTTTGGTTTGCAAGGGTGTGAGGAAGGCTCTGTGATTTGGTGGGTGAAGCCAGCAGAAAGACTTATGAATGTATGCAGGAGCAAGAAGAGATGCTGGGAGTGAAAGAGAAGGCTGTTTTCAGCAATAAAACTACTAAGCTCAGGAAAACTTGACTTAGTCAACAACCAGACTGGGGTAATAATTTCTGTTGAAACAGCGCTGCAAAATTCCATTCTATCTATTTGGGCCAGGAAAAAAAGACATTATTTAAATCATTAATACTCAGGCTCTGAAATGTACAGGAGGGGAGGAACAGCTGCCCATTATTTCCAGAAGTATATTAACATGGATGTAAAAGACTACAGCAGAGTCCATGTATACAATAAGATGAATGGATCTTTTAATGAGACATGGAGCCATAATATGAGGAGTGTGCAGGGTTAGTTCAAATTTCAGCTTGTGGAAACTTAGGAAGCATTGCTGGGAGGATTTAAGCACTTACCTCCTTAGAGAATCCACCCCACAGGATCTTGTTTTCATTGATAAAGAGCCTCTCCCCTTTCTTGGCATAAACGTTGTAGTGCCCAACCTCTTCAAAGACGACTGAGCCATCCTCCGGAGAGAGATGCCAATTGATTATTGAGTAATTTCCTACCAGGTCCCCAAACTCATCAAAATCCACTTGCTCCCCCATGTTATTGGTGAAATTTAAGTGTCGCAGATGCTTGAGAACCTAGAGAGAAACAGAGAGACACTGAACGCCTGTGTGTTTCAACCTACCACAGCACACATCTGCTGGGGGGACAGAAACGGGAAGAATCGCTTTACTACAGTCCTTAATCTCTTAGGAATCATTTAATCACAGCAGTAGGAGGCTTTCCCTCATGGATGTCACATGCACACAGAGAGCCTGTACAAACCTTGTAGACAACACAAGGTATCATGACCCTCAGGGAGGTCATCAACCCATCTGTAACACTTCCTGATGCTACCCCAACATCCATTTATCATTCTTCTTCAGTCCCTTTGAGCCACCTCTGCAAGCCCATAGCTTTTTGTGAGGGTCAGAGAAGCAGCAGCAGCCTATGATGTGTTTCAGTCAGCCATACATCCCTCTCACCCTGCTCTTGCAAACACTCTGCATAAATACTCCCACTTGACATCTCTCGTCTCTGAATGATCAATCACTCAGAAGCAGGAATGCTTGAGAAACAACTCAAACTTGACTTTTGATTGAAAAACCTCAAGCCAAATGCACTTCAGTAAAAAAACAACAAATCAAGCTCGTTCTCCACATGACAGGCCTGGAGAATTCATACCACTTTTTTTTTTTGGCTCCTGTCTCCTGGTTGTGTAATTTCAAGTAATCACATTCTGCGTGTCCCCAGGAGTACACTCCTGTAATTTTAACCTCGTGCCTTAAACTGTCATATAGAATCATAGGATCGTTACGGTTGGAAAATACCACTAAAATCATCAAGTTCAACTGTTAACACAGAACTACTCTGTTCACCACTAAACCATATATGCAAGTGCCATATCCACACAGTTTTGGAACTCTTCCAAGGGATGGTGATTTCACCACTTCCCTGGACACCTTATTCCAATGCCTGACCACCCTTTCAGTGAAGAAACTTTTCCTAATATTCAGGCTAAACCTCCCCGGCACAGCTTGAGGCCATTTACTCTCATCCTGTTACTTGTTACCTGGGAGAAAAGCCCAACCCCCTTCTCACCACAACATCCTTTCATTCAGTTGTACAGAGCTTTAAGGTCTCCCTGAGCCTCCTTTTCTTCAGGCTAAACACCCCCAGCTCCCTCAGCTGTGCCTCATAAGACTTGTGTTCCAGACTCTTCCCCAGCTCCATTGCCCTTCTCTGGACTTGCTCCAACACCTTTTAGTGAGGGGTCCAAAACTGAACACAGGATTCAAGGTGTGGTTTCATTGGGGCTGAGTACAATCATTCCCTGGTCCTGCCAGCCACACTATTGCTGATACAGACCAGGATGCCATTGGCCTTCTTGGCCACATGGGCACACTGCTGGCTCACGTTCAGCAGGCTGTCAACCAGTATGCCATGGACAAAATCAGTTAATCCCAGGGACAAGTGCAGTTGAAAAATTCAGGATCTAGATAACCTGACAGGTAAACCTAAGAAATTGTAGCGTGAAAGAAAGCCTGTGCTGGCAACTGTGATACAATTCATCCACATCATATTTTTCTTCAAAAGTTAGTTGCTGCTTTATGCACTTATCAGATTTCTACCCACAGCCCCCCTCATTTTGTGGATGTTCTCTGCTATTTTCTCTGTAGAGCTGATCTGTAGAAAGATGAGGTGATTCTGAGGGCACTTGGCTCTCAGCTGCTTCTAGACCACTGTGGCGTAGTTGCCGCTGTGGTTCTACCGACTGCAACAGCTTATAAGCCCGCTCCACTCTCTTTCACCTGCGAATGCCCAAACTTACAATTCTGGAAGGCAAAATATAGGAAAAGACCAAAATGAAATCAATTTGTCTGGGCATGCAGAGCCCTCTTCACTGCACGGACATAGAACAGATAATACCATTTGATGAATCCTTTTCACCTGGAAACACAGGGATGGGGGAACTGAATCACTTCATTAATTCCTGTCAGTTTTGCTAAATTGTCTCATTTTTCTCTGTTTCCTTTTGGGATCCTCTTATCTCAAGCTAAAATCCCCAGAGCTACAGAGATACCCTCCTCTAATTGCCTATATCAATGCCAGCCTGAGAGAGTCTGGAAATATCATGGTAGTATTACACAGGATGTGGCTGGCAATACCTTTTCAGCTTGTGTGATGTTGATGGAGGGATATCAAAATATTGCCACAGCATTCAGACTTTGAATAACGGGAGAGACAGCAAAGGCAGTATTTCTTCTGTCTTCTTATTCCCAGTGGCCCTTCTCTGCAGACCAGCTCACCTTTAAGGAGTGCAGCTGGAATGATCTCACTGAAGAGCCAGGACCTGTCCCTCTGATGGACAGAGCAAAAGAATGTGCTCTGCACTGGCACCTTGCTTTGAAGAGCAGGGGCACTGCCTGCTCTGGGGAAGGAAACAGGACACTGCTCCCTTCTCATCCTCCTCATTCTGGAGGGGTACTCAGGAAGATGCTACTTGCCGAGCTCCATCAGGGAACAGTGAGAACAGAGCAGAGGCAGCTCTGAGGTCAGAGTGGGTGACAGAGTTTGCAGATCCACAGCGCTGTCTTGTACTGCATCATCTCACTTTGGCCTCACCTGCGCTGGGGCTGCAACCTTGGACATGTTATCAGGAACCTTGTCCGTCAGCAGTGTAGGTACCAAGAAGGGAAGCTGCATTCCTAGCACCTTCCACAAGGTGACAGCTGTAGCTGTCAGTTGGGTCATTACATTGAGCGGAATGCCGTGTTTCTCCTCACTCCAACTCAGCATTGCACTCTTACTGCTGGGTGCCACCAGGATATCTGGACTGGATATCACTGCTGGGTTGACTGCTACCTGTATAGACAGGAAGGATCTTTCCCTTCTTTTGTTGCTACATACGAGGAGACCATCTTGCAAAAACCTTATTGAAGATTCTTCTGTTCAAGTCCTGCCTCTCTTGGCCAGCTGCAGCAGCAGGACACTTGCTGGTCTTAGGGTCAGCAGGATGAATGGTGAAGAAACTTCTGGATTCCCTGGATGCATTTGTTTGTTTATTTAACTGTATAACATTAATCTCAATTAGTCTGTTCCCTTGCCTTACCTCCTGTCATTAGGATTAGTTTAGCAGGATGTTTCCCTTGGTCACACACACACACACACACACACACACACAACATCTGAGGATTCAGGTTATAAACCGTCTCATGGATGACCTGATACGTGTATCTGACAGTTAATATTCATTTAAAAGCACTGATCTACAATTAACAATGTTGTCTTTCCCCAGGCACAGTATAGCAGCTTCAGCTCTGCAGCTGTAGCTGGGGAGCAGGAGAGCCCAGGTGTATCAGTTCATGCAGAAAAGACACATGCTCTGATTAAAATCCCAAATGGAGGGGCAACAGGAACAACAGAAGTAACAAAGCCTGCAAATGCCAAAGTTTGCTTTCAAGTCAAAATTTCTAAAGGTCACCTTATGAAATGGTAACAGAACAACTACCAGAATATGTTCCTCTTTTAGACAGCAAGAAAATCTCAGGATGATATCTGTATATTGCACAGGTTCTGCTCTCTACAGGGTGAGAATACAGTTTAAACAGACAAGGAATACATAAGCACTAAACTTTGAAAGAGGAAGTTGTAGACTCTGAATAATTACAGCACTATTTTGTAGTCACCAGTCTATCAAAGATTAGCTGAAGGCTTTACAGTCAAAAATATGTCACTGTGTTTTGTAACTAAAGATAGAAAAATAAATAACCAAAACTCAATCCACAAAGACTTAAAAGACCCTGCTTCAGCCAGGGTAAGTGAATGTGTCAGGGGTACGTGTATCACATCCTGGAACCAAGAGTTTATGAAAGAAGTGTTGTCCTTGGTGGCTTGCATACACTGTCAGCAGCTGGTGGAAGCCTGTGGGGAGTGCAAGCTGCTGTCTTCAGATGTCGCCTTCTGTAATTTTTCATTCTTTTTTTCCCCTCTGTCACAGGCTTCATGTTGAATTGCAATGCCTTCTAATTAAAACACCTATTATCAGAAAGGACTTGCAAGCTGCCCTCTATCTCGCCCTCCCATTATTTCTGCTTAGGCCATTCCCAGCCTTGCAGCATCCCATGCTTTATCCAGGCTACATATTCTGCGTCACATAGTTTCCACTCTTTTAGGACGATCATAAAACCAGAACATAAATACAGTTGTATTAGTCAGGCTGGCAGCACATCTACCTGTTTCTGACTGTAGCCAACAGCAAATGCCTACACAGGAGCAGAAGGGAACGTAATACTGCCCCTTAACACTCTCACACATTTTGCAGCTCAGTGACTTTCTTGGCCAGAGGTCTTTGTACTCAATAACCTTTGGGTGAGTTTTTCTTCTACGATGTTGCACATTTTGTGTTCTGTGCAAACTTTTCACATCTACAGCCTTCCATAGAGATCCATGGAGATCTACATTCTGTGAGAAAAGCACCAAAGCATCTCTTCATCCCTGTTGGAACAGAGCAGCTACTAATCTCTTTTGATGACCTTTATGCTTATGTGGGCAAAGATAAAGAACTGTCAATTTGCTAGTTGTCTTTTTCATACCTCTCAGGATTTTACAAACTTTTGTCAGATCTCTCTTCAGCCACTTCTTTCTCAGGCTGAGGAGCCCTATCTGATGTTGCTGCATCTTGTACAGAAACTGTTCCACTGACCCTTCTCCAAACTTTCCTAGTCTCCTTCATCAGTTTTGAGACTTGCACATGATACTGAAATAAGATGCACAAAAGGGATAATAAAGTGATCCCCAGGACACTCTGTTTACCTCTCTGTCCCTTTTCTAGTGTGACCATTCTTAATAGTAGACTTGCTTTTTTTGACTACTATTCAGACAGACTTAAGGAGTCCCCCCAAGGATCTCTTTAACTCCTTTTGTGATAAGTCAGATGTCACCATTTATTTTTATCCTCTGCTGACTATCTTTCAACCAACTGTTCATCCACATAAGGACTGAATTTGGTGACACACTACCAGAAGATGCCTTTAAGAAGCCTGAGCATACTTTATAAGTTCCTTTATCCCAGTGCTTTCAAAGTGCTTCAGGAGGTTTGTGAGGTAGGGCTTCTCTTTACAAAAGAGTAGTCATGGTGACTCCTCCTCACTATATTCTATTTTTCATTCCTGATTTTTTTTTTAACCACAACTTCTAATAATGGGCTCAATTGGGCTACGCTAGTTCCTTAGATCTCCTCCAGAACCCGTTTAGAAAATGATGTCACATCTGTCAACTTTCTAGGCCTCAGTGCCTAAAACTGTTTTAAGTGAGGGATTGGTCACCATAGCCAGCTCTTCAGCTACTTCACCTGTGAGCTCTGGCAGAGCACTTGGTGAACATCATTCACTTGCCCCAAAGTATCAAGGTTCATTTTGCTCTTGTATTCCCTAGTTTCTTTTGTAGTCACTTCAATCAGATCCTCTGCAAGTCTCCCATAAATAAATAAACCTTCTTAAGTTTGTCCATGAGGAACACACTTTTCTTCTGTCATGGCCTTACTTTGTCTTTTGCAGTGATAATCTATAGCTCAACTGACAGTCCTACTGCTGAAGTGTTTAAAAAAGGATTTATGAGCTTGTGCCCCATTTACAGCCTGTTCCTCATTATTTATTTTTTGGTCTGCCTTATTTATTTTTACATTTAACCTGCCAGAGTTTATGAACCTTCCAATTTTACTTACTGGACGTAACTCAGCTATTTGAAGGATGCTGTCTCACTTTTAACAAACACTACTAATACCTTTGTTTTGCCTTGCCAGCTTCCTTTCTCCACCTTTTCTTGATCTACAGTAGACACTTTGTGTCACTGGGGTTAAGGCCAGTGGCAGGCAAAACAACCCATTTAAATTTTGAATGCTGTCAGACAGCAGATAATTGTGCATGTGCACTGCATGTCCAAAGCTGAACTTTTGTCCTCTGGAGCACAGCCTAGCTGCCAGCAGTATGGGCTAGATGTACATTTTGACAGCAGCTGGACTAAACAAAAGTGGCATGTCCTGAATCCTCCAGTTAGTAACAAGACAGAAGATAGATCCACCAGTTAGGAGGCTGATGCAACGAAATCCTAGGGCTCAGGGCTAAAAAGAAGAAGGTGAAGATCATGTATAGATGAAAAACACTGGAAGTAGGAAAAGATCCTGGAGATGAAGGAGATGTGTGGAGACAAATGCTGGGGGATGCCCAATGATCTTGGCCAGCAATGCTTAAGAAGAGTAACTGAGAGGAGCTGCACAGCATGAACTGATGACTTTCACCTTGACAGACCTCTATTGCTGTGGAGAAAGCAAGCGTGTGATACCAAGCAGTTAAAAGTTCTAGTCTTATTGATTCTTAAAGAAACGCAAATAAACGTCAGATCTGCTAAGAGCTGTCATTTACTATGTCTCAACTGTGACAGGTCCTTAACTAGTCTCTCTGTGTTGTCAAGGGTTTATATCTTTGGCTTCCTTCTGCAGTTTCTTTCTGACGTGTTTCCTCACTAGGTCAAATGGTCTTACAAGGGACGTGAACCTGGACACACAGGTGTCTGTCCCCATAAAAGATTAACTGTTCCCTCTCCAAACACTGTGTCAAGGAATCCTGTCTTGACAGTTAACTTACATTTTCCCATACTGAGTTTTAGTTTCTGTCTACCTAGCTCTATCCAGGCCTGTACAACAGTTCTGGACTGATGAGTACCAAATGTTTTTCTCATTGCTTTGCTAGAGAGCCCACACTGAGAGCAGCCAACAATTCCACTTCATGGCTCAATGTGAAGATAAAAAGCTGGCAACTGTACTGAAGACGGCAAGTCCTCCCTTTCATTTTGAATTGCTGAGGGCTTATTCTCCTCTCTTTTTTTGGATTCCTAATAAAGTACATGAAGAAGATGCCTTCATAATGCCCTAATAGGTGTAAGGACTTGAGAGCTTAGCAATCGCATTAGCCCAGTGGTCACAATGCACAGGATCTGGTGGTCACACCCAGTGGTCAAGTATCACACGGAAATATGCCCAGGTCAGTTCTGAAAGAGCCGCTTGTAAAATACTTTTTAAAAAAAGCATTCCCTGAAGCAATAGCTTTTTGCTGTTTTTTCTATCTTCCTTTCACTTCCCATGTGCCAATCTTCATTTGCAGCCTAGCAAAACTCTAATTTTTTACTTTCTGTATCAAATCTTTAATTCCTGCTGCATTGTCTACTTTGGAATATCTTGTTCTGCCTTGTTTTTATGTAGGGCCAACTCTTAGGCTCTCCCAAAGGCAGTGCTGTCATCACAGCATCAACCAGTTCTGACACAAAGGACCTGAGCAGGCAGGAAGGTGTTGGCCTTGGATCAGTAATACCTGTTTCCAGAAGCCGGAGGCAGGGAAGAGGAATTGCACCCTTCTGCCCAGAGCACTCTTCTTGCCAGCAGGAACTTCTGTTTCCTTCCCCTCTATAATCTCTTCTCCTTCCCTACTGCCCTTTGTACACCAACAGGTGACAACATGTACTGCTCATGTTGTTTTTAAAACCAAGAAGCCAAGATATGCCAACACCATTAATCCCATCTTTATCCAAAAGTGGTTCAGAAGATAACAGAGTTCTTCAGTGAGTGAAGAATGTGATTCATTACCTCATATCACCTGTGACATTTAGAGAATCACAGAATATCCTGAGTTGGAAGGGACCCACAAGCACCATCGAAGCCCAACTCCTGGCCCTTCGCAGGACATCCCCTGGAATCACACCATGTGCCTGGGAGTATCATCCAAGTGCTTCTTGAACTCTGCCAGGCTTGGTGCTGTTACCACTGCCCTGGGGAGCCTGTTCCAGTGCCCAACCACCCTCTGAGTGCAGGACCTCTTTTCATCTAATATCTAACCTAAACCTCTCCCAACACAGCTTCATGCCATTCCCTCGGGTCATATCACTGGTCACCAGATTCCACCTAAGCTGCTTGCTTTCTGTTGGTTTTCTGCTCTGAAGTGACTGTTTAACACTATATGGGTAACTCAGGGGAGAAGTTGAAAGGAACCAAGGAACAGAGCTGTGATTCCCGCTGTAAGCACCCCACAAAAAATTTGGATGTCTTTCTGTTACACATATCCAGCTTCATGCACAAGGAGTGCCTGGTCTGTAGTTGGGATACTGAACAACTCAAACCAAAACAATGAAGACTAGTCAAGACCCGCTGTACAAGGCCTGATCTGTACTCTGGGATTGAAACTGTCAGGTTGGCAATAGTGCAGATGAACAAAGGGAGATAAACTCTGGAAGAAGGGCTGGTGTCAAAGAGTTGAAGAGAGAGAACACTGATAGTCAGCCATAGATACACTGACAATACTGCAAAGAAAATCTGGCAAGATGGGTGAATGTCTCAGCTCTGAAGGATCTGCCAATGACTTTAAAAACAGGGTGAAAGCAAGAGTTCAGTTCAAGACTCAAGAATAGCTGTACAAAAGCTGAGAATAATTTAAGAACATTAGAAGTTGTTATGCTTTGATAAGAACTAAAGGACTTCCTTGTGAATCTAGGTAGGTCACTGGATAACATGACTGAAGGCTAAATGTGTTTGACAAAAACCAAAGACCTGCTCATTATTGTAGGCAGCTCAGTGAAAACACTCTGTGCATTACGCAGCTGAAAGAGCAAACAAAATATTAGGATATTAAAGTAAGAAAGAAAATTATGCTGAAAATATGGTGCCAATATGTACATTAATAGTACAGTCTCCCCTGGAAAATGCAGTTAGTTCTGGTCAGTTGATCAGAGAAGAAGAATAAAACTAAAGGAAGATTAGAGAGGTCCAAAGGTGGTGATGGTAGCTCTTCGACCATCAGTCTGACTTCTGTTTCTGACTTCAAGAGAAATGGAAGTGTGGAATTGTTTAATTGTTTATGACACATTCAGTGATTTGTGGGAAAGAGGTGATGTATTCTCAAAGAAGCAGAGACCCCTGTCCCTGCAAAGGCAAGACTATTCAGGTCTCCAGAGAAGTACAGGACATCAAGCTGACATGACAAGATGTGCTAATTGTCATGTTGTAACTGATAATTGGTTCTGTTCTGCTTCTGCCAAGGATATGAGATCCCTAGGCAGATGAGAGCTGGATCTTCCTCCACCTTTTCCCTTGGCCATTGCCCTCTCCTTGAGGAGTGGCAGCAAAGGTGCTGATGTGTGGAGCCGTGCATACATCTTGTCCTTTTTGAGAAAGAAGCAGATCCTCCAATAGAAACTTGCAGAAATTGGGAGAGGGAGGAACTCAGGTGAACTGTGTTGGAAACACATTACTTGCTACTCAGAGGAGGGTGCTTGGAGCTTCCCTTATCTCATGCTATGCTGTGAGTACTTTGTCTGCTTGGAAAACTGAGGAAGCCTAGTTTCCTATGACAAGGACCAATTTTACTGCCTGTAACTGGGATTAATTTCATGGGATAGCTTATATGGTCTTCTTGCCAGCAGCCAAGGAACACTGCTCTGCTGATTCAAAACTGCAGCAGCTTTGACACTTTCTTGACAGTGAGAGGTGACAGAAGTAAATTAATAGCTGCTACAGCAGTAGGAGCAAGCAACTTAATGTCAAAGGCAAGCATTTCAAAATGGCACTTGATATAAAATGGGACTAATCTGATTTAGGGTCAGATTTACTCCAGTTCTATATTTACAAAGATGTCCAGAAAGAAACCAAACGCAAAAGCCCAGTAGATTTCACAACAGAGGCTGCATAAGTCAGGTCTGACTGAGATACTTCAGAAAAACCCAATAGGTATTTACCGGTGTTTGTAGATGTCTCAGTTACACTACAGATCTGGGTCTAAAATACTTCTTAAAGACCTGTTTGATGAGTCACAGAGGTACCCACAGGAATCAAGAAATGATCTTAAAGTATTCTGGCATTGTATGGCTGCTTTTCCAGACTGATTTAACCATCAGTCAGGAGGTCACAGGACACAGGATGGGACTAGGATATTTTGTTTTCTGAAGGTCCTCCACAACTCATGCTGGCCCTGTGCACAGCTGCAATTTCAAAAGCAATCGCCTACAGAACATAAGTCCTGAGCTTGTACTGAATTTTTTCCGTGTTCATTAAAATAAAAGCTTATTAATTAAGGAGTTGCTATCCTCATCATACAAATAAAGCTCAAAGTAGTTATTATGGTGTGCTCTAAAAGCAATAATCCATCACAGATCCTCCAGCCAAGGCTGTGCAACACAAGGGTTATACTAACAGAAAGTAGAACATAAAAATCCTGGAGAACAAAGAACAAAAAATGACCAGGCAACATATTAATAAGTTCCTTGAACATATTGAAAGGTGTCAGGTATGCCTGATCCTCATGACATAAGGCTTTAAGAGACAGATAAAGAGGATAGAAAGCTAAAGAGAGAGCTAAGGAGGAGCAGGAAAGCCAAATGAACTACCCTTGCTATCAGAAAAAAAACATGGACATTCTTATCCCAAGGGCACTTGTTTTGGAGCCATAATGTGACATTAACTCAGGTAGAAGTTACTTAAAAAGAGATTAGAGAGTAGCTTGAGCAATTGAATTTGGATCTAAAAGGCTGACAGAACCAGACAGTTCCTCACAGCACTCCATAACTAATAAAAAGACCACTAATACAGTAGGTTTATGATATACACATAAAAATGTCACTGGCTTTGAAGGACAAAGTCAGTATGCTATCTACTATTATTCAATACAGCAATTCCAATCCACCTTTCTGCTACACATGCACATGTAATGCACTCCCAACAGTGTGCCTGAAGTTCCCCTCCGTGACAGTCTGTGAAGAGCATGAATCACAGCTAACTCCTCTTATAGAGGCTTGGATTTCTGCCCAGTGGGCTGCTCCAGAGTCAGTCTCTGGTGGGCTGCAACAGCTGCCAAGCAAAGACAATACTGTAAAAGGTGGAGGGATGTCCTCTGTTACCGAAGGCTGGTTAGTCTGACATCAATCACAGGAAAACCAGTGGGAAAACAAGAGTTTAGGGTTAAGGATCAATTAATACAAAACTATAGGAGAGAAACATAACTGCTGCAGCCAATTAGCTTTGAGGAAAATAGATCTTCTTAAATCCAAATTTGGTTGGCAAACACACCCCTTCAGAAGTGAAATATCTGAGCTTTACATTTAATGTAAAGCATCCGTTCATGGATCAAGAATTGCCCAACAGATACGAACAGAGACAGATCATTAGTTTGTGGGGAATTCCTCCAGCCTCAGTAAACAGCTCATTGCTTCCCAATGTGTTCATCAATACTCTGGCAGCAGATACAAAACACTGTTGGGAAAAATTTGCAGAAAATTCATGGATTAAGGTAATGGTAAATAATATTCAAGACAAAGCATTTCCCCCATATGACCTTCAAACATCTGTGTTTAATACAGTGAAATTCAGACTTATGCACGAAGTCATAAGAAATTCAAGCCACAGGCACAGAAAGGGTACCACACGCTGCAAAGTAGTACTGGCAACTTAATGCAACCTTTCCATTGCATGCTGTGGCAAGGAAAGCTTACGTACTTTGTGCTCCTACAAATGAGGAAGTAATAAGAGTATGCAAATGTGGGATTCTTTTTCACTGTCTGGCTGTGCTGACTCTGTTGAAGGAATACTAAATATATGCCAAAAAGAAAGATGAGTAAATGGACAAGATACAGAAGCAAAGCAGAAAATATATCCTAGTTATAAGATAAGCCCACTCTGTTTAAATTATCAAGGTAAGACTGAGGAATAATTTGATCAATGTGCATAAATACTGTATGGAGAAAAATGATGCATACTTCATCTGGACTTTTAAATCTAATAGAGCAAGGCCAAGTAAGGACCAATGAAACTAAAGGTCAGTTAAATCCCATCTGGAAATCAGACATGACCTGTGACAAGAGATGTGACCCGCCATGGATCATTCTAATTAAAAAAAAGGTCTACTAGTCAGCATGTCTTTGGGGAAAATAAATCATGCTAAACACAAGTTTGGCTGTCAAACACAGCCCTTCAGAAGTGAAATACCTAGGTTTTACATCTGAAGTGAGGCCCCCCCTTAGCTGGATCAAGATTACTTACTTTCCTGAATGTGGCATAAATTTACATACTTTGTTATACAAAAGGTTTCATGATCATTTGGAAAGTGACATTTTTTGGGTGTCTGCTAAGGTTTTGTGGAGAGATACGGTCTCTGGACAGACAAAGGTACAATGACAGCTAATTGTCAGTACTGTTAGATGATACTTTGTACTGTACTCTGCATGCTGCTGTCTGTACTTGCAGCCACAATATGAAAAAAAATCACAGTCAGTCTAATTGCTTTGGTTTCACTTGTAGCAAATATAATATGGAGAAGTCGACTGGGTACAATGGTTCAGGGTGCTGTGTACAAATGGTGAAGGATCTATTGGCAGAAGTCCTGACTGAGTAAATAATGTTTTAATGATCCTGGGAGGTCATCCTGCTGCACAATAACCGTTATGGTGAAGTATATAACAGCTTAAGATAGCGCTCTTTTTATTAAGTCTAAATTTAATACTAAATAATACAAAAATACTTGTCCAATTATTAAAGCTATAAATAACAGAGCCAAAGGTTATCCTACAAGCTCAGTGTTTTCAAGTAGCATAATTCACATATATTGTCTCATGTAATCGAAGTCTGATTGAAATGTCTTTTCTGGGAGGTGTTTACTGTTGTCTCTACCCAGCTGTGCAGAGAACAAAGCTATATATGTGTCCCTTTGCACCCATTTGCTTTTGCTCTCTTCTAACAGCCCTTTATGGATCAGTCTCTTCAAAGTCCCAATGAGGTCTGAAGCTGCATCCTGCACAGAATACTGCTGATACTGCTTTGAAGAACTGTGCCTTTCTCTAGGCCAGGAGGAAGTCATAGCTTTTGACTGTAAATTCTTTCCTATTTGGAACAATACAATGAGTTACTTCAATAATTGGGTTAGCTGCCTTTGTTAGAATGAGAACCAACTGGTTCTGCACACTGTGTCATTTCTTTCAACAAAACCATAGTAATTCATGAAACCTGAGTTTAATGGTTATTTATAATCTAGACAAGAACTACTATCCATGAAAAAAACAAAACAAAGAGTGCTGAAGTTTCCTGTAGTCACACTGAGTTGACTGAACTCATGCAACTGTTTTGGACATTCACAATGGGCATCTGTTGCAAACACAGCCATCGTCCCATCAGTGGTCAACTAACATCCCAGTGGATTCACTTTTACTGTGTTTGGGCACAAGTTCCACTTGGCTACTAGCTTAAATCTGTTTTTTCCATTTCCTTTATCAATTTAAGTCTTGGACAACAAATAAAACAAATAAATCAAGACTTTGATTTCATGTAATTCCTTCATGTAATTCCTCCTACAGACACAGGTAGAAGTCCTTTCTGAGCAAAATATTGCTTCTAGTCCAGTGGGAAGATCACTCATAATTTTACAAGGCAAAAGAGTCACTGTAACACGTAATTTGTTTTCCTTCCTCCAAAATTCACCCACTGTGTGGAGTAACACCAGTCCTTCATAGTGCATGAAAGTTCAGTTCGGCGATAAAACTCTGTGGCTGGTTAGTAAAGCATCTGTGAGGATGGCTGACTACCCAGAAAGAAAAGAAATAATAAACTATGCTATGATTACCATGCCTTTGAAGTTAGCTTCAACTCTACCTTGGGATAAATGGAAATCAGCCAAGTCAGAGGAATGGTTATAAAATGAAACTAAATGTTTTTATAAGTCGGCTTGTTTGCTCATCTCACTTTGTGAGTGCCTTTAGGAAGCTCTCAAGGTGCCCTTTGTCACCAGCTCCATTTGTGAGTAGCATCAGGAAACGTCAGTCCTGGAAGAAACTTTACATCCTTTGGGGTAACAGAGCCATGGTGTGTATTTGTAGAAGATACTGGTGTCTGATGTCTTGGTAATTCCCATTATAGGCTGCAAAACTGACTTCTTTTTCCCAAGTGACAGAGGTACTGCATAAATGAGCTTCATAAATACAAGAAAACACTTCTTTTCAAATACATCTTTTGTTGCAATGCAGCATATAAAAGACTATATAAAAATAACTTTTATGAAAAATTCAACATCCTTGGGAGCAGGCAAGACTACTGTGGGTTTTGTCAGCAGGCAGTGTGTAGTACCCCAATCCAAAAGAATCTCAGCCATTTTCTACCAAGTAATTAATAACCACAACTCCTTTCTTCACAACAGAGAGACTGTGCTGCATGCAATTCATTCACCCTTCTTCTAGCAACCTTATCAGGGTGATGGCTTCCCAGCACATCTTCTATTAATGACATTCTGACCCCCTGCTCTAGTAAGGTCCAGTTAAGTCTTTCTCCTTTTAGTTGCAGAGGCATTTAAATCATACTCCATTTATTGTCTGCTTAGATGAAGATCTCACAAGTAATGCTCTTTGCTGCTGGCAAGCTGTTATCTCCAAACTGATGAATAAACAATCATCTGTTATTGCCCTTGTGGGGAAATAGCTGTGTTTGCTCTATTGACTCATGTTTCTGTGTGTGGCTCAAGTTGTCTGCCCCTCAACTTGGTCTCCTGCAACAAAGGCACACTGCTTGCTTTCTGTTTGTAACAAATATTATCTCCAGTGCATTTGTAATGAAGACTAGATGAAGTTTTGCAATTGCCTGATATTCAGCAGCTTCCTCTGTCTTCCTTGCAATTCTTCCCAAATGACTAAATTTCACACTGGCCACAGTCCATAGCTGTTCTGATACTGTTTAATTCCTAATACCACAAAGCACTTGTTTTTGAACTGTTCAGACAGGCCTCTATAGTTTAACAGACACAAAAAATTGATTAGATAAGCCACTAGGCTCAAAGGTCTGGAGAGACGTATGTCATCCAAGGCATCATTTACTTCTTTAAAGCCTTGCAGAATCAATTTCCAGCCAGGCAGACATACCTAAATGTAAAGCTAGAGAAGGCACCAATCCATTTTTACCTCTTCATAATGCTTATCACCAGCACCAAGGAAGGAACTGTTGGCTGGGAGGTGCAGAGGTGTAATAAAGGACTTTAGGTGTTGCTAGGTGAAGCGAATTTGTATTTGTTTTTGTTTTGTGGAACAGCATATGGCAGCTTTTCACTAAGTCTGAGATCAATCAGATTTCTAGGCATAAAATAATTTACACGAACATGTCTTTAACCTGCAAATTATTAGCACAACACATTTTTCAACCAGTGCAGTATGCTTTGCCTTGGTGCATAGAAGAGTTCTCATTTTTCACCCATGCCAAAGTTCGCAGTCCACAGTGTAACCCCAACCTGCAAATTGTCTAGGAGTCAACCCAAGGATGCTCTGCTCCATGACCCTGTGACTGTGCACTTTTGCCTTCTCAAATCTCTGGGAGCCTATCTTGCCCATTTAATTGCAATGCTTTTACTGCAAGACAGAAAAAGAGGCCCATCAGCTGCAATCATCAAGAACCCAAATGAACAAGCAGAAACTGAGTGAACTATGTCTGAAGAAAAGACAGGTCTTTCTTTCCTCTTCTCACACAGAAAAAAGATGAAGTAGTAAATATTTGCTTTGAAGGACAGATTAGGATTCCCTACTAGTTTTCTCCCTATTTTTTTGCAGGACCACACCGTGTTTGAAATGAGACAGAGACACAGAGAGCCTTCTGTAAATGCTCAGAGAAGAACTGAACAAAAGACCAAATAGACTTGCTGTTAGAAGTGATCATGGAAATAGCCACATGGGCAGAGACCAATAAAATGAAGGAACTTGAGGGACTTAGAAAATCTTATCAGGGAACATATTAAGAAAAAAGGGCTTCAAAAGCAGATTGATTGAGCTGTTATGGAAAAACAGGCCAAAGATGCAGGGAATTTTGAAAAAGAGGCATTATCAGTACAGCAGTTCTGAGCCCATGTCCTACCTCTTGCCATGCCTTCCCACTACTATTCTGCAGTTTATGGGAGAGCCTCTGTTTGAGGGAGATAAGTCACAAATGAAAGCAACACACAGAGTTAGCTCGATTCAATACAGTCTCTTAAATTAAAAGTCACAACCCACCAGCAGAAGAGAATGGGCAGCCAGAGGTATTGGAGATCTTTAAGAGGATTCTTTCTCTTGTACTATGTGCAGTCATGAACTTTAATTCTTAGCACTTTTTGTAAAATGTTGCCTTGTCCAAAAGTGACAGAATTTATACATTTTGTTCTAAATTTCCCTGTACCTTTTTGTTACCTAAACAAAACACTGCAAAAAGAAGTATTTGACCTGATCTTGTTCAATATTGTGCAGGACACAACAATGGCACATAGAGAGAATATTATCTGCTCTTTGCAGGCATCTTGCAAAGGTGTGCACCTGGATTATCTTCTACCTTGCAACAGGGTAGATTCTTAAAACAAGACAGCTCAGATTGCTCAGAGTAGGGGCAGCACAGACATCCTAATAAGGTCTGCAATTTTCTGTAGAGTTCCGAAGTGCCAGCTCTCCCATTTTCAGAAAAAGGACTCTGAACCCCCTGGGCAGCTCTGCATGAGAAGTGAGTGGCACAGCTTCTTCCAGACACAGCCGGGAAGCTGTCCTGCCTGCTCATCATCTTGGCTTGTGCCTGTGTCTCTGCACATGCTGGGGACACCTGAGAGCTTGGGCTGGCCAGTCCCATCTCTAGTGGGGATGCCCACAGCCAGCTCAGAGGTGCTGGTAAAACAAAAGGAAGCAAGATTTGGTTTATAGACAGGGTCTGTCACAGATCACTGCCTCGTGTGGAGAAAATGACTAAGCAGCTTCTCACACAAGTAGCTATAAATAAGTAGAGACAAAAGTTAGTAGTATTTGATATTTAAGTTCAGGAGACACAGAAAAATCCTGTGCTCTCCATGCTGAGAGCCTTCTTAAACTGTAGATGGCAAATTCTGAATAGGAGAACTGCATCTGATTTAAAAACAGTAATTATGTGCTAGGCTTCCTGCTGTCCAGTTCAAATGAACTGATTACTGAGGTAAAAATGCTGGTTTTATATACAGACCCACAAAAGCATCCTTCACAAATTAGATACAACAAAAAGGTTGTATTACATCCTCCAAAAGGTTTGTATTATAATACATAAAATTAGCAATTAGCAGACGACAATAAAAACTCATATGTGTTAATAAGATAATGTCATTGAAAGGCAACAAAAAGGAGTGGTACATAATTAAATTGTAGAACTCATCATTTATCCTCCTCAGCCAACACTCCCACTGGCAAGGGCTGCTCTGGACAGGAGCTCAGGCTAATGGAGCCAGCAAGTTCACCAGGTTTGTTTTATCTGTACCACACATCCCCTGGCCAGTAATTGCAGATGTTATTAGCAGCTGCTGCCTCCAGTCACAGGTATGGAGGCTTCCTATGCTGTCCTTGCTCTCTCAGGTCACTTCCCATCAAGAAAACTTTGAGCTGATTGTGACAAAGGGAGCGGATGGTGACCACTGGCAGAAGGACCTCTGCAAATGAGATTGACTTTGCTAGAAAGTTTTTTTCTGTCTGGTTGTCAGAAAACATCTCTGTGGAGGTGCTGGAGGATGCTCGTTTGTGAGGTGAACTCATTACCCTGGGGCTGAGGAAAGCTTCCTGAGGGTAATGAGCCGCAATGCCTGGTGTGAAGTAGGTGCGCACACAGATTTGGCACTAACCTGCTATTCATGTGTTTGATTTTGAAATGAAGTGAAAAAAATGCACAAATATCAAATATGCTTGATAGCCAACACCATTTAATGGCAGTCATTTCAAGTACAGCCTGTTGCTTTGTAGCACTCCCTGTTCCTGCCCATTTGCGTTATTCCCCACATATTCCTTCTTGATGCTGATTCCCTTCTTTTAGACAAGCATGTATACCCAAAAGCCTAGATCAGCAGGATGCTTTACATTTTGATACATATATCCTTCAGCATCAGACAAGCAACATAGAAATGAGAGGTCATTCTTCCTAACTATGGAATCTTCAACCAACACATTATTTTATTTAGCAATGGCATGAATATCCTGCTTTACTTTCCAAGCTGACAAAGTATAAAGGAATGAATAAAAACTACGTTTATTCTGGATCATTTTTAGTGGCACAGGGAAAGCTAAATCTGTGACTTGCCCACTTCTGCCAACATTTTCCTGAAAAGAAGAATAGCTTTGGAAGACAGAAAACTCAGAGGGAGCCAGCAATCACACGATTCCTCTAAACCAGCATCAAACCCTGCACTCACCAACTCTGAGCAAAGTGGTTTTGGTAAACCCAATCAGGTACCCAGAGCAATAGTTTCCCATAAATGCCAAGACAAAGCTTTTTAGTTTGATCTGATGGGTGTTTTTGAGTTGACTGAGACAAGACAGGAACAAACTGCTTTTCCCACACACATATGTTGGCTCAATATCAGCAGTCTGTGGCAAGGAGAGCTTTTGTTTTGGTTAGACTATCCCAAAGAGAGGAAATTACCCATGCAAATCCTCCTTTCTTTCACCTGTGTTGTTCTGATTTCAGGCATGCTTGAGCCCAAGTTTTTTACGATGACCAGAATGAGGCAAACAGAATTTGTTACGTATTTGCCATACTGTCATTTGACAGCCCATGCTAATTGTGGTCTTTAAGAATGCAGTAGATATTAAAACCATGCACTGAATACCATACTGGATAGCATGATCAAACACATGGTAAGGTACAGAGCATTCACAAAGGATCAGAAGACAAAATGCCAGAATACCATCCATGTACCAGAGGGCAGAATGCATTGAATAAATGGATAAATGTGACTAAGTCACTAGTACCATTTTATCAGTTCACAAATATCACTGCCAAATCAAAGCAGCTATCTATTTTCTGCCCAATAGCCACACATTATTTTCCTTCATTGCTCAACCTGCTTTTGTTTGATTCTATATAAGCTTAAAACTGTGGGGAAAAAATACAGCCTGTATGGAAAATTGCTGTGGGATTGCAAAAGACGTAAAGCTTGCCAAAGAAAATGAACTCTAAAAACTGTTTTCCTTGTTTATGTGCTCTCTCCAGGCCCTCTTGTTTATGTAAGGCTCAATATATGATCAAGTTACCTTGCGTCAGCCAGGCTGTGGTAATTGTCTGTGTGTGCACTTTTGGCCCGCAGCGAATGAAAGAAAATTTAACTTGGTTTAAGCCCCTTTCGCTGCAGGCAAACCTAACACAACTCACCTTATGTTTCCTGTGGGGTGGGAGCGTGCACCTAACTCACACACAGAGGTACCCAATGACCCAGGAGCCTTATGCTCTGTCTGAGACCCAGGATTATGAACGACACCCTAAAAGGCATCTGGGACAGCTTGTCTTTTTTTCTGCAGGTATATGGCACAGGCACACAAAAGAAGAACTTACCTGCCATGCCTCAACCTTCTTAATGTCCGCACAGGACCCGTTAGTGAAGAGTCCTTTCCCAGGGGTACAGGTATATATATCCTGCAAGGCGTGGGCAATAGAATATACTGCCAAATACACATTATAGGATATCCGCAAGTGTGTATAGTCCAGGTACGGTGTCTCCACACTAGTGATGTTCTCATTCCCTGTGCACGGAGGTCGGAAGGCAGATGTTCCATTTCCAGCTCCCAGTCCCTCTTCGTGGCCCTTATGGAAGGAAGTTGAAGCTGGAGAATTTTTGGACCCATCAGGGAGATAGCAGTTAAATGTCTCCTCCCAAAACTCCTTGGCAAAGCCGTTGTTGGTGGACTTCTTGGGATGCACCTTCTGCAGGAACTCACGAAAGCCTGGGATCTGTCCTGCCTTCAGTGCAAACCCGATGGTGCTGCCAATGACACGGAAGAACTCCGGCATGGCTATTAGGGAAGAGCTGGCCCAGGCCTCACTTGCCAGCCAGATCTTGCCAGTGATGTTTCGCCTGACGATCTCTTTGATGAGAGGCTCCAGGTCTGGGCCACTGGAGAAAACAACAATCACCCTTGCTGTGGAGTTCTGGATGACCTCTACCACCTGCTGGGTCTCCTCTTCATCCGAGTACTGGGAGATGAGCTCGCTAAAATCAATGCAGATATCTCTCTCCTCTGCCTCTTCTCGAAACTTTTCAATCCCCGGCCGGCCATAGTCATCATCAGCTGCGATTGTCCCCACCCAGTTCCAGCGAAAGTACTCGATGATGTCTGCCATTGCAGTGGCCTGATGCTCATCATTGGGGATTGTGCGAAGGAAGGACTTGAACTGGTTCTTGTTGCTCAGGAGACGACTGGATGAGGCATAGCTGACCTGTGAGAGCGCAGTAAACAAGGAAAACACACCATAAAGTGAAGTGCCTAGAAATAAATTGCCTACATTTACCTGGAGTCACCGCCAACCTGTTGAACCTCTGGTGGGGCAAAGAGAGAGTTGAGCACCACACTGCAGCTACATATTATTAGTCTGTGGTTGCACATGGTCCACCCTGAGAGCCTGTATGTTCTTGTAGTTGTGCCTGTCTTACGGAGGCACATGTACAAAAGCAGCTGCTTGGACCTGAGAGGCTGGAGCAACCTTGTGTCCACCTGCAAGGTCAAGGATCTGAGGGAGAGAGAAACTAACAGCAGGTCAGAGCAATGGCAAAGAGGTGAACCACAGCTGGCCTACCCTGCTGCACTTCCTGCTGAATCCAGAAATAAAAAGAATATATCTTTTAGATAAATGAGGGCAATGCCCATAATTAAGACAAATTGCAGGCTTTCTCTGTCTTGAACCAGAAAGGAGACAGCAGGGTGGTACTGCTATTCTGAGTCTACTCTGTCTGTCTCTCCTCTGCTCTGACATTTGTCCCATTCTCAAACAGGCTCCATCAGGTGCCATATTTTATATGCAATCCCTTCCAGCTGATGTAAGAAAAATGCAATGTATATCAGTTCCCTTGATCCCGCAGAATGTTGTGGTAATGCTGCTTTAGCAGTTATTTCCTGATTGCTGGCCAGAATCAGCAAAGAAGCCAGTAGGCATTCCATGCTTTATAAGCCACTGTTTTATGGTTAAAATTGGATTTTATTTCCTTTTCTAAAGCTATCAAGAACTATTTCATTTTCCTAATCAGAACAAGTGCCATATGCTCTTAAGATATAATTTAAATTTTCCACAAGTAGGAAAAAACCCCAAAAACCCCAGATAATAATAGTTTAAAGATCTGGAGAACTTCTCAAACTCACTGATCTTTGCATTGAGAGATTGGTATCTGAATTCTTTAGGACAGATTCTCATTTGAAAAAATCTTCTATAAACAGTTCATTTTGTACAAAGTGGAAATTTACAGAAAATCTTATCTCCTCCTTAAACTCTGGTATTTAATGTTTCTCCAAGAAGAAAGAAAAGTACGTCTCCTAGTGCGGTTTCAAGGGCCACAGGAGCAAATCCTCCTTTCACAGAGCTGTACTCTCCCCTGGACAGGCTCTTGCCCAGTGCTACTGTCACCTTCTACAATCTCTTGCCAGGAGGTACAAGGAAGGTATTCCACTCCCACATGTGCTGTAAGGGTACACTGAGGTGAGATACTGAGAAACAATAGAGTCGTAACATTTTCAGTGTCTATGTCAACAGAATGACTAATGAGCCTTACATTAATTGTAAAATATATCCCTAAATTGTACTGAAATGCAGGGCCTAATAAACATGGATTTGCTAATGGCCTTGCTATAAATGGCTGCAATAATTTTGCCCAGCAACTCCCAGTTTAAAAGCCTGCTTTCAGTTGTCATACTTAACCATCTGGCTGATTTCATTCCAGAACTGAACCTCCTGACACCTATCCATTTCTGCAGCCTCTGGGTAAGGCTACTGCATCGTAGTGCAAACTCCATTCCCTCTTCAAAGGGAAAGCTTGAGAATTGCAAACATCTGTCATGTTCAGTCAAACCCACCAACCTTCCTTGGCTGTCCTTGTTCACCTGGTAATGTGATGTGTAAATGAACAATATCCCTTAGAACGTCATCGTGGTGTTTATTACATGCTGACTTCCAATGCTACTCTGGGCAATACCTGGAGAGCACATACTGGTCTTAGCTTAAACCATTCCTGCTCTACTCAGAGACCAAATGTTCAGTTCTTTAGACTCCTGCAAGGGAGGCAGACTGATAAGATTAAATAGGCAAGATATATTACTGAGCACTGGGCAATCAAGAATCCTTCCTTCTTCATTTGTACTGGAGATGGGAATTGAAGCCCTGGGTGAAGTAAAGATATATCTCTCAGGTGCATTGTCACACACTATTGTTATAAGGACTCTAGTGAGCTCTGACACCTGTATTCATTTTAGAAGAGGAATTGGAAATGTTAGGTTATTCAAGGTAACACATAAATGGATAAGGCCAAGCACTTTTTCCAAAGTTGTCTTCAGTGTAGAAATCTAAAATCAAGAGCAACAGCATTAAGCTATAATATGCCAGCCTTGTACTTTGCTTAAGATCTTGGCAGAGCAATAGGCTTGTTAAAAAAAAGGATGGGAACATGGATGCTGGTACTGGCCCCAGTAGAGTCAGAATTCAGCTAGAAAGATGCTGCAATATAGGAGCTGGCACAACTACATCTCCACACCTCAGGACAAGGGGGGGCATATCCAGATGCTTTCACAAACCCTGTTTTGGAGGCCCTAGGGCAAAAGAAAAGCAGGTCAGCTCAGAGCAAACCTCCACAGCACTTTACCAGCACAAAAAAGTGCTGGTAAAGAACTTCACAGGTCACCTACTTGAATGATCAGAGATGCTAAGAGAGCTAAAGAGTAGCTGGCAATGACTGAGCTCTGCCTTAAGTGGGCTCTGTGGGAGCTGGACATGACTAGAGTCACCACTGTGAAGTAACAACACAGCTAATCTGTCAGGTCTGGGAACTGTCAGTGACTGACATATAATACCTGTATTCATGGACTAAGCCACTCTAGAGGACTCTAGTCCTCATAGACTAAGTTGCTGTTGGCCAAATTATTGGTTGCTTGGTAACCTTTGTGTTTGGGGACTGCTAATTGCTAGCAAGACATATTTCTACCATTAAGAAACACCATGCACTTTGTATTGTTTCTCTGCTTAAAGTTCTATTGGAAATGGCAAAGATTAAACAATCTTTGTTTAATCTTTGCAGAGCAGAGAAGCAGACCACTTCCATAACCTAAACAAGCAAGGTGGAAGAGTACCTGAGGTATGTAAAAGAGTCCCAGCAGATTGGCCACAGCAGTAGAGACGCCAGAGCCGGTTGCCCCCACGACTGCAATGGTGGAAGGGATATGTTCTGAGCAGTTGCAGAATTCATCCAGGTTCAAGGAGTCTATCTTGTTCTGGGCCACAAAACTCAGTGTGGCCTCCAGGGCTTTAGAGACTGTATTACAAGTGTCAAATATCCTGTATCCCAAGGTCATGTTGGGAAGGAGAGTTGGGCTACTGTTTATTTCTTCTATGGCAAAGATCATAGCCTGGAGCCACCGGAAGCCTCGGAAATTATACCTGGGGGAGCAAAAATAAAAATAAAAATAAAATAGAGTGAGAAAGAGGGAAACAGCAGAGAGGAATCTAGGACTGAGGCAAAGACAGAGTGAAGAATTCCAGATACAAAAGGCAAAAGCGACTTATGCCATTTCTTGCATCCTACTAAATTTAGAAAATTTTGCTTTTGTCTTCAGTGGTTACAGAAGAGGCACACTTGTGCTATGGTTAGATCTGGCTTATTACTTTTCAGTTTGAGAGTTCACTTCAGAGATCGTGAGTATGAGATGAACTTTTCTAAGTCCCCTAAAATCTGTGAAACTTGAAAGACAGCATGTCTGGAGTGCTGACTCTGGCCTGTCCCTTCTGCTCAGGACCCTAAACCTGGATCTCATGATGCCTGAGCAAACGCTCTGACACAAAGCTACACCTGCGAGTTTTCCTTCCAGGCTCCTCTGACATGTTTCTGAATGCAGATGGCAGTGTCTGCTAAGCCTGTGCTGAGTGTGATGCTGCCAGGGATTTGGGCTCAGGGATACTCTGTGTGTCAGCTCCTCATGGCTTTAGGCAGGCAGAGCAGGCTGAGCCACAGCACTGGCCTACTGCTGGATGCACAGGGGGCTCTGCTTGGGGAAATTTGGCCTCACATCACACACTTCACTTTGTGAGAGAGAGCACAGTCAGCCTGTTTACATCAGAGAACAGAGACATGCTATAAATGTAAATCCAATCCTAGTGTAAATTGCTAACTTGTTAATTAGATATTTCAGTGCCTTCACTGAAGGAGTAACTTTTCTCATTATTATGGTAGTCCCATATATTTGCTTTAGACACGAACTCAGAAGATGCCCTCAGAGCTGGCCTGTGAAATTGGAACTGTTTCTTGAAGCCTCCTCTCTTCTCTAAAATGGAGAAACTGAGTTTTCTGACTATCTTGTACCTGTGCACGGAGCTAACCCAGAGCAGGGGATTGGTGCAAATGTGCTGCAGGACCTGGGAGTCCTCGTTTCAGGCACTGAATGGGCTGGCAGGGAAAGAAACTGATGCAGGATGACTGCTTATCAAAAAAAGAGACAAACTTCTTTGTGGAAAGCAGCAGGAACAAAGTATCTTTGATACATGTTATTCTCAAATTTTACTGTGTTTTCTCTTGTAAAGTTGCACAGGCAATCAGTTGTGTGTCTGTGAGGCTGCCACGTTTCAGGGTAAGTCAGCTGGAACGGCAGAATATTTCATGAACTGAAACCTGCCCTTCCTTGGAATGCACTATGGGTCAGGATAGCAGTTAGCTTGCAGTTTTGTGTTGAGTTACAGCTGAAAACAGGAAAGTGTCAATGCTCTTATGCTTGAGATCCATTGGGAAAAATAACAAGCCTCAGAACTGGAAAAGCCTGGAAAAATAGCCTGCCCAAGAATAGATTCTACATGAAATGCTAAATTTTAGGTTTCACTTAAGCTCCATTTTGAAATGCTTTGAGAAATGTTTCCATTGCCAAGGTGAAGATTTCTAAAGATAAGCTTCATGAAATCAAAAACTTTCAATCTCTGAGATGTATGATCTGAACATTTTTAATTGCTGGATTAAATTAATTGCTTTCAAAATTGATGTTAGCTATGGCTGACGTTTTCAAAGCTGAATGAACAAAGTCACATTACTTCCATTCCAGGAGTTTTATCTGATTCACCTGGGATCAGAATTTCTAAAGATATCACAGCTAAGGTTTAAGTCTTAAAAACTTCATTTATTCAACTTGACTTCGCCTCCTCCAGACATCTTTGGCCAACTTCCAAATGAAGTTCAGCTCTGAGGCTGAGCTCAAAGACCAGACAGCACAGTTTCAGTACAGATCTCTTAGGTCAAAAACTTTGAGGCCAATGAAAATGCTTAGTTATAACTTGTGACCAAAGGGACAATTAGCTTTATTAACATTACTCTTCAGAAACATGAGAGTGTGGATTACTGTTAGAAGTAATTTGGCCATTTAGAATATTTTGCTTTAGTTTCAAACCATTAAGGAGCGAGATGTCATGAGAGTGCTCTGAAATAAAAGGGCAAGTCTCAGAGGGATCGAGTCAGTGAGTGCTGTGTACAGAAAGATGTGTTGGTCACACCACTGGTCACTAATGCACACTGGGATAAATGGAAGCAAGGAGGGGTTTTGTGACACTTCTTTTTAAAAACTTATGTGTGTTTACAGATACTTTTAATTAAAATATGAATAGGATTTGAAGCAAGGACCATATTCAGGCACATCTAAGAGCAAAATCTGAATGCATTTTCTATATTTAAAGGGAAGACTGCTGAGAAGCTGGAAAGTTCAAAGGTACCACTGCACTACTGTGAAAAGATTCACACATTTGAGTATATGTAAAAGTAAATTTAAGCCTGTTTACACTAAATTATACAGGTAAAGTATGACACAAAGTTATTTTGCCTGCTTGACAGGAATTTTTATTTTTTTTTTAAATATCACAAGGTGGTATCTTCAGATGGTATCTTCAAAAGCAGTGAAGTAACTGGACTGTCTTACCCTTGACTTCAAATAAATATCTGATATTTAATTCAGTAAATGCAGACTAAGGTCTATGATACACAGTTGCTTTTATTTTCCTTTATGAGATATGCTCCTAATTAGTATATATTTACATTATAAGGCCTCTACTTCAGGTACTTGAATTTGGATGTTTTTATTTTAGAGGAGAAAGGAGAGTAGGGTCAGTTTTCTGGGAGCTAGACTCCAAAATACCTTTGAAATGCTTTCAATAATTTATCTCAAACTAACCTAGGCAGGAGACCTGCAGTTCTCTTCAGTTGCACCTCTGTTGGTAGCAGCATGAGCAGATCAGGAGAAGAGGATCAGATGGGATGGAGACACCACTCCTCACTTTGTCTTCTCTAATTCCTGATAGATCTTCAGACAAGCTCTCATCTTGTTAACTGATACAGTGTTGTATCAGTACTGTAATACAGATATGATCAGATGAAGGTAGTGCTGTCAAACTGATCTAAATGAATCAAGATTTTTTCAATCTCTACGAATGGAAATTTAGTGAATAAGTTCTCTCCTATTGTACTGTAAGATCCCAGAAAGGGGCTGCAGATAGGCTCCTCTTGGCTTGATGTGTACATGAGTGATTGGTAAGAGCAGCCTTTGAACCTGGCAGTAGGTCACACTGATGCAGCTGACCTCCTGTGCTACGCTGCTGCTGTGATTAATTTGACTAGTCACTGGAATGCTCTGTCATCTGTGCAGAAATTTGTCTGGTAATTTCCATAAAGAAACTGCACAGGATTTACTAACAGAAGCAAACTTTCATTAGATTTCCAGAATATTTAAATAGTCACCAGTAGTTTCCTGGTGGAAAACAAGCACCCTCCAAAATTCATTTTCTGGCAAATTACTTTACAGGTATGTTTGCATAGTCTTGTATTTTAACATTTCTGAGATGTGCTGTTATAAAAAGTGGCCATTAAGCTCTAAATGAGAGTTTAATGTAAATAATTCAGAGCCCACAAGTGTAGATGGGAATTTTTATTTACACCAATTCTGTAAATGTTTCCCCTCTGATGCCTATTCTGCGACCTGCCAGTGTACTCAACCCACTGATCTTTCTAATCTCAGAGAGGAGCACAAACAGAGAAAGAGAAATCAGAAACAATACCTCCACAAATCCTCACTGTAACTGCCACATCTGCAGAGGACAGATGTGCAGCAGACCAGTTTTCTACATAATAAATGTGTCTGTCAAATGGTGCTCAGAATGGCTTAAATGTCTCAGTCAGTGTTTCAAAGCAAGGGTACATAAATTAAGAGACACAAGGCCACTTCCTGGTTTAAGCTCCCCATAGTTCCATCCCCTGTTTGTTTGTCTGGTTTGGTTTTAACAGATCTTACTGTCTGCATCCAGCAGGGAAACTGGTCCTGATCCTGGTTGGTCTCCATAAAGAAAGAATTCACAACCTCATGTGTATTCATGACCTTCATTTATCACACTTGCAAGGCACTAGGCAATAGAATATGAAGGAAAAGAAGGAAAAAGTGAAAGCTCTGAATACAGCTTTCACTTACCCTCCCATATCTGACAGGTACTTATATTCAAAAATGATGGCAAAGCCTGCATATGGCTTTTGTCTCACACCAGCACCCCTCCTTCTCTAATGGTTGCATGCACATACTAATTTCTCTGTCCTCTCTAGATTTCCAGTAAATTAATTACATGTTATTGCTGCTACTACCACTGTTATTTCTAAGCTATGCAAAGGGAAGACCTGCAGTCAGCAGGTATAATGAGTTGCTTACCCCTCTTACAGTCTAGGACTATGGGTGAAGGGTATTGTGCAGACAAAAAAAAAAAAAAAAAAAAAAAAAAAAAAAAAAAAAAGAAAAAAATTACAGTTTAGAAGGTGAATGGAAGAAAAAGTGAAAAAGGATATAATTTCATTTTAGGAAAAAAATCCTAAATAGCTTGTTATACATTCAGGTCTGCAGTGGGATTAGCAAATACATCTTCAAGGGCTAAAATTTAAATTCTGTTTTCTCAGATGGACAGACAGACTCAGTGGGCTAAAGAGTCCTGGAGCTATACTCTGTGAAGTCCTGCACTATGACATGGGGAGAACGTCTCACCACAGTTTCACATCCTAAAAGCTATGTGTCACAGCGTGGGAACTTGGCTAGATGGCTGATCAGAATATAGGAAATATCATTAAAAATTATGACCTAGCAACACCATATTGACAACACTGTATCTCAGCTCAGGAGAGATAAATCCTTACTGCAAGAAGTTCATTATGGTAAGAGGAATACATGGGTATGGTCCATCTGTGCAATAATGCCAAGAATAAGACTAACGATACCACCATGACCACTACTGCTAATCTACCCGAAATCGAGAAAGGGCAGAGAAATCTGGTTGTGAATAGGCCTCTGTGGGTGCTGACAGGGAATGGAATGGGGGTCAGGGCTTGCTTGTGCTGTGCTCAGCCTCTGCCTCCACTGCACACATCAGATACGCATCAGCAAATGTTATAAGGAAAGTTGCTGCAACAGCACCTGAGGCACACAAAGACAGAGGGTGTATTTCTATCAAATGCGGGGTCCTTGATTGCTGAAACAATAAACAGGAAACGAAACTGCTCTCACTTTTTGTATTCGTATCTGACATTTAGTGTGGCAAAATCACAAGTATGTTTTCACTTTGGATTCTACAACTCCCTGCTTAAAGCACAAAGATGCCTTTTCAGTAGCAACATCACAAAAAGACAGATTGTTACTCTTCCCTTTTCCTTTCACTGCTGAGTTATGTATATAATTTTCTGAATAATTATGTGCTAAGTATGCACAGTATGTTCAGGCCATTATGTAAGCTAAGTTGCAGAGAAAGATGCTGTGCCACAAGAGCATGAAGAAGGTGAAAACTGAAAAAGTGGAGAGAAAACTGTCCTATCCATTTTGAGAAGCCCTGTTTGAGAGCATAAACGTGGCACTGAACAGAGCTAAATGTGGGAGAAAATGTCCAAATAGCACAGATTAGGTTGAACAGTTGTCAAAAGAAAGGAAAACCACATTATCTTAAGTTGCTTGATACTGAACTCCAAAATAGACCACACACAGGGTTTCAGTGGGACCCTTAGGTCTTAGTTTCAAAGCAAGGAGCTTTTCACATGGTCTGATGACTTGCTGCTGCTGCACCCGGTGTGGGAGAGTATGAGGAGAGAGAGAGGATGCTCATACTCCTGGAGTGACCTGAGTCTAATTTTCTTATGTGATATGAGACACATCTTCCTGTGTAGTTCAGAGATTAAGCTGCACATAGCCATCTGAAAAGGGGGCAGGTATAACACTGATTAGCCTCTGCTTTGAAAACATAAAGCAGTGGTGAAGAAGGCTCAGATAAGGGTGACAAGGGCAGTTAAAGGTATGGGGCAGATTTAGCACCTTTGGTTTGACTGACCAGGTACAGTCACATTTATTTCCTGGTCTACTGAAGTTCTTGAGGCTGTAAGACTGGACAGGTTTACTTTGTGAAGAAACTAGAACATATGTATTTTTTTTCTCCCCCCAAAAATACGGGTTTGATAATACCAGGTTAGTCTATTGCCCAGAACTGAGGAAACTCACATGTGATATGTAAGATTCTTACTCTTGACTTGAAGAATGTATTGGACTCAAGAGTCGGCATGCACAACCCTGCCACAGCCTAATACCTAATCAGAGAGTCCAACCCCAAAAAGAACCACCATATCTGTGTTGAGAGATCTTTGTACAACTCCAGCCAGAGGAATTTTCTGTCTTCAATACTTCTAAAAATAAAAAATCTTTCAGGAAAAATATCTGCTCTCAATTTGACATGTACCAATAACAAGGAATACACATAAATGTTCCCATTGATTAATTGTCTCCATCATTAAAATCTGATGACCGGTCTCAAAAAGTCTTCTCAGTCCAACCTCTTTTGAATTAAACAGGTCCTCCAAATGGACATTTGCTGGTAAAGATGTGTGCAATGAGGAATTTCCAGTCATCTCTGGTCCAATCATTCCCTTGTTCCTTTCGTAGTTTCTACTGCCTTGCAGCTAGATCTCTGACCTTCATTCCTTCTCCTTTTGCATTATGCTGTCAACTCCCAAGTTATCCAGTTCCTTGAAGGATAGCAGCAAATGCCACAAATGCCTGCCTCTGCAGTCACCTTTTTAATCTTTGGCACCTGCAGCTTCTTGGTGCAGGGGTAAGAGGAACACAGATTTTACCCATTTCAGCTGGAAGATGCCTTTTAGCAGATCAAATGCCACCCAGAAGATCTCCCACTGTGTCCTTAAAACACCTAGTCTGGCTTTTCAGGATTTGCCTATTGTTGGCAGTGCTACCTCATTACCATGCCTTTTGGCAACCACACACTTGTAGTACTTGTGGCAGAACATTTTCCAGTGATTCGTTTCAATAATGTGACCATTTCAAGACAGTCACTGAGGCTGAATCACCATTGACAGAATTGAAAACTACGTTCAGTTTGCAAATATCTACATTGTTCTGCCTTCCTCCTGGAGCAGGTAAAGAAGACAATGGAGCTGAAAACATCCACTGCTTTCCTGCATTCCACTTTTAAAATGCTGCATTTGGGAGAGAAAAAAAAAATGCTGGAATGCTGGCAGAGTTTCTTGCTCCATGAAGTAGAAATTCCACATACATTTAGTTCATGACTCTCCTGTGCTGGCACAGAAGAAGCCAAAATAATCTCTGCTTAATTACATTCCTGTGTGTTCCCTATGAGAGCATCTGGGGATGATCTCATAATGTAGATGGACGTGTCCTGCTCAGCGTCTCAGTGGGAAATCACACCTGAAATCTGTAAGCATAGCAGGAGTGCTGTCAGCCATTCTTCATTGCCATCTGCAACACAACTATACTAGATCCCCAGTGTACGAGGAGAGGTCCAAATAATTCCAGGTACATAATTTTTCACATATGATTACAGAAGAAGCCCCATAACACTGAAGTGTTTTCCTGTGCATGGTCATGGGAGAGGTCCATATGAATTTCTTATATTTTGTTTATATGACGTTCCAGTTGTAATCACTTTCTGTCTCACTTTCCGCTTTTTCTGTGTATTATGTGCAGAGTTGTAAGGTTAAAAGTTCCTCATGTTTCATCACAAAAATGGCTACATTTCAGTAATAAGAGAAATTGTTTTCATGTGCATTTGTCCCTCCAGGGTTAGCTGCCAAACACTAAAGATAAAACCTATATACACTGTTTACACAAAAGAAAAGGACTCTGGGTGAGGAAAGTCTGACCTTTGTAAAGGTCCTAAAGAGACATTTATGTGTTCAGTAGGATTTTTCAAAAGCAGTGACCTATCTCACTTTCACCTATCCACTTGTTTAGGCAACTAAACTGTTTGTAAAAACATAGAAGGTGACAGGCAGACGTGGAAAAAAAACCCCAATAAAATCTGATTTCCAAGATATTTTGCTATGCATTACTTTAAACAAATGAACTAAATGGCACTATGGGTTCTTTTACGTCCTTCTGCTAGGAAAGCTAATTTTCAGATACTAATCAAATGTCCACTGTGAATGGCTAGATAGATCAGTATATTCCTATTTTGGCAGCTCCAGGTAGTACAAAGATTGCCCTCTTTCACTGTGCAAATATTATTTATGTTACTGTTTAACTTGTTTTTTCTATTATTTACACCAATTGCCTCTAAAAGCATCAGATTACAATGTATATTTACACAATGTACAGAATGTCACTTCAAGTCAAGAAAGGTGAAGACTTCCCCAACAAAACTTTTTATTTTCCCTTTTACTAGCTTACCTTATACACTCCACTGATTCTGGTCTTGATTTTAGATCCTGGTCTTTAGCAGCCACTCCGAAGTGAATGGGGAACAATCCTCCGAGAATAATGTCTCCCTTCTTCTGTGCCCGTTGGTTTGGCCCATAGGCAGCAGTGTTCCAGGTAAATAGCAAAAGAATCAAGCAGCAGCTATATAAAGTCATTGTTCCTCTTTTCACCAGGGAGTTATAGGATGCAAAATTGGTAAAGATGATGTAAGAAAGCAGATGTCGTAATGTCTAAGCTTTTTCTTTCCTTAATACAGCACAGAGAGGATTTGGGGCACATGTTTGCAGGGAGATAAGCAAAAAGGTGGGAACCACAGTGCTGGTGTTTCTCCCTCTGTCTTCTCCATTGCAAAACAACTATTCAGCAGTCCTTCTCTCTTCATAATCAAAGCATTACGGAGAGCCCATCTCTGAGAACTGCAAAAGAAAGACTTGAAAAGTGATCCCAACTACACACCAGTGCTCCACGTCTCCACGATGGTCCTGCTTTGTCAAATCGCCCTCTCAGTATGTCCCCGAAGCTGGCCCCACTCAACAACCCACCCGGGACACCTTACAACCTAGACAAAGCCAGGCACTCCCGTGACACCAGCCACACCTCCTCAAACAATGTCAGCTGCCTGATTTTCTGTCACATATGTAAGGCGGCCTAAATCTTCTGGTGTGACTGGTCACAGGAGATGCTGTAAAACCTACGATGAGGCATCCATGAGGAGAGCACACTGTGAGACCTGGATGGGCAAGTGGGAAATAAGGAAGCATCAAATGCAGTAAGAATCAAACCTTTCTCTGAAACAAATAACTGATAATCTTTTGGTGTTGGTTCATCCTCTCCTTTCCATACATCGTTCTTAACTCTCTGGTTTGAACTTATCCGTGCTAAAAATGAAACCAAGTCACAAGAAAGAGTTCTTTCACATTGAAAGGGAGAACGACTTTAAGGGAATCATTTGAAACCCAGATATTTCTCCATAATGTATCATGAAGGCTTGAAAGGTTCGGTAATCATATCATTGAAAGCTTAGCTACAGAAGCCTTTCAGCCCTGCTTCCTGGGGCTGAGAAATATTGCAGCTTCTCCATGCTCAAGCACGTCTACAGGCTTCCCAAATGAAGAACTAACTTAATTATGGTATATGAAAATTACTACAGCTCTGGGGGAGGAGGTAGAACAAAAAAATCATGAATAGCTCTTCAGCCTATTTGGAATAGGTCTAAAAGCTAGTAATAAAAATCTGAAGTTAGTCAAATTCAAAGTAGAAGCTAGGCATACATTGTTAATCCTGAGGACAGTTAATTGCTGAAAGAAGTCATCAAGCACTTCTTAATTGCTGAGAACCTTTTTATAAGAATGCCTTATTATGCATTAAATGCATATTTGATCTTCACCTAGGTAAAAAAAAAGAGCTACTGCAGGGAAGAACTGTGATCATGGGACTACTTCTAGTAGCCAGTCTTAATGATGGTGCATGCTGTATGACCACCAAGCACTTGGAACTATTTCATATATTTTTGTTATAATGAAGGTCAGATGCAGCAGTCAACGAGAGAAGAGAGACAAAGCTCACATTGTTCTCACACCTCTGTGGTCAATGCACCTAGACAACTGGGCAGACACTGCAATTCTCTGTGACGGGTCCGCTCTAAACTATTCTTTGGCCCTGGCTTGAACAAGTGCATTTTTACTGGCAAGAGCAATCAAATCTTTGTCTAGATATCAAAATAGCTCTAGGTATTGGCATGTGGCCCTTTGACAGCTGGATGACAGAACTTTAACCAGAACCAGGATTAGGAGGTGACAGAGCAGTGCAACAAGTAAGTGTCCCCAAGCATTTGGGTTCACAGAACCACAGAATATTCTAAGTTGGAAGGGACTCACAAGGATCATCTAGTCCAGTTCCTAAGTGAATGGCCTGCACAGGGATCAAACCCTCAGCCTTGGTGTCATTAGCACCATGCTCTACATACTCTAACCAGTTGAGCTAATATCATTTTTCCTGGCACATAACACAGTGGTTTTGGCTTCTTCAGTGCCAAACAGACTGAAGAACAAAACACTTTTCCATGTTTCAGTCAGGGAAAGGTCATCTTTATCCCACCACTTATGGTTTCAGAAAAGATATAAACAGTAGTAAAGTGCCGATACAGCGTACTGAGGTGAGGACCAGCACAGGCAGGGCCAGCATTTAGAGGTGAGATGTTTGAAACAGGGAGAATAATTTCTGAAGAGACACTACAAAGTGATAAGATGGTCTGACTAATGCTGTTTAGCCCAGCTCATCCCCTCCCCTGACTCCCTTCCAGATGGCAAAGAGACCTGGGGGACTGCATGCTCCTTCAGGCGCAGAGATGGAGACAGCCAGCAACGAGGTCCCCTGAGCCTGGGCAAGGAACGTGCATAGGACTTAACCAAGGTGGGACGGGGTCAGTGACTTCCCCATCTACTGCGAGAAGACAGTGAGCCTGAGACCACAGCCTGCTGATTTACTACTCTATTTTTCTGCTTTTCCTTTAATAAGCCTTTTTTTTTACCTTTGGAGTTATGCGCTTATGGAAAAGGAAACAAGACAGACAATGTAATTTAGTTTGCTGGGATGCTATGGAGGGGTTTGGGCTGATGCTACTGAATATTTAGGAACAACTCTTCCACACCAGAGAGTACATAGCTGAAGTATTAAATGTAGAAAAAAATAAATTCACATTCTTATTTCTCTTTTCTCACAGTAGACAAAGTCAAAAGACCTAAACTGGTAAAATACAGTTAATTTTAAAACAGCATTTACAGCACTTAGTAGTCCAAGATGTCATTCAAGAGCATGACAGTGGAATAGACAATGATAATAAAGTCATTCATGGTATAGGGTAATACTTGGTATCCCCCTGGATAACTTGCAACTAGTTGTTCTCAGGGACAGGATATAGAACTGAAATAACACCAGAAATGCTGTCTGGGAACAAGATGGGCTGTGTATATACAAAGAATATCCCGGAGGCAGCAAATTAAGGGATAAATATCCAAATATGCACTGGCACAAAATGATACCCAGAAAAAGCAAAACTAAGTATATGCTTCCCTCCTCATAAATCTCAGTGTCAAAATTTACAACTCTCCAAACCTAAATTCCAGCTATAGCTGGAAAACCAAACTCATTTACTGGGAGACACGGGTCTCCCAGCTGCTTTCAAGTGCTCTCCATGCCTGAGGATGACTGTATTTGAAAATACTTATTTCCCAATGAACAGTAGCAAGCTTGCTGCCAGATAATATCCTCTAATACCAACTTCTGTTGTGGCAAATTTTCCTTCGGTTCTCTTTTCTTTAATTAGATTTAAAGGAAAGCATTAAACAGCCAATGATTGAATTACCTGCTAGTGCATGACTCCAGACATAAAACTTAGCAAACTATAGGTGGAAATGGTACTACTAATAGAAAAAATTACTGTGGTCCTGCAGTTTTCAGCTAATAAATAAAAGAAGATTAAATTAACAAGCAACTGAATTAAGATGGAAAGGTTGAGATCCGTTGCTATTTTTTCCTTTGCAAATGTTCTTACATGTAAAACATTATTTATTATTAGCACTTAAGTTCTTTGCTTATAAGCTCTTCAGTGCAGAACACCTTTTCCCTGTACATATATTCAGCAAATGCGATTCCATAATATTACTTATGGAAGAAAAATATTAAAAATGAGTAGTCATTTTCATATTTTTTGACACAGCCATATTTTTAATCCCCCTTCCCTTTTAAAAATAATCTTCAATATTTTTTCCACTCTTGTTTGTTAACTACCAGACATCTTGATTCTGAACTCTCTTGGAAGTGGAAGTAGCAGCTATCTCACCTAAGCCTCAGTGGAGGAACTGAAAGTGGTTCCAGGAACAGGTGAGACATCAGGTGACTGTTGTCATGGCAGAAACAGCTGAGGTGGAGAGAGATGGTACCCAGGGTACAGTTGTGGGTATTTGAAAAGGTTACAGCAATTGGTACCATTTTGCTAGTTGAATGAATGTTTTAGTTGTCAGACTAAGTCATGCAGAAACCCCAGAAATGTTCAATAAATCTTTATTCTTTGGGTGAAAAGAACTGAATGGCACACACATAGCATATATTACATATTAAGTGCTTATCAATCAGACAGTAACTAACCACAATCTACAAACAGCAGCTGCTCAAGTACCTCCAGTAGCTGAGTTGGAAAGGATCTCAAGGGATCATGCAGCTGCCCCTTAGCCCAAGAAGGGCTCAGCAATAGTAGTGCAATTCCTGGCATATTTTCTCTAAAACTTTTTGAGGAAGAAGACCTGTCAGACATCCGGGGCAGCCTACTCCAATGCTTCTCTACTCTTACCAAAGCAAATGTTTTCTCAAGTCTGACTTGAACATTTCTTTTGTTATAGCTTAAGCCTGTCTTCTCCCATTTATTGCATGCAGGCCAGTGCCTCCCTGCTCATAATCACCTTATTTGGGATTTGAATTCACCTCCCCCTTTTCTCTTCTTTTTTTCAGACAAAGCAAATTAAATTAATTTAATTTTTTTTCCATAAAGATTCTTTCCTGAGCTCAGATTATTCCTGTTTCAGTCCTCTGGCCTCTCTCCAGCATGTCTCCACATTTAGTGCAGACCAGTGCCCAGAAATGGACACAGTGTCCTTGTTTGGCCCTTACAAGTGCTGAGCAAAGTAGTAGAATTGCTTCGCGTGTCTTGCATGCTACAGCCCTGTTTATACATCTCAGCATGGCATTTGTCTTTTTTGGAACAGCATGATATTGTTAACTTATGGTAGATCATTAGCTGAACACAAAGCAAAGTTCGGCATGTTTATATCCACAAAGCCATGAAACCTCAGAAGAAATTGTCATTTTCCAAAAGCTTTTCCCTCACATTCAGTTCAAAGGTAGAATCTGCTAAAGTTCATCTGATCATCCTGGTTACCAACAAGGAACCAGCATGCACAAGCTCAGCTGAGACTCTCAGGCTTTCAGGACCTTTTTATACCAGAAAACTGGGGGAGATTCCTGATCATGCCCATGGCAAAAGGATTGTCCCAGATCCAAAAAGAGCAGGTTTGTCCCACCTCCAGGAGGCCTAGATGTCCCACGGCCAGAACAGTCTGCTCGTGAGGTTGCACCCAGAGCTGGGTGGTTTGGAGGAGCCAAGCTGCTCAACCACCCCTTGGGGCCTGCTGGGCACAAAGAAAAAGCTTATGAGAACTCCAGCTGCACGTCCACAAAGCACTGCTCCACCAGGAGACTCGCATAGAGCTTCTTTGTTTTGATAAACCACTGTTTTCTGATGAAATGCTGCTTTGTCAGAAAATGCTCAAGCACACTCTTCAGCTTTTGATTGTTGAAGTTTCAAAGTTTCTATAACTTTCCAGCAAAGCTCAGTTAGGGGCTGTGGAATCTGATAAAATAATTAATTACTGGCTGGAGAGTTATACCTTGTGTAATGCAGGTGCCAGAGCAATTCATTAGCTTTTTTGTAGCTTTTAAATCTGAGAATCATTAAGCCTCACTTTAATGAAGAGTTGTAGTTTGCTACAGTGACAGAAGCTCCTCAGCAGATATCCTGCTGTACCTTGAAATTCTTTCATTAATTCAAGGTGTATGGTTAGATCACAGTAAGGTTGGAGCCATGAGCAACATACCTCTCCTCAACAGACGAGGAAGAGGTTCAAGGAGAACAGAAAACAGAGAGGATACACATCATTAACTTTGTGTCCAATCATCTCATTGCTTAAGATGGCTAAAGAAGGGCACTTCTCTGGACAATGGACGCAGGATACAAGCCTCCACAGTTCCAAAAGCAGACCAGACTTCTAATGCTGAGGTACCATGACAATGTGAGAAAACATAAATTGTTCACAGTTGTCAACAGAGCAGGCATTACCTCAGCACCTCTTTGGTCAAAATTAGGGACAAGCACATCGAAGATGCAATGAAAACCAGACTGTTGGTGTGCTCAAATGGAAGAGCTGTGCTTGAGCTTTGTGGAATTAAACTGCTCAATCTTTAAAGGTGGCAAGTATAAACTGAAAATTTACTATGAAGAATTTATTGCCAATGCAGAAAAGCACAATTCTTACACAACACACTGCCCAGAAGAAGGAGATTTTTATCTGGACAAATAGCATGATTTGGAAATGGAATCTCAGCCTTGGAAAAGTTGGGAGAGTTCTGATGGGTGTAGAGCAAAATTCAGATGTAGAATAGAGACTCTTCTGAAAACATTACTGATATGCTTGGTTTTGAACTAAATAAAAAATGTGAATGCTAGAGCTTTTGCTGAGAATAAGATTTTACAATATCATCAAAACCACAAGACCATCAGCATCACCAGAACAGTATTTCCATGCCCTGCTATTAGCGTGAGGGTGTGTTATCTGTTGTGGATGGAATTTTTCTGGCAGGAATTAAGATGCTAATTCACTATTAGACTACAGAAAACGTAGGTTAAAAAATGATACATTACAGTCACATCTTGCATTGCAAAAGCCAAGAGGAGGCCAAAACCACAGCATGCACATTGGCCATAGTACTAAAGAAGCTGCTGAAGCTCATAAATAATAAGACCTGGCCAGTTGAAATGAAGAAAGCCATATACTTAGCACTGGGAGGAATCGCCTGTGGAAGGAAAGGTAGGCCTAAGAACATGTTTAGTTTGGTCATGAAAAACCTGAGCACTTGTGATAGAGTAACATTCCCAATTCTCCAAGATAAACTAAATATTAAAAACAATATAGTAAACCAGGCAATTGTAACATTTAATTCTGCTACACCTCATATGCCCCACATTGTTAAGTTTGTCCATGAGTTACCATTTAAATTTCCAGAATTTTTGTATATTTAACATTATTTTTATGCAGCAGCCACATCTTTAGCTTTTCTTTACTCCTAAGATCATATATTGGTGTCCAAATGATACTGAACCTACTGTGAAAGAGTGTGGAGTCACACCCTGATCTATGTTTAGCACTACAAAATACCAAAGTGACAGAAAAATGCCTACGATATCACCGCTGATACTCTGCTCAACACAGAAACTTGAGAACAAGGAAGCCTAAACTGTCAGAGGCTGATGTCTGAGATATAACAATATGGAAAATGGAACCAGGAGTAAAAAAAAAAAAAAAAAGAACGTTATGTTTCAAGGAGTTTCGACAAATCTGGCTGTAGCAACAGTAGTCAAAAGAGCATCAGCTCCTGGCTCTTGCACAACTGGGTAAAAATCCAAACCTTCCCACAGGCAGCATTCACCATGCATGGATTTAATGTGGGGTTACAAGGCCTGTGATCTCCCTTCCACTTCAGTCCTGGCCAAGCAATATAGCTATGATTGCATGGTTTTTTAGCAACTGTCTTTCCATCAGGCTTTGGGGTTCACATAACACTTTTCAGGTAACTTGCATCAGTGTCATGTTCAACATCCCTATTCAGTGTGATTTGGGTCCTGCAATGTGATATCCCTTTGTGGAAAGAATTCTGTGTTTACTGATGGTGGGAAGGAAAAAACCAGAAGTGGTAATAGAAAATACCTTAGAGACTCATCGAAGGCACTCAGCAAACACCATCAGCAAATGCAGAGCTGTAAGTGGTTTTTAAGTGCTTGGTGGAAATCTATGTGGAGGGTGACCTATGTCTTTGGAGTAATTTCTACACAGATGTGGCTGTAAGGTAGCCTGAGAAGCAGCTCCAGGGACCTTATAGGCAAGACTGGTTTTATTCTTCTGAAGGGTGTTTTCTGCAATAAGAGTTAAGGCTCATTGCTGTAAGACATATCACAAACATCTGAAACAAATACTGGAAGGGAATAAGACAATTCTGCAACTTCTCATCTTTCCACTCCTGTGTCTTCTTCAGTACAAGTGCAGTAAAAGTACATGCATGTGTACACACATAAGAGGGAGCACTGAAATGCATTCAAGGCACCCTACTAAGCAAAGCATTCTGCTCCATCCCCAGTGCTCACAAGGAAATGATTTGATAAGAAACAACATGTGACGAATGCATTAGATTGCTTAATGAACTGCTAAGAAATGCTGAGGAGCTTCAGCACCAAGCAGGAGCCATGCAGAACAGCAGGGCTTGGTGGGATTTCCAAGTCCTAGGAAGTTCCAGAGTCACAGCAGCCCATTCACAGCCTTTTGGGAAGCTGCCCTAAACCCACTAGTTATTGATTATGCTAATTTATGCTGGGAGCTGCATCAGACCCTTGAGCAATCTCAGATTTAGAGACTACAGGTACCAGGGAATCCATCTTGTCTACATCTTAGAGCTGTCCTGTTTTGCCTCTCTGCATTCCAGATTCTGACCTGCTCTTGCTGTGCCATGGTTTACCAACTTGGTTGTTTCCTACGCCTCCTGTTAAAAGCATATCATCTTATTTGTTGTTTAAAGGGGATGAAAAGATGCCTTGGACATAATACCAGTCTAAGGCTTCTTGGTAGTTTCAATGATTTTGTCTTCATGCATGGGGAAGCTTAAGGGAGACCCTTAAAATCTGCAATAAAATAGGAGGCGAAATACTTTGCTAAGGTAACATTTTTTATTAAATCAGTTTCTCTAACTTCCCTTGTTTCTAAAGAAAGCCTTACCCACCACATTAATAAGTATACATTCCAGTGACAGCTGTTTTACCCCACTCCGTATTTTTGGGATGTGGCTAGACGTTCCTGGACAGATGGAGAAAGAAAGCCTGGGGGATGCTCTGATGCTCTGCAGAATGAAGACACTTTATACCCTTGTGGTATGGTGCATATGGCACTGGGATGTGGTTTGCAAAATTTGAGTTGTTCAGACTTTTGCCTGCAGGTGAAACAGCCGTGCATTCAACCTGTGTGCCTCTCAGGGTACCTTACATTCCTGCATATTATATATACATTCCTGCATCTCAAGCAAGCCTTTCCTGTACATTAAACACAGAAGCTTTGCCAGCAAGTGTCACTCGACTAAGAATTGCTCTTAATTCTTAATTTGCAGAATTAATATCTTTTCTGGGTCTGCCCTTAGGAGGTACAGAAGTGCTAATGGGTGCTGTGTTCACAACCCACAGAAGTGAAGTCCACCACTGCTCTACAGAATGAACCTGCACAGGTAACCGGGAAGTTTCTTCATCCTTCCCAGCTCCTAATCTATCTTATTCCTCTCTTACAAGAAACATCTCTGGGACGACAAGAGGACTCAATCCCCCTAGCAAAGTCCTTCTTCCTCGCTCAGCATGCCCATAAAACAATATGACTGTGTTACACTCTTTGCATCAGGCCACTTCTTTTAAGATAAGCTTCTCTAAAAGCAAGTGAGGAGAGGCTTCAGCTCAATTCTGTAATATTAATAAATGCCAATCAAAGAACACAATTTATGAAACTGTGTTGCTCTAGTCTGTCTTGGAAAGAATATGGAGCAACTATCCTAGTTATCAATTCCTGGATGCTTTATATCATACACTTCCCTTTAATTTTTGTCTCTCATTCTTCTGTTTAGAAAATAACAGGTTAGAAGGTCTGGACACTGGGGGAGGCCATTTTGAGCTGTTTTTTTCTGTGCTACATCGTGAGACAGAAGAGAATAGAGAAGTGGTGGGAGAAATGCCAAAGCAATCAGTCATTTGTAAGTAGCTAAAATTACACAATTTAGTGCAGTGTTATTCAAAAGAGATGTCACACTTTTTGATTGGCCAGCGTTAGATCTGCTGGTTAGCAAGCTGAAAGATCAGGGGACATGAAATAACAGAATAAGAACACTAGAATAAGGCAAAGCATAATTATCTTTTTGTATTTCTCTGAACTAATCAACCAACTTTTGATCATTCCTTTACAAATTAGCAGGAGCAATTAAGTTCAGATCATGTAAATAAACATGAGAAGAAGAATCTGCTTTGTATCAGCAAAATTCTTCTTTCCAAAACCTTGTGCAATGCATCAATATTAAATGCAAGCCACTAAATCTGTCTGTTAAGGGCAGCTTTTAAATAAACTAGGATAATATATTTCTGATTACCACTGGATATGGTTTTTTGAAAGTGATGTTCTCCCACATCCATGTCAACAGATGTCAAACTGAGTATCAGCTGAATCAAGGCTGATTCAGGCTCTTTAGGATAAAAATAAATACAGATCTTAGAGCTGCACATTTTTTTCAAATCAGACTTTATCAGGTTGCTTACAAGGGAAAAACATATTTTGCTTAGTAATTTCTTTTCATTTTATTTGATTTCTTTTTTAAAAATCTCTGCATCTGAAGCAAAAGGCTTTATTTGGTCCTTTTTTTCCCCCCTGCAGAATCCTCAGTGAACCAAACAATAAGGACAACTGTAATTCCAAGCCAGTTTCAACATAAATCTAATTCAGAAAAAACACTTACGGACGTGCTCAACTTTAGTGAGACTTTACTTTAATGAAATTTAGTAGATTCTAAAAGCTTAGCATGTTCTTTAGTGGTGTGCCATATCAGAGACTAAAGTAGCCCCTGGCTGGCTGCTCCATTCTCATTTATACTATTATTAAAAACAAATAAACACTGTCTTTGTGTTGGATGGTTTCTTTTTACATTGAGTCCAGCAGGATTTATTAGTAAATTCTTATGGAATTTTTGTAGTCTTTTTTTTCTATCTTTTCTCTTACGTTTCTAGTTCTCTGCTGGCCCAGGATGACTTTCTTTTTTTTTTTTCTTCCCATTTTCCCACTGCTTATTTTCTCTTCTATATGATTTTCTGAACAGAATAATTATTGTTCCTTTTCCAGTTTTCTTCTCTCTCTTCCTTTCATTCTAATACCAAAACACTCTTTTCTATTTTTATATTTATTTTGCCTGTATAATATGTGCAACCTCTTCCTGTTAAAGAAGGCAGGAGGGAAGAGGATCCCCAGGAAAGGAAAAAACAGATTCAGTGTAAAGGGGGTCTCAGAAAGCTCATTATAAATGTTAAATTCTAGCAAGGATAAAAGTTCTGCTGAACACATAAAATCATTAAACATAAATCAGAAGAAGCAGAGGAGAAACTCAAGAGCAGAACTGCAGGCGTGAGGGCAGGTGAGTAACTGGCACAGACAGGCACATGCCCCACTCTAGTCCTACAGTGAGAGAAGGCAGGTTTTGCTGACTTTTCCTTGCAGAGCTGGCTTGTGCTAGCATGTCCCACGGGGGCTGGAGCACAGGGAGGAATACAATAGTGTATGCTACACACTGACCCCTGAATGGGAACAGTGACCCTTATCTGCCTATGCAATGTGCTGGAAGATCAATGTGATATGCAAGGACATGTTTATCAGTTACGATTATTTATATTAGTCACCTAAGAAATGCTGTCTGGACCTGTGGGCTGCACTTTCCTGCCGAAGATGTCAGCAAGATGATACCACAGACCCATGACATACAGCCAGAACTGGCAAGTAGCAATACTAAAGAAGCAGCACACAAGCAGCCAGCATCCCTCGCCCCTATTGCTCCATCTGCCCTCTTCAGGAATGCATCATATTATTTACAAGTTTGTATGAAGCAAAATTGCCATGACAATTTGTAAAAGATGGAGAAGACAAGTGTAAACATTTTTTCAATAACCACACTTAGATTCTTTACAGAATTCATCTTGAATCCTACAGGTGTATGTTTTCTACCCTGTAATGTAGGAGGAGGATGGAAATCGCCATTCAGATGCCAGTCAGCAGTTCATTTGGTATAAGAGCCTGCCTCTAGCAGTAGCCAATGATACCTGCTTAAAAAATGTTGTGCTAGACAATTATAGGGCTAATGTCTTACAAGACACTAGCTAGCACTTGGTTAAAGCCCTAAGGAAAAGGTTTTGTGAAAAACAGCCTTAGTTTTATAAAAGTCAGCCCTAGAATAAAATAATTAACGTCTTAACTTTTTTCAAATTCATTTCTTTTCACAGCTGAGACTCCAACATTCTCCTTAACAAAATATCTATATCCCTGAGTGATATTCCCCTATTGAAAATTCCCCATCACTCTCCTCAGCTGATACAATCACCTAAGATATCACAATCTCACCTGTGATTTTTTATTGCATCACCACTGGAGGTCATCAGAAGCTTCAAAGAGTCATCAAAATAGATCTCGAACCCTCACCTTAGCTTTTTCCTGCCAACTTTGGCAGTTTAGCTTGAACTGCTGAGACAATGCAATGAACCAAATCAGCTAGATTGGGCATTGAAGAAGACCAGGAGCATGGCTCTTGCTGGGTAGACTGCCCAGCTAAAGAGCATGCTGTTTTAAGAATAAAATCTCAAACCACTACAACTAGATCCAGAGGAACATGCCTAATAATGCTCCAGTGTGGGCTTCTATCAAATACATTTATTTCAGTAGATCTATTGTGCTTTTAAACAGAAAAAGGCTAGGAATTGTATCTTTCTCACGTCTAGGTTCATTTAGCTGGTGAATTCAATATTGCAGCTGATTCTACTAACATTCTTCAAGAAGTTTCATATGATTTAGCTGGTAATTACTGCTTAGTGAGAGTAAAGACAGCAGAACTGAAGTGCAGGTAGGGACAAGCAAAGCTATTCAGCTTCTAAAATAGTCTGTATTCAGAGCAAAGGACTTCATTCATTCTTTTCATTGTACAAAAATAAAATTCATAAAGTGCACGTGTTAATTTTCTTTCAGCACACAACATCTTATGTTCTTAAAACAGCAAAAGATGGAAAATTACCATCCTTTCTGGCAAAGTTCCTCTCTGAAATAAAGCAGGAGGTCCCCAGGCTTGCCTTTGAAAAGTCTAATTGCTAAGCTTTGTGTTCTCCAGTTTTCTAAATAGAGCCTTTTCCCCTTGTGTTAGCCATTACAACATAATTTTTTCTAGTTCATAATTTAAAAATGATTGGTGAGGGATACCAGAGCTTCAGGGCAGGACAGATGACATCCTTCTCTACCTCATTTCTATATCCAGCACAGAGAGTTCCCAGCAGCTTGGGAGTAGAAGCAAATACAGGGTTTGTGTCATGGAAAGAGTTGAAGAGCGCCCTGCATTACTGCACAGACTGGAATGGTACTAATGACTTGAAGGCCCGCATCTGGGAAGGGTGCCTGCATGCTGGAGTACCAGCTGTCTGCCAGGAGAGCAGGACTGCCCACTACAGACACAGGGGCAGGGAGGGAGCTCTTGACCAGTGAGTTAAAAACTAATATCAGAACCACTGGATATTCACAGTCTTCACAGTCCTTTTTGTCACATTGTCCATGAATCAGAAGACACTGTGGCCACCGACTTCATCCGTACAACCCTAAGAAACACAGGCACGGTAACTGACCACAGCGTGGCAACCTCTCATTAACACAGTGGTTTTTAAAATACTGTTTTTTAATTGACTTCCCCCTCACTCCTTTTTGAAGGTGATCCTTCCGGAACAGAAAAACACTCAGGGTCACACTCCAGTGAGCCCCAGCCACCTTGCCTGCCTGCCAGCTCTGCAGCTACACACACTTCATCTCCGGGACGACAGTGTGACTTTTGGAGGCTCTATGCCTCATTTAGCCCTGGTAATGGCCTAAATGGGTTGGAAAAATGCAGGAGCAGGAGTGTGATAAAGAAACAGCTCTGCTGTGCTTATTTAAGTAAGTGGAGAAGAGGGAAGGGAAGGGAAGGGAAGGGAAGGGAAGGGAGGGGAAGGGAAGGGAAGGGAAGGGAAGGGAAGGGAAGGGAAGGGAAGGGAAGGGAAGGGAAGGGAAGGGAAGGGAAGGGAAGGGAAGGGAAGGGAAGGGAAGGGAAGGGAAGGGAAGGGAAGGGAAGGGAAGGGAAGGGAAGGGAAGGGAAGGGAAGGGAAGGGAAGGGAAGGGAAGGGAAGGGAAGGGAAGGGAAGGGAAGGGAAGGGAAGGGAAGGGAAGGGAAGGGAAGGGAAGGGAAGGGAAGGGAAGGGAAGGGAAGGGAAGGGAAGGGAAGGGAAGGGAAGGGAAGGGAAGGGAAGGGAAGGGAAGGGAAGGGAAGGGAAGGGAAGGGAAGGGAAGGGAAGGGAAGGGAAGGGAAGGGAAGGGAAGGGAAGGGAAGGGAAGGGAAGGGAAGGGAAGGGAAGGGAAGGGAAGGGAAGGGAAGAGAAGAGAAGAGAAGAGAAGAGAAGAGAAGAGAAGAGAAGAGAAGAGAAGAGAAGAGAAGAGAAGAGAAGAGAAGAGAAGAGAAGAGAAGAGAAGAGAAGAAGAAAAAGGAAAAAAAAAAGAAACAAAAAGAAAACCCACCAAACCCACATTTTCTACCTTGACTAGATATTTATGTGTGTAGCCTTGTTTATAATGGGGCATTATGCTGCCTGCTTGTGCTGCTATGAGGATTCACATGTCAAATGAAGGAGTACCAGGAGAGGGCCAGACTTGGATGAGCGTGTCCAATTCCAGTATCTTTTCCACAGGAGATAGCCCCTCACCCCCCAGGCTTCACTCCATCCCCGCATGGTTCTTAATAAGGGCTGAGATAATTGCTGCTTTTGTTATCTGTATGGGAGGAGAAAGTGAGTGGGAGAAAAGGTGAGTGAGAGGAAAGGCAGGTGACAAGAGTGACTCTTTCAAGAACAGAGATGGAAGGAGCTCATGCCATTAACCCAATGTTCATTCACCATTTCTCAGCCATACTTTACCCTTTCCTGGGAGGAATCTTGCTACCTACCGAAAGAAAACCATTCTGCTCTCTCTTGAGCTACTCCCAGAATATTTCCTGGCACCCTATAAACTGCCCAAAGAACGAAATGCTACCCTTGCCCTTGGGAAATCTCAGAAAAAGAACTGGAGGGAGCAAATACAAACCATTTATAAGTTTCAAAAGGTGAGGAACCTCTTCATTTAGGGATCTGTTCTCCAGCATCAATGAGAGTGCAATACCAGGGAATGAACCAGACTCCTCTTTATCTAAAGTGATAAAGATAAACCAAAAGTGTACTTCACAGTGAAAAGGACAGCCTTCCCTTCTGATGGTCCTTTTTTAATGTGCTTTCACCATTCCCAACAAGATCCCAGCTATTTAACTGACTTTTTTCCCTCCCTTTCCTATCTGAGGGGGAGTCCTATGTTATCTCAGAATGAACCATCCTTAAGCTGGAGCCAAAACTGCTCATAACAGCATTGAAGTGACAGAAGTGCTCTATACTTGCCACTGTGTAAAGGACAACCTATATCCATTTTAGCTCTCCACCTTGAGGACTGGTACAAAATATCCTGTGTTTTGTTCGCTCTAGTATTAAAACTTCCAAGAACAGATACTTGGCTGATAAAATTTCCAGGGGACCCACCTGTAAATCAGAACACATTCTTACTGGTGACATCTTAAAAATCTGATTGGGTTTTCGTGCTCTTATTTACATCACAGCCCTATAAACATTCCCACTAGTGCAACAGCAGGGGCACCAAACAGCATGGAGCAAGCATGAGCAGCCAGTGGGAGGGGAAAAAAATCAGGGATTTTCAAGCAACCTCTCATGCTTCCTTTGGGAAACTCACTGGAATTGTTTCTAATAACTCTTTACTCACATTTCCTGCCTGCTTCTTATTTCAATTTCCTTGATAACTTGGAAGTTAAACTGTGTCATGGGGGACGTGCTGTACCTGTCAAGTGGCTAGTAAAAAAATGATGGTTAAGTTTCCCAGGGCTCTAGGGGTAACATAAAAATTTCCCTGTGGAAGCTCAATAAAATTCAGCCACAGAATTGTTTCTGATGAACTAGAAGTTTTAAGCGCTTGTCTCAGTCTGGCAATTGCCTAGATACTCATACTGGTGATGTGCTTACAATTAGGATATGCAAGCAGAATGTGGGATCAACCAATACAAGAGGACTGGTTCTACAGGTTAGGCTTGGAGCTTTAAACAGGACAAACTTTGAAAGTTTAGAACAATCATCATTCCCATTGACTGGTAGTGTAAAATCAAATGGGAAATGTAAATTCAAGTGTTAAGCCTATACAATCATGGACCAAAAAGGCACTTCTAAGCACAAAAATATTTACGCTACACCAGAAGCTATCTGGAATAAAAGATGGCAATATAAAATACTAAAACTCACTGATTTGTAACATGGAAGAAAGGAGAAATTGAAGTTAATAACAAATTCCAAGATACAGTGTGCAGGGAAATTATGAGGGAAATTTATAAAATCAAGGAAATGCTAAATAGTTAACAGAGGTAAAGAGGCAAAAAAGACATTTTTACAAATATAAAATGTGCTTGAGACTGGCCATGAACCCACTGCTAGATGTGGGTGATAAAACTGTAAATGACAATCAAAAAAGGCGGAAATATCCAATAAACATTTTGTCCTTCGCACACTGTTTTGTCCTTGGAATGAAGCTGTAGAATGTATCATCCCATATTACGTCAGCCCAACAAAATTCACTGTAGGTAATAAAAGGAGATGTGAGACGAGATCTGCTAAAATTAAATGTTTTCAAATCAACAGGCCTGGAGTCTTACATAAACTAAATGAGGAGTTCTCTGAATCACTAGTGTTGATACTGAACAACTCATGGAAAAACGGGAAAATTTCAAAGGGTCAGAGAATTGCAAGTGTATCTAGTTACTAAATAACTACCAAAAAAGGAAGGCCCAGGAAATTATAAGCACCAATATAATATATATTATTATAAATATATATTATAAATATGTACCCCAATATCAATCTGGATACAATAATGAAATTAAGTTAGTATTCTTTCTAAAAATCAATGAGAAATAAATATGATTAATCTGAACCATATTTTAAAAAAACCCCACTGTTCTTTTTATGAGGTAATGAATAGATAAAGACAACTATGTAGTGTACAATATGGACATGTTCAAGGCATATTACTGACCAGTTTAAAACTTGCAATTAATGGATTCAAAACTAGTTTATGGATAGATCTCAAAGGTTTTGTTAAAAGGATGGTATCCATGAGGGGAGTAATTTCTAAAGATCACTCAATCTCATTCTCAACCTATTCCATATTTTCAAATCAGTCCCCTGGATTGTAAAATGAAATCATATTTGTTAAAAGTTGAGACAAACACAAAAGCTAGCACTGAAGAAGATGGTTTTAATGTATGAATGATCACTAATTTGGAATGTACAAAATTACAACTCTCCCCTAGGCACCAGTGGTTTTCTGTGCTGTGCTCAACATACTCATCTTTCTGGTGGCTCTGCATTGAAATGAACTCTATAACTAAATCTCATGTTTCAAGGCTTCTGTGGACAGCCTGCAGGAGGGCGAGGACAGTTCTTTTTTCTGATGCCCAATTAACCCACACACTCTAGGATGCTTGAAGGAAGACAAAGCTTCACTGATTGGCAGCAGTTAAACTGGGACCCTGAAAAAGTTGCACCAGTGTCCTGTTAGGACACAAAGGATCTATTTTTTCTTAAGTGCGTATGTTGGTCTATCTTGCTCACACGCTGAGGGTCAAATTTAAAGTCAGATATGGAATTAGGAAGGAATTTTCCATCCCACAAAGATTGGCGAGAATCCCAAGTGCAGCTAACTCACTGTTTTCTCTTCTTATCTCCCTAGACTTGCACAGGGAGATGCAAATAACAAACTTAAACCCAGAGACTTAATAGATTTACAAGATTTTAAAGCAAAAAAAAAAGGACATATTTCTTCAGGGGATGCAATCACTGCATGACTCAAAGAGGCTTGTTTCTCCAGAGCCTATGTGGAGCAAAAGACATGCATGGCGTTTCGGTAAAGGGAGGGTATATGTGATGTATGTCTCACAACAGTTTTACTAAAAGCTCCACGGGACATAACTCAAGCCTCAGGACTTAATGAAAGTCAGTGTTGCATAGAGGGTGCTATAGATGTGTCATTGTCATAAAATGAGAACAATGCGGCACTGATTTCTGCTGCAGATCATCTAAACTTCAGTTGTTGAGGATTAACTTACTTAGCAGAGTTGTGATGTTTCAGCTCTTAAAGTCCACCTAAAAAAACCACCCAGAAACCAAGCTAAAAAGTAGCCACTAGTTATAACTCTTAAAACTACCTTTGGTGTTGACATATCAATTTACTGACAAGGAAAGTGTTTCCTATAGTGTCAGCACAGTAAAAGTTGAAGTCTAGGTCACATGTATACTTGCCTCAAGCATAAACAAAAAAACCCTGATAAGTTCCAGATCCAGAGCCCTTTTCCTGTGGGTGCTACTGTAGTGAAGCAGAACAAGCCTGGATTGATGTTGAGATAGCAGGCTAAACCTGCAGTGTTAGCAACGGTGCAATGCTTTGTTTTGACTTACACACAAAGACAAGGCCTCAAGAGAAGAATAAATACAGATGAGCAAGAGGTTATTTCACTGATAGCCCACTTGTATGAGACCTGCCCACACTTAAAAGGGGAAGTGCAAACACTGAACCTGGAACCCTCTGAAGGCTTCTCACTAAAGTGATGTCCTACTTTGCCTCTGACTGTACAGATTCAATACTCAAAATGGGCCCTTGCTAAGTCCAAATCTACCAGATCTGTAGCCATCTAAAAGAGCAATTATGATACAAGGTGAAAGGAAATACTCTTAAAATTAATCTATCGATAGATCTCCCTTCCCAATATTGAAAAGACAGACCAAAGGTGTACCACAGAAATGCACCTGAGCAAACCTGGATTTCTATAAACTAGAAAACTCTTTTAAGAAATCAGACCGGCATTAAAAAAGTAGCACCACAACAGTCAAGGCAACAAACATTTACGAAGTGACTGGGAGCAGCAAATTTTTGTCAAATCATTCAACCCTTTTATTGTTGATCTTGATTATGTCAGACAACATTGTTAAAGACCTTTGCTAAAGACTCAGCAAAATCACCTTTCCAAATTATAAAATGTCAAGGCAGACTGTTCCTAAAACTTCAGAAGACAGTATAATCACCTCTCTTGCTATTTGCAAAGATGAAGGAAACAATTTCAAACAAAACAAAGCACCACCTATTAGGAATCAAGGAGAACACAAAACTACATTAGCATTTGTAACCTCTTTCTGAGCTCAGCCCATTAGCAATAGAAACATCGCTAAGAAAACAGTAGATGGAGGCACTTCAGTAAACAACTGTATCAGTGAGATTTCCAGCGCTCACTGTATATGCCTAATTTCTTGCCAGCTTCATTTCTTGCTCAGTCATTTACTTGTGCAATGTCTGCTTCTCTAGCCCGTAAATAGACAATAATTAGCTTTGACCTCTTCTGTGGAGGATGGAGGATGTTGAGACTGAATAACTGTTCCTCAGTAAAATAAAAGAACAGAATATTATTATATATAAAATTATGATAATGATACTGCATACTCCTCACATAGCTTCTCTCCAAGGATCTAAGACTTCCTAATAAACATTAAATTAATCCTTGCCACCACACTCTTGGAAGACAAATTATTCTTTGCTACAATTTATTTGCAAGTGGAAGAACTAATGAACAGCTAATGCTTAGACATCTAATTTTAAAAAAATACTTTCACGATTTTATTTATAAATGTTTATTTAATTTCCCTAAAGTGAAACTGGGAGAAGTATACTATTTCATGGCAGTCTCTCTCCACGCCTTCAGCTCTTTGAAGCCTTACAACATTGAGCCTGAAAATTCAATTTCTCTGTCTGGAGGCTCAGCGCTAATAGCTCTGTCTGGAACATCAGTATCAAGGGACTGTGTCTTCAGAGTTTAGAGGAAGTCAGCAAAGAGCTTTCTGGAGAGACAGGAAAAAAATTCTATCATTCATTTCAGAGAGAGATTATTAAGAAGTGAGCATATAAGAGCATATTGTTTTTGTTATCAGCATCCCAGTATTACAGTATACACCAAAATTTATGTACGGATACAGAAAAAAAATGGATTCATACCTGTATACTATATAATTTGCCCAAGTTCTCTCTCCAAAAGAAATCATCACTGCTCATTTCAGAACAAGAGAGACTGAGCTGGGACAATTAGCCTCCCACCTGAGGTCCCATCATCATCTCCAACAGTTATAAGCTATTTAAGCACTGAGGCAAAAGGACTTCATATTTCTAACAGTAAGTCTCATCATTAGCAATAAATATTCTTACTGCTATGACTATGCCTCATTACTTTTTAAAAAAAAACATTTTTGCAAGCCTGCTATATTCTTGGGCCAGTAAATTTTCACTGGTGTTTAAATTTTCCACTGAATGACATACACATTCAGAGTGTTTTTAAAACTCCACACTAACTTTCTGTCTATTCTGACTGTAGCATGCAGCTGGTTAAGTTTCTCAAACATATTACTGTGCACACATTAAGACCATCAGGAAGAATCAATGCTCAAACTGTACTTAGGAGACAAAAAATGAGGATTGCTCTGCTGAAATCCAGAAACCCAAATTCAACTCTTCCTTTGTCAAAGTGAGGCATTTTTCACTCAATTGTCCTTACCATGTGTGTTTGTCATCATATCTTCTATCAAGAACTATGAATCAGACATCACCATTGTTCATATTTTTTGTGTGATTAGTATTTCTGAATTTATAAACATATGTTTATATTCAGGTATTTAATGCATTTATGTATTTAAAAACACATAAACCATCAGTGTGGCTTTGTCTGTGTGTCTGTCAGCCTCCTGTTCCTGGTTTTGGCCTTCCTAGTAAGACTCTCAGCTTTGCTGCATCTTCTGGGATCTAGCCATGTTGATTAAAGCTTGCATCATGTCAGCCCAGTGAAAATCAGCAAAATAGTCTTTACTTGCAGCTTTAAAACAACACAGTTTTTAGGGGAAAAAACCCTGATGTCTCATTTGCAAGGACACAGGTTCCAAGCCAGTATGGTTACACAGGCCCATCATCTTAAAAAGTTCAGGCTCTGTGACAGGCATCTGTTTAAGCACCATTTACTGTTAATGCATTTGATACATGTTGAAATGGATCACCCATTGCAGTTGGATCAGCTTTCCCTAAGCCGGAGTATTTTATTTAGACCTGTCTGTAAATATGTAGGTGTATAAATATAGACCTGTTTCTGGTATAACTCCATCAAAACAAATTGCTGAATAAAGACAGCTAATAGGAACTTAAGAAATTACCTGAAAGGAAGAACTTTCCTGATACAACTTTTATATGCTTCCACAATTTGATTTACATAACTTCATTTTCTCTGTCAAATCCCACCCTCATTTCTCCTTCAGAGCAGTATAATCCAGAACGTTCTCAGTCTCCCTCTTCCCTATTCACACAGAACCACAAGAATCTGCTGGGTTTTTTGTGAACACAGTGGCAGTCTGCTCAGATGCCCAGCTCAAGTCTTGAAAACTGGACTTTTAACTTGGGCTGAAGAACACATCTCTCACCTGCAGAACATGAACCTCCAAATATGCTTTGCAAACCACACAGCAAGAGGATTGAATGAATCAAACTTACCAATGTGGGAAAGATGTGACAAAAGGAAACGTAGGGGCAGTGTGAGAAAAATGCAGAGCACCAGAAACCAGGAGGTGGATTAAAAGGGTAGAGCTTTGAACAAAGGTTCAAACTCTGTTCTGATTTACGAGTACAGAAGTGTTGTCCAGACAAACAACATTTGAGAAACTTTCCTTCTCTTGATATTGTGTGACCATAAAAGGATCCAACAGTTGTGTACATGCTTTCTAATTTCTAAACTAATAATAATTTAAGACTATGGAATAGTAAACATTATATGAAAAACTGCAAAGTAAATTAGTTCCTGATACAAATTTCTAAACAAATATTAAAATCTGTGTAAAGCTAATTAAAATTTCAGAACCTGCTTTGAATATTACCTATATTCAATTTGTAATTATCTGATTATTTATGCAATATTAAATCACCCTGTAGCCAGGGAGCAGAGCTTTTCCTCAATCACAGCTGAACCTGAATGATTATTTTGCTATTTTGTTAAAATGAGCTGAAATAACTTCAGTCATGGCAGCACATGAACTAGGACTGAGCTGAAGAAATAATTAACTCAGCTCCACAACATGAGCTCAAATCTGTGCTGCTCTATTCATCCATTTTTTAATTTTTCATCTGAGTATAGAATGAAAGAGAATGACCTTTTGATTTTTCAACTAGTTGAGGTTCACTTTATCATGCAATCTGTATTTACAAAGTCATAGAGTATTCCTAGAATAATATCACATCAGGCAGCTCTTATTGCAGTTTTATATGTATCAGTGTAGAGTCTTGGAACATGCAGAATATTTCTGAAGAAATGGTCCCAGAAAATAGCGTGAGAAGGACAGTTCAGTTAGCAATCTGCAGAGGAACCACAAGATACTTTCTGTTTCTTCAGGCATTTAGGAAAAACAGAGGTATAGTGAGTGAGGTTTGCAATTTTATATAGTTATGAATTTTGCTCAGAGTAAGGGCATCTGTATATTTTTATATATAATTATTAGTCATAACCATTTAAGTTGCACTGTAAACACGCACTGTGTTAAAGACAGATGTCAGGACTACAGTGAGCTTTACAAACTAATAAACTGTGGAAGAGGGATTTATTTTTTGCCTCTAAGATCTACACAATCCATGCAGATAAGGATTTTATTGCTTTATTAATAAGAATTAAAGACAGCAGAAGCATGTTACCACCCATAGATTAAACAGTTGACTGAGAAGAGACTATGTGCTGCAATGAATAATTACACATTAGTAAATGTTGCTGTACAAGTCATGCTCAGGTTCTCCAAGCTGTTCTTGGCATAAGACCAGCAGAGGTGAAACAAAAATAGCTTTATGTCATCTTTGCAGCTGCCGAAATCCAGTAACAAAGGAAGGCCAGCCCCAGCCCTGCATGACACAATGTAGCTACAGGACTATTCTATGTATCACACACCTGCCTATGGTTCCAACAGGGTATTTCATAGCTGAGGACCACTGGGAGAAGATGGATTTTAATTCTCAGAGGTATTTTTCCCAGGTACAGGATACATCAAGGGAGCTGGCTGGTACTGAGGAAATAGGTCTCTGAATTTTAGAAACATCTCAAAAACTGTTCTCCCTAAACTTTTTGGATGGAACAATGCCGTAACATTAACTTAAAGTACTTAAATTTAAACTGGACAAGGTATACAGGCAAAGCAGAGAGGCTATACAGGCAAGGCAGGCAGAGTGTGCAGGCAAGGCCATCGAGAGCAGCTCAAGGAGGACTTGGGGGTGTTGGTGAATGAAAAGACTGACATGACCCAGCAATGTGCACTTCCAGCCTGGAAAGCTGATCACATCCTGACTGGCCAGCAGGTCAAGGGAAGTGATCCTCCCCCTCTAGTCTACTTTCATGAGACCCCACCTGGAGTACCACATCCAGTCCCAGGGCCCCCAACATAAGAAGCCTGGAGAAGTCTGAGGCGAGACCATATAGCGATCTTCCAGTAAAAAAAGGGCTACAAGAAAGCTGGAGAGGGATTTTTACAGGGGATGTAGTGACAGGACAAGGGGAAATGGCTTTAAACAGAAAGAGGTTTTGATTAAATATTAGGAAGACATTCTTTACTGTGAGGGCGGTGAGATTCTGGAACATGTTGCCCAAAGAAGTTGTGGATGTCCCACCCTTGGAAGTGTTCAAGATCAGGTTAGATGGGCTTTGAGCAACCTGGACTAGTGGAAGGTGTCTCTGTCCATGGCAGGGAGATTGGAACTAGATGATCTTTAAGGTCCCTTCCACCCCAAACCATTCTATGATCCCACTGTATTCATTTTCAATTTCTATCAGCCCACAGCATCGAAATGGAAAGATGAGAGCCACAAGTTATCTAACCCCACTGTCAGCTACTTTAGTGAAATCATGTTCTCTTAATTAAGAGGTATGGATCTCATAATCCCTTTCCCCAACAGGATGTGAACTCTTGCTCACCTAAAATACTTCACTTAGGAGGAAATGTGCATTATTAGGTACACATCAGCACTGCTGTGCTACATGCTTAATTAAGAATTATGAATTCTCTTTCCTTCCTAGTTATAAGGTTATTATATACTTGAATAATTTTTATTTTTGCTTTTGCTTCTGAAGATGGTCGCCTAATATTAGTGTAACCATCACAGAGATATGTTAGCTGGCAATTACTGGCTAAAGCCAGAGACAAATTAGCAAAAGAAACGAAGAAACTTAAAATAACAAATCCCAATGAGAAACAAAATATTTAGGCTTTTACATGATTCATATGCTCATCAAAAACTCCTCCTTTTAATCTCTGGGCCTGGAAATCAGATAATTTTTCAAACTTGAATGCAAGTTGCCATCTAAACCTATATTTGGATCAATGACATGAATATTAATGTAAGTACCCAACAATAGAAATCTGAACCTGAAAATTACAGTTGTGTATTTTTTCTACTTTGACAATCCTTGATACAAAATGAGAACCTGTTATGCTGTAATCAGACATTTTTAAAAGCTCTTTCAGATCTTTGGATGAAAGACAGTATCTGGATGCCAAGGTGTTGTCAACTTTTCTATCTGTCTGGAATTGTATGTTCAAATCCTGGCTCTATCAAGCCAACCTGTCTTATTTCTGGGACAGCTATTTCAATGTGTTCTGATTTACTGCAAGCAGAGCTTTCAAACAAAGCCATATAATGTAGAGCTGTTTCAAACCCTGCCTATAAAAACAAAATCTTAATACTCCACATGTGTTGCGTGCAAGCATACTCTTTATAATTTACAAGATGTTATTGTTTTTAATGGATAACCCTCCAAACTTACCTGCCAGTTTGCAAACTGCTAACAGCAACAGCAGATTGTTAGAACAAACTGCACTCTCTCTCAGCGTCTCCTACACTCTTCTGTGTCGCCCAGGTTGTTGGCACAACTGTCAACAATTCTCAGTTCTCAGTTACATGTCATTAATTCTTTGGGCAAGGTATGTGAAGAGAGAGGATACAAATTGTTGTGTCAGCTCTGCTGGCTTTGCAATGTTAATTAAAAATACAGCACCAAGATTCGATTTAGTCTTTAGTAACTGCAGCTATCACCTTGGTAAATATCACAACAGACATATCGAATAAGAAAATGAGACTACTAAAAATCCCCTCTCAGAACAAGATTTTACTTTAAAAACTGTGAACACTAACAATATCATGGCATTGCTTATAGGAAAGATATTTTGGCAAAACTATAAAACTTTTAGGAAAAATATGTAATTTCAGAGTAAGTAATTTATATTATTTTGATATAGTGGCATTAAAATAATCTGTTCCTGAGTAATAATCTTCGTCAATAGTATCTTCTTGCAGGATGTCATTGGGATTTTTAGCGTCATTTGCCAGGCACTGTCACCAACCTAGAGGTTCTTAAAAATATCATATGCAGCTATAACTAACAATAGTCACTACCCAGAGTAATGGAAATTAAGTGCTATGCTGCAATGCCATTTACAGACAATAAGTCTGTTTCTACAAATAACATACTGATGTACAATGCAAGGAATAAATTATTAGGGGAGAAAGAAACCAGACATTATATAGGAAAAGCGTCTCATCCTCACACAAATAACAAATGCGGAGCACTCAGATTCACAGCCCCTTGTTTCACCTCATTGACCCTGTTCACTCCAACAGCTGTGCAAGGAAGGATGTTCTTCCCCCATTTCCCTTAGGGGGGTCTGCGAGAACGCAGACAGTGCCAGCTCTGTGCTTGTCTCAACTCCCACCCCACTACTGCTTCTTGTCAGTTCCCCACATCTGCTCCAGGCCCTCTCACTACTGCTGGTTTCAGTGCTAACACTGCAGCATCTCTCATCACACTGTGCTGCCAGCTACGGTGCTGATGATATAATGTCAGACATGTCCTACTTCAGCTAGAGTAATTCCAGTTTGACAAGTAGTGACAAATGGCTAGATCAGGCCCCTACCTGAATACCTTCAACTCTATCACTGCACAGAGGAAGTCCAACAACGTGGAGAAACACTGCACTTCTCTCCATATTGTTCACCTATGACAATGACCAGAATATTGATATTTCTAGTTGTGTTCAGCTTCTTCCCATTAAGAGTGCCTTGTGTCCAATTTTTGTTGTCCTTCACAAAATACTTCAGTGCCCCAACTGAAAACTGAAATAGACTCTATGAAAGAAGTGAAAATAACTACAGCAAAACAACTACCAAAAACTTAATCTGCTTCATTCTGGCTATTTCCAATATATGGTGACAGATTCCGCTTGTGTCAGATTCCAGCCACAGAATTACTGATGCATCTGTGGTCAGAGCAAGAATGTACCTATGACCTTGGTGATTTGGTACAGTGTAGTTTCATTTGAACCCCAGTTTTCAATTTAAACTAAACTCTTCTGCCTTTCACGGCTGTGAACCAAAACATCAGTGCTTAAATAGAGTAAAACAAATACTTGTGTTGCAAATGTTGCAGAAGTTCCAGAAAAGGAAGGGATTGCAGTTATTAATGCTGAGGAACTAAAGCTCAGGTCCTCAAAAGTTCTTGGGATATTCATCATCCTCTTTAGGCATAGAGATTTTTCCACCCCTAGAAGTGACATCCAGCTGCTACTTAAGCCTGGAGGGTTGAGATCTCATCTCTGCAAGTCAGCACACTGACACTGTCTCCTGCACCACTTCATAGAGACACACTGCTCAAATCTCTTTACTGAAAGCTCCCAGGCAGAGCATTGAAAATAAGTGACCTGATCTAGCTGTGGAGGAAGGAGGGTAAAGGCCTCTTTTTAAGATTAAGCAGAGCTTTCTGGTTAACTGATGCTTTCAAAGGCTTAGGTATGAAAATGACCATGCAAATGGACATGATATCAGAGACCATGAACTATGCAAACCCTGCTTAGAGAAACAGAAGCAGCAGTAATTGTACTCTAACTAGCTGCTGAAATTACTCAACCCAAGATTGTTTTAGGAAGTAAAAGAAGCATAATATGTTACCAATATGTTTGTAAAGAGTGAAGTCTAAATCATATGAAGAATTCAGGCTTACACATTCATATATACATTCACACACCACTGATTATATTAATGTTTGTAACCTCATTACAACGCTTTAGACAAGGGTATCATATGGAGTAATGTACTTAAAAGATATTGTGACACAACAAGCGGAACCTATTTTTAGAAACCTGTTGTTTAGAAACCAGACTTTTATATTCAGTTTGTCATTCACTAACTGTATCCAGCCCCTTCAATCTCCAATATGTAAAACAGGAGAATTACAGTTGCCTCCCTAAGGTAAGATAAGGACTGTAGGTAGGTTCCCTGAAATAATAAAAACAGGCAGCAGAAGATTTAGTATTACAGCTTGGTTTATAAATCTGTGCATTTTCCCTAGACTGAAGGCCACTGAATGGAGGAAATTCATCAGCAGGGTATGACATTTTATAATTTGTGCAAGAATATGACAGTCTTGAAAAATATATGGCTATGCAGAAGGCGTAAAGTATCAGTGGGACTTATATGTGGCACAGATTAATTGTCCTTTGAGCAGATTGTTGTCTTTCCAACACAAAGTTCCTGTAAAGAACTACCTCCACAATTCAAAACACAAAATTCTCATGTAGGAAGAATGGCATGTGAACAGCTGCAACACTGGTGTATAGTGGGTACAGCTTAGTAAAATTTCTCCTCAAAGGTTAAATGTAAAACATGTTCTAAAATATAAAAAAAGAGAGAAATATGAAAACTGGATTAGTCTTGCAGGGCTTGGACTTCTGGTTTGCTCAGGTTAGTCAGAAGGCCCTAATGAGTATAAATTAGGATATGTTCAAAGCATTTAAAAACACGTACGACTAAATTGGTCATCTTGAAAACAGCTACCATGGCAGACTGAGTGTAGTACACATGGATACACATGGACCCATTCAGTCATGGCTTTCCACAATAGGGTTTCAAGCAGTGCCAATGAACTGAGCAGAAATGCTCATTATGTGTGGCAAAGACAGCAATGAGGTGAAAGGTGGAAGAAGATGAGAATAAAGAGGCAATCCCTGCCACAAGCACCAGCTACTGAGGCACTAGTCTAGACATTTAAACTGCATACACAGTGACTCTCTAGAATATCACAGGTAAGTGCATCAGCCTGGCAGATGTGACACAGGACCTGCGAAAGATCCTTGCCTTTCTGGGGTGAAGCAGCTGCAAGGTTAGGTTTTGTACTGTCTACCTGAGATGGTACTCACTGAGAACTTTAAAGGTTCCCTCTGGGAAGAAGCAATGGTGCAAACAATATTGCCTGATTCCTCAGTCCCTAATCTGTAAATTCACTGATGAAAGCCCATCACCACCAGATCTCAGCTTCCCTTTTTCCTTGCCTCTGTGGAGTTTTGTGCAATGGACCATGTGAACACAGCCATGAGTGGACACTTCTATGGAGCTCCTGAGTTTGGTGAACACTTTGACACTGACAGCCAGCATAAGAGACACAGATCTGTTGCACCTTCACTGAAACAGTTAGTCTGCTCCCATTCCTGATGCTTCCAGCTGGTACTAGAGGAGACAGGAGTAATGGGGCTAGAGGAAATTCCCCCACAGCATTACAGTCATCCAACAGTTTGTCTTCAGTGATGTTGCTTTACACAGGCAGTTCTCAAACAAATAAACTTCACAAGCAAATGCTCAATTACTGATGCCTGGCAATGGGTGAGCCAGAGGGTAGAAAAACAGGAATGGGGAATGAGTGTTCCCCTTTTCAAGAAGATTAAGGTTACAAGGTAAAAAGAAAGCACAGAGGACAGAAAGCACAAAACCCAGGTTAGATAGTACTTCTTTGAGGAAAGGACTTCATCTGTTAAACTCTGCCTTGAGATGATGACGTGAAATTGAAAGATGAACAGTCTTTCATCTCCTTAACCTCATCTGCCTGAGACAACTTCAGCACTCTGTGGCAGGAACCAGCTCTCTTTTCTGTTTGCAGAGCATACTGTAGACAACTATATTGGTTTATGACAAGGCCTCCTAAGTGGAGACAAGTGACAGGTCAGTAGCCAGTAGCCCCATTGCTTGCAAAACCCAGAAGACTGCTCTGAGATGAGTTGTGGTGCTAGAAGGACTTGCTGACTGAAGGTAGAAAGCCAGCAAAGCTGCTTACAGCAGGAATGATTCATAGTGACACTTTAGTATTAGATTTTACTTTAGGTTGCTCCTAAATGTTCTTCTTTTCTTAAGATGTATGTAAAGAAACTCCAAACCCCTAGTTTCCCAATTTTTTTAATTCAAGGTATTAAGAGTCCAAGTATAGCAGCAGCACAATAGGCAAAAAGAGGCACCAAAGTCAAACTCTTTCAAATAAAAGTGAGCTTTCTGTAGATGAATAGACCTATATGTTGATTATTCACGTTAAACATCTGGAAAAAAATCCTGAAATCAACTGTCTTAAGTTTAATGACTTCTTGTGTATTTGGTTTGCTCAGATAGGTTGGTGCATCTGTTATCTATCTTTTAAAGCTCTCATACTGCTATTTTCAGGTAGCAATTTAATTAGGAAAATTTACTGAACTGATCCCATAATTTAAGTTGTAGAGAACTTATTGTTACTCATTAGAGGCGACTTAATGTGTTCCTAATTTATTAAGCTGAAATAACTGGTTTTAGATCCTGAATACTGCTAAAAGTCTCAAAAATAGTGTATTCGTGCAAACTATTACAGAAAGAAAAAAGTCCATCAAGGAATTCCTGTAGACAGTAGCATGGTCACCAAGTTAATTATTTTAAAATAGATGCCAACAATTAAGCTATGAGCAGAGTATTCAGATAATTTACCCACTGTTTTGATTGTGAGATGTCTTTATGTTGACTGCTTTTATAACTTATTTCAGGACCATGAGTGTACCTTCTGCTTGGCTCACGCTGTGTAATCATTTTTTGAGAGGACTGAATTCCATTTCATGACTGTCTACATGCTGCATCACAAATTCAAGACTACACACTCCCCTCTCTCCACTGATCTCCCACAGATGCCAAAAGGAAGCTTGTACAAAGATCAAAGGAAGAATTAGGGCTCTGAGTAGTAAGATAAAACTTTCAGTTGTTATTTTTTACATCACATTCAGAACTGCTTACTGAAAACCGTTCCCTTTGCTAGCATTATCACCACCCTTGCCTCCTGTCTCTTTTTTTCTTCCTCATTCTTCTTTCTTTCCTCTGTCTTCCTTTTCTTCTCTTTGTATGTGTCATTGCAGATTCCAGCCCCCTGTGCATTGTGCTGGAACTGTTAGTATGCACAATGCCACCATTAACCACGAGTACTTGCACTCTAAGTCCAGAGGAGCAGAGGATCAAATCTGCCTCCAAACTGAGGACACAACACAACAGCCCTCACTTTCTGCTCAAGAGAACATTGCGTTATCTACAACTGCAAATGTCACAGGTCTGTTTAATACGGTCCCCCCCCCCCCCCATTGTTTTCTAAGATGCAAAAATCAGAATCTGCCTTACCCCTATCAAACGCTCAAACAGGTGTTCAGTATCTTGTCTGCCAAAGTATTCTGCACCAAAGAGTCTCTCTCCCAGTGCCAGGCACTGGAGGCAGAGGCAGGTTAATATGCCAGACTCAAGTGCCCCAAACTAACTATTAATAAATAAAAACTATCAAGTACAGTAGCATAAAGTTTTCTTTCCAGCTCCAGTATGGATTTAGATCAGTAGAGCTGGTTTCACACACAGGGGACCTAATTATAAGGACCATCTGAAGGCTGCAGAGCAGAGAAGTGGCCAACTGACCCTGTGCACAACAATTCGTTGAACCTTCCTGAAAGTGGTGGGAAAAAGGATCAGAAACTTTTGAACCCCTGCTTTGCCTGTTCCCATATGGCAAACATATCACAAGACAATACAAAGCTTTTTGCATGGAAATTCCAGTGTGCTTTAGAAACCCCTGCTTCTAACCAAGATATTTCTAACAAGACCCCATGAGGTATGGTTATTTTCCTCACTTTTGAAACTGGAAAACTGAAAGAAAATTGTTTGCTTGAGGTCAGTATCCAAGCCCAGAACAGGTTCTGGAATCGTCTTTACAGTTAAGTCACTGCATCCTGTTGCCTTCACTATCATTTCATGCAAACATGAAGAGATTAAAGTCTCTCATATTTTGTGATCTGAGCAGCTTATCTGTCCTAACTTTCACAGATGAACAAAAAAATATGCTTATACGGAATTAGCCTTGAAACATCAGCAGAGAAGATTTTGGTACTAAAGCTGCCACCTCTCTGTCAATGCCCTCCCACAGTCTACTTGTGTGTCAACAGTGTTCTCAAAATCATTGGCACAAATTAGTGCAGGTAAAGCATTCCGCACTCTTGCAGTTAATAAGTGACTGAGAAAGCCTATCAACTTATGCAGAAGAGGTTGTTTGCAACCAACAATAGATGCAACAGTTTGCAACCAACATGCAGATGGAATGGGAGTGAACTGAAAAGGTCCATCTGTCTCACTTGACATTTTTGCTCATATTTCAGAAGATAATTCTAACAAGATTATCAAATATCAAGAAAATATTGAGGTTTGAGAATGGTGGAAAGGGTGTCAGACTGACAAATTTGGGATCTGAATTTTTTCATTGAGCCATTAAATTTAGCACAGGAGGTTAACTGTACGACTGCGAAAATCACTCTATTGCTACTTTGAGAATTATGTCAGAATTTTACCTGCATGCAACTCGGTCCATCATTAGCCTTTCTGAGAGTTTACAGGTAGGACAGTCTGGTGTCAAATACTGTGATGAGTTTCGACACATACTTGGATATAGAGTTGGGATAACCGTGTTAATTTTATAGTTGACTCCAAACATCATCCTTATCCTGTCCTAGAATGAAAGAAATTGCTTTGGGGTGCTCTCTATGCTTTCTCATCACCAAACTGCCATAATCAATCTACTTTAAAACTAAATACTTTTCAACAGCTTCAATTACATCATTTAAATGTAAACTAGATTTTCAAATAGTATTTCATCTAACCAGCCATCAGATCCCTTCACCACTGTTCAGTAAACATATTCCTAATAATAATCCTACTAATTTTTCCACTCTCACAACTAGAAGAGATTTATAGATTCGGAGTTCACAACACAGGGATCAATGGCCACGCCCCAGATAATGCACAGGAAACAGAAATGGATTATGTTCCTGGGGCTGGAACTTGCATTGAAAAGAGAGCTTAATCCTGCAGCACGGTGAAGTGAGAAGCATAGGACAGTAAGTGAAAAGAGTCCATAGCTGTCCAGCCCCAGATTAAATCAAGATCAGGAGTTAAGGGCCCTAATTTCCACAATTAGCATAAATACTTTCAGGGGCACTACACTGCCTGGGAAATAGCCTAAGCAACGCCTCACTAATACTCCCCTGACCTTGCCCCTCCCAGAACATCCTATCTGCATTTACACCAGCTGGTGAAACTCGAGTAGGAGGCAAAAAAGTCCCGACAGTGATAGAGACGCTACTCAAAAGGGGAAATCAGGAAAAGCCTGCAAAGCTCTCTTCCCCATGATACATGATCAAACAGAAGCACTGCACTAGTCATGGCTGGGAGATGGAGGGCTACTAGCCTTTACTAGCTTCCTCCCCTGCTCCTCTGAATCCAGCGCAAGGTGTCCAACAATGTTAATTCTAGTTTGCACCAGGGCTGCACAGAAAGGTACACAGAAATGGTATTTGGACAGAGCTTGACAGAGAGCAGGAGGGCTGTGCAAAATGGACCACCTGTTTCAAGTAGGAAAAAAACAGCAGTAAAAAGGAGACACTTCGAACAAACATACGAAAATAATTCTAAGTATCATATCCTGTATCCACGTAAGTAAAAACGAAGATTTTAAGAACAGCTTCATTAGTTTTTAGAAACTCTCTTCAGACATATGGTGAGATTTGTTTTGAGTAGTGCTAGGACCTTCCAAAACTCCTAATTGTGTTATAAATTGGTTTGCAAGATAGTGCTACTAGTGGTTTTTTATCAGGATCACTGAGACGATTTTTTTTCCCAGCGCGTGTGATTTCAGTAAAACAACCTGTTGCTCTTTAAAGTTTTGTTATGAATTACTGTTCTTCCCCTCAATATTATTTCTAGGTAACTTCAGCCAGAGAAAACACCTCAGACCTCTACGGAAACTTCTCCTTTTGCCTGATCCTACATGTATCAGAAACCACCCTGCCTCAGATTTGGGGAGGGGAGGCGGAGGGGTCCCTCCGTGGAATTACGTCTGCGTCTGGCACGGCCGGCCGGGCTCAGCCTGATATGCCCCCGGCCCCCCGTCGCCCTCGGCTCGCTCCCCACCCCGCCCCGCCGGGGGCTCTGCTTCTCCAGGTTTTTGTACCCCCAAAGCCAGACCCCGGCGCTGCGCAGCGCTTCCCGCCTCGCCGCCCGTCCAAACCCCGCAGGCTGCGACCCGTCCCTTCCCCGTGCGCCCCCAGCCCCCAGCGCGGGCGGGCTGGTCCCGGCGGGAGCACTGCCCGCCCCGGCCCCGCTCCCACTCCCGGACGAGCGCACCCACCGCGGGCCCGCGCCCCGCTCACCTCGTCCCGCCGCCGGGGCTGCTCCTGCCGCCACCAGCTCCTGCCCTTACTCCAGCGCTGGGCAGGGCGGCGGCAGCAGCATCCCCCGCCGGCCCCCCAGCTGCCGCGGCGGCACTTGCAGCCTCACGGGAACCGGCGGCGAGGGGAGGAGGGGGTGGGGGAGAGAGAAACCCCTGGCCAGGGCCCCGTCCCAGCCCTCCCCGCCGCCTCCGGCACCCGGGCTCGCTCCCACGGGCCACGCAAGGCGGGGCGGGCGGCGGCGGCGACCGCGGTGACCCGCCCGGGCGCTTCTCGCTCCGCGCCGCCCCGCGCCGCGCCCGCAGGTAGCGGCGGCCTCGGGCAGGGCATCGCGCGTACCGCCCAGGAGGCGCAGGGAAGTCGGATACCTCTCCATGAGCCTTCCCGCAGACAGGCTTCGGGCGCTGACCCGCATGCGAGTTCCCTGCGGGCGTTGGTGCCTGGTCCTGTTGTTCCTCATGCAGCGGCACTCGACAGGTTGGCATCCCGGGTACATAACCCTGCATGCAGCAGGACGCTACTGAGGGAAAACCAAATTAAACCAAAACAAAAAAAGCATTGATCGCTCAGTTTTCTTTTCAAAGCTGGGTCTTCTTCCAGCTCGCAGCGAGAAACTCTGGCCACCTGTTATATGCTGTTCCTTGGTACCTCAAGTCCACGCAGTAAAGACACCAGGGACCTGTATCTCTTGAAGATGAAAATCCTCATCTTGCTCTGTACTGTTGTGTTGTTGTGTGGATATGTACAGCTCCAGATCTGCTGTACCCACCAGTTTATCTGGATCATAAGAATGGAAACGCAGAGGATGAAATGTTTTCATTATTATTTGATAGCACTTACATTACTTCACTGCTTTCAAAAAATAAAGGTCTGTCAGCATCAGTTGAGAGCAACACTGTCTTTTGGGATCATTATACAGTTTATATCTGAAAACAACCTCATAACATGCTTTTTAAAGGAAAAGTAGCATGTAGCCCTATACTCAGACACTGGTGCCATTCTACAGCCCAGTCAAACAGGTCTGGATCTGTCCTGAGCATACAGTTTTCATTTGCCAAATAATAACAACAAAAATGTTGTTAGAATTATAATGTACTGGTGAGAGTGACACTTAGAAAATATTAAAAGTGTATTGTATTTTCACCTTGAAGAGGTGACAGAGACCTTTGTTTCTGAAGGAGATCCATGAGACTCAACTTAAGTAAGTGTCTAGTCCATGTATTATTGCAGAATTACCCACTGACTGGAAGTCACCTAGGTCCTCAAATAGCATTTCATGTATTAGGGTGCGGCTAATTTTAAAAAATAATTGGTTTTTTTTTTCCTGCTTCTCCTGCAGTACACTAATTATTTAAGAAACAGATAATCATCCTTACATTACTTATTACAGTATAATTGCACAATCATAATGAAATAACCGCAAATACTTTTCAGATTTAAAAAAAAAATTAATTACTGATTGCAAAGGTGAAAGAATAGCTTCCTTAATTCTTAATCGTGCTTAATTGGAGGTGGTTCCAGATATAGGGTCTACAAATTCAGAGAATATCCTACTAAGGTTAAACTAAAGTTTGATTTACAAACCCAAGAAAACCTAACACTTCCCTGCAGCAGTCAAAAGTGTTAATGTTTCAAATCTGAAATCAAAATAAAATTTTGTTTGAAGAAACAGTAGAGATTTCTTTGTACACCAAGTATTTGGAGTCAGGTTCTTCAGGACTATGCTGTAGCATGGCAACGAAACAAAACTTTTTTTTTAAGGCTGTTCTCTGGTTGTGCTGAAACTTGAGGAGAACAGGAAGTCGATTACTTTAAGTAATCCTATAATTATGGGGCAAAGACAGAAGACATGAAAGAAAACAAAACCTTTAAAATGGCAAATGATCCAGGTCAGGTATCAGGTTGTGGTACCATCCAAAACTTCTTCCACAAAATCTGTAAGTCAGATACTGCTGTATTCATTGCTGCACTACCCCCGCATAGCCAGCCATTCAATTTATGCTGTAGAGGTTTTTGTGGCCCAGTACTTGAGGCATGGTTGTATCAAATAGGAAACAATGTGACAGAAGGTTTTATTTTTTAATTTCAAAATTAATTGTAGCTCCACGTTATCTGTGATTCCATCACATTATGATGGCTTCTTTCTCCCTGATAGTAGCAACAGAGCAAAAATTGTTTCCACCAACAAAAATAGAGGAAACAGGACAGGCTCATAGGGACAGTCTGTGATCTTGCTGGACAGCTCTGCTTTCTAGAGCTTAGTGACACAAGCCAAGGTGGTACAATCACATGCATTCAGGGCCCTTCTATTTAAGCCTGAGCAATGTCAGAGGCTTTCTTCCTCTTTCTCACCTACAGAGTTCAAGCAGACCATACTATAATGCACTTTGTTAGATCCCAGTGTTTTGGGGAGCCCAGCCAGGATGTAGAAGGCTCAGTTCCTCCTGTGTCTAAGCAGATTTGAACCCACATCTCTCACTTAGCAAGGAAATAGCCTAAACAGCTGGTCACAGAGCATTCCAGAGGGATAATTACCTATGCTGTCCTTTTGAAATCCATATTATCCTTCATTTTGTTTCAAATGGCCTCATTTTACTTTGAATTAGGTGGGAGGAAAAAGAAAGAGTTAGCTACTTAGTCCATGGAAATACTAACGAGTCCTGTGCTAATGACAGCTGATTGCAGTTTTGACTCTATTGCTCTTTGCAGATGAAGCTGACAGTTTTAGTAGAGACCCTGGATCCAATCCTGTTTCAGTAGTGACTTGATTTGGAAACTAGTTGTTATATCCAGCTTCTCTCTGCCTTTGCCATATACAATAAACACTTAAAATACAGCATAAAAATAAAAAGTAAAATCCAAATATCTTATTTTTATTACTTAATTCCCTCTTTATTGCAATACTAAATGGCATTAGTAGCTCAGTGATACAATGCCTGACAAAGAAGGAAACCAACAAATACCGAGGATCGCTTCTACTTCAAAGGCACATGTGAGAGCAAAAAGAAAAGGAATACAGAGAACTACAGAGAATGTGCAGCCCTTAGTTCCTTTAAAACTACAAGTCAAAACCATTTTTGGATATTTCCTGGAAATACTAGGACAGTCTGGACCAATAAGGCCCAAACCAGCTCTCAAGTTGAGCAGTTAAAGAAGGGAAAGCTGGAAAGACTGAGATGAAATACCAGGCCTAAGGATAAAGGAGAGAAAAGCTGAAGTGGCAAGAGACTTCCTGGTTTCCATGATACTGTTGTCACCTCTACTGCACTGTGGCCTTCAGGGTTTAATCTCAAAGTATCAAAGGCTGTATTGTCAAGCCAGTCTGTTAAGTTGCAGCAGGTCCCTTGTGATTGAAAAACACCTGTGACATCAGTGAGGAGATTCCAGGTTCAGTGTTTGCACTTCCCCTTGTAAGTGTGGGCAGCTCTTGGGAAAGTGAGCTATCAATGAAATAACCTCCTCCTCTTGAGGCTTTGTCTTTGCTCTATTCAGTGTGTAAGTGAAAACAAAGTCTTACAGAACAAGGAGAGAGTTCAGAAAAACAGAACGATGCTCAGAAACAGCTACTTTCTTCTTGCAAGGGTTTTGTTTGATTGCAGGGCTGATATGGTTTTCAGTTGCATACCATCAGATGCCCAGGCATGTTAGCAACTCAGTCGAAAACAGACTGGGAGAGAGGTGGGCAACTGCTGGGAAGGACTCCTGGAGAAGATCACTGATTGGAGTGGCATATGTAATCAGTTGGACCTACTGAGGATTTATGTATATAACACATCTTATTGAGTAGAACTAAGGCAAGTAGGGTCTCATGGACTGTCTTTTAGGGCACAGTTGGACAAGTTATGTTGGCTGCTGATTCTTTTGATTATGTCTCTGGTGATTCCTGGTCAGGAATAACGGCTCTGGTGGATGGCGTTGCACACCCACCTTACACTGGCTCTGTGGATGACTTTCTCTATTCCAAGTTAATTTCCTAGTGAGTAGGCAGGGTAGGGAATGTGCAGGTGCCATGAGGTGACGGAGTCTCACAAAAGAATGTGTTGATGTGAGCAAAGCAGGTGACAGCTTGTAAGGCAGAGTATTGAAGGCTGCTCATCGCATAAACATTTTGTTCACCAACTGCGGTCCTCTCTAGGCGTGAAGGACAAATTAATCCCACAGAGGCATTTTCCTGCAGAAACTCTGCAGAGGGACAGCTCTTCCCATCATCTGGACAAAGACATAGGTCACCTCCCAAATAGAACTCTTGCAGCTCTCAAGTCAAGTCTCTCAAGTTGGGCAGGTCTGCAGAAAGGAAAGCTGCTTGATTCACCTGATCCTGGTCAGGAGGATGGACTGGTGCTGGGACAGGCTTGATGTTCTTGTAAGTTAGCTGCTTCCAGTTTGTCTGTGTTCCTTATTCAGGTGTGCATGTAGCTGGGGAAGAAGAAAAGGTCATAGAAGAAGCTATATAGGTTAGATGTCAAGGTGCAAAGTCAGATGGGATAACTAGAAAGTTTGATATTCATTCTGACAAAGCTTTCTGAGGATGCAGCTTGTGTTTGCCAGAGGTATGATTAATACCATGAGTGTGGATATAAGTGCCCTGAGCCAGTTGTCTGGGAAGCTGAAGTTCAAATTTGAGCCAGGTTACTGGTGACTGAATCTTTTTCCCAAGGCCTGGCATGCTGAAGAGAAGGCCTAAATCAGGCTTTTCATTGTTTTGTTCTGGTACATAAGTTCAGAGAAGTATGTGACAGCAAGAATGACTATGTCTTCCTCGACTTCTTAAACTACTTTTATGCTAACAAAAGAAGCTAGACTGATAGTTTGAAGACTGACAACCCAGAAGGCTGAGTTCTTCTTTCTATTGTACAAACTGAGCACCACAGGCAAGGCATATCCTTGGCTCCCTCTACCCTAGAATGTTCCATATCTTCAGCTTGGAGAAAAGACTTTATTAAAGCCTTCCTCTTTGCTGTGATTGAATGATGAGTACTCAGAAGGAACATATGCAAGCTGAGTTTTTACAGGGGTTCAGAGAAAATTTGAACTGTTAGGCTGTGAAGGAAATGCTAGAAAGAGACTGGGGCTATTAGAGGGGTGTGAAGCTGATGTACTTTTGCTGTGTAGATGTGGCTATATCACTGTCTAGTGGCTGTCCCATGGAACACAAGTCCCCTCTCTGCAGCTAGACTTTATGGATACACCACGTGCTCAAATAATGAGTTCTATGTTTATTGAGCCAAAAATTCTTTTCCCCCTACTGAGGACCATGAAGTTTGTGTATCTGCAACACACGGATCCCTTACGGAGGAGCACATTTGTTCTTGGAGGGCAGTTCATGTTGTTTTGGTCAGTGCAGGAATGAAGAATGGAATCAGCTTTTGGTAACTAAATGCTTAAGGATTAGACTGGTATTACACTACCCAAAACCAAATCTACTAGTCCGGATAGGATTGAAACATAAACAAGGCAAAATCTGAATTAAAAGCTTCTAGAGAGAGACAGCACCCAGAGTGTATTGGATAAAACCAGCAGCCCTGTGGACTGAGGACAATCCAACAACAACTCCAGCCCAGCTCCACAAATGTTATTGAACAAGTCTCATGAAGGTGTGTCTTATGTGAATTAGCGTTAAACAAAGAGGACTAAAAATCTCGAGCCTGTTCCTTCTTCCTCCCTGCTGTCTTGGTTTAAAAAGTTGAAAAGTCATGATTAAATTGGCTGAACTTGTTATTAAATATGTTTTATTTAGTTTGTATCTATGATTTTTTTAAATATTTGTCATATCGCTAAAGAATGGTGACTGTTTTCATAGAAACTGGAGATGGAAGAGACCCAGTAAGTTCACATCCAGTCCATCCCCCCTGCTGCCATCGCAGAATTGTTCTGCATGTACATTTTCCAGGACCACCTCCAAACTCATTTTGAAATGTTCTACTTTCTTGGCGAGGCTCTGTGCTCCTCGTGTGCAGATCTGGAAGCAGCTGATGACGTCCATTCTTACATTTTCTTTACTCCTTTCCCTCTGCATCATCTTTGTTCTTGTATTCCTTTTTCAGGCATAGGCATTTCTTCTTTGGTTATCCTTAAATGTTTCTTCTCCTTCCTTAGATTTTTTAAAAGGATATGCGCAGTTGGGCAGGATTACTCTGGCAGATTCAAGCAGCCTAAGGTTGTTGAGCAACCCTGGAATATCCTGTCCTGGGGAGCATGAAAAACCAAAACAAAATCTCCAAGGTATTTGCTGAATATCAAAGCAGAAGCACAGAGAGAACATTGTCCCTCTATTAAACACAGCCAAGAGCACTCTTCTTAAAATCCTATTCTGCTATAATTTTTCAGCAAGGAATTTTCTGTTAAAGACTTATTTATAACTATTGTAGTTCCTTTGTTTATTATTCAGTCCCTGCATTAGTTTGATCTATAGGTCACATTTGGCCTACTTGGGGCAGCTTAGTGAGCTGGCTGTTTTCCCTCATGACAGAGTCATCTGGTGCTTCAGGAGCTAGCCATGGACAAAATAACAGTTTCACGTCCACATTTTATGATTGCAAAGAAAACTTTCCAGATTTGAGCCAGTCCAAATGGATGTAGAGATATCTGAACCAGAAAGCTGCCAGCTTCAAAAAATAATCTAAGAGGTAGGACTTGCTTTCCTCATTTCAGCTCCAGAGTCTGTTAACAACTATTTAAAGGCAGTGTGGTGAACAGTATCTGTTGGCTCATAAATGAAAAGAGACTAGTGTGAAAAAGCAGTCCACTGAGGATGAAGCTTTCCAGCATTAACACAATAACTGAACTGAAGGCAAAATCTACTAGTGTCTGGCTGTCTTCTTTTTTCAGTCAGACTCCTCCTGTATTCTCTGATCCTTCCTCAGTCAGTTTTGTTTTGGTTGTTCTGGATTTTTTTTTTCTGATATTAGTTCTCTTACTGTCTGCCCTTATTTTCACATCTATATTTCTTCTCTATATTTCCAAAGTTTGGTTCAGGTGGGCTACAGAAAAACCTTGCACACGTCGCCCTGTTTTTTTCCCTCAGGTTGAAGCACAAAAGCAGCACATCTGTCTGAGCCAATAGTGATTGTTAAGTCTGCAGGTTTGTGAATGTCATTCTCTTTGTGTTAGTCTGAGGTTAGTGCAAGTGAAGTGTTGGGATGGAAAACCATAAAATCTGACCTCAAAAGAGGCTTCCAAACATCCCTTTAGCACAGACAACCCAAGAAAAAGTTATACCATAGGATTAAAAGCAAACACAGAATTCAGAAATGCGTTGAAATCAGAAGACTTTGAAGTCACAGAAATGCTTCCCCTCCTGTATTTAGAAGGGCTTTTGGAGCTCTTGTTTGTATGTATTAAAAATTTTCAAGGTTAAAACGGAACCGTAAGTGCTCATTTACTCTTGAGAAGCCTCTTGATCTTCTCTCATGTTTCCTACAGCTCCTTAGCTTCCATTCTTCCTATCTGCTCCAATTCTATTAAGAGAGCATGTCACAGAAGTGCTACATTTCAGCCAGATTTCTAACCATATGTACATAAGCTTGCTTTTTTGGGTTCTTCTCCCAGCTCCTTTCTCTTGTAATTTCTGTTCCACTTTTGAGTTGCACATATGATCTGTCCTGAAATTGTAGCATTCCTAGAGAATTTACACTTTGAATAATAAACAGCCTTCTAAGAACAGAATAATATTAATTAGCTCACACACCAAATATAATTTTAAAATGTGATTTATTTAAAGAGTCAATTCTGTTTCATGTGATTGCAGATGTGAGCAGATTTTGACAGATTGACTGGGTGTGGGTTTTGTGTTTGGTGTTGGTCAGTTCAGGTATTATCTGCCTTGACAAACATTAGCTGAGATGAATCTTAAGTTCAGCTGCTGTCGTGGTTAATTATTCATGATGATGAAGGTTAATAGCTATTTTTCTACAATCTTTTTAAGGTAAAGACTAAATGCTAATGCACTAAGGCTCTGCCTTTCTACAACTTAATTGCTGTGTCCTGTTGTTGGATCTAATAACAATAGACAGTGAAGAACTGGTGGAATGTAATGCAGATCCTTTAGGATACTTACTGTATAACACATAAGAAGGTGATTGAAAGTATAAGGACCCATCCAAAGATCTGAACAGCCCCATAAAAGTTGTCTGTCTCTATGAAGTAACGAGTCAGCATGCAGCAATTTTTCCTCCTAAACAAGATAGTTTAGTCAGGACCTTAAAATTTGGATGAAAAAAAAATCTTAAGACCAGGATGAATGTAGTTCTCCCTGTCTTTTGAGATTCACAGAAAATGCCATCAGTCTTTTCTCTGCAGTTCTACTCACTCACAACAATCTCATCACTTCAGATAATGTTGAGTGACAAATGAAATAATGAGAAATTCACACACATTGACATTTGTGGGTGTATTCACTATGGCTTAAGCCTCAACTTCTATGAAAGCATTTGGACATCTCAATGGACATGTAGATGAACATCAGGTTCACCCAGACAATGCTGCACAGAAAAGTGTTAATTTATAAACTGGGAATCTTCTGTCTCTGATTTGCACTGCTGTGGCAGCAGATGGAATGTTGTATCAAGTGCAAGTGTTCTTGCTTTAAGACAGATGGCCTTAAAACTGGAGATGAACAAGGAAAAGGACATAAGAATGTCTAAAGATTTGGAAAAAAAAGCCTCAGTGAAAATTTGAAAGAGACAGATTTGTTTAGTTTATGAAAAGGAAGATGAAAGTGTGAGTTTATCACAGCTATTCAGTGCCAACATGGTGGTGGGGAAAGTGGTAATAGAGTTCAGTTTCAAAGCCAAGGACAGTTTTCTGGTAGTAAAAGAAAAAAAAGTAGATAACCTTACCTGTTTGGTGTTCCAAGCTAGGCAGAAAGAGATGGGTAAGCTCTCAACTCCTCAAATATGGAGAGACACCCATTTGCCTACATTTACACCCAGACACCTAGCCTGGCAAGAGACACTTATGGAAATCCCAATTTAAGCAAATTCAGACTTGAAGTCAAGTAAATTTGGTGATAGTGCTGACATATAGTTGTCAGAATTACCAACAATTACTCATGAAAAATATTTTCAATTCAAAACTTTTTTTTTTTTAATAGTCAGGACATTAGTATCAAATTCAACAGTTTCTCTTACAGAAGAGGTCGAACTACATATTCACGATGCTTTCTCCTTTCTTTATAACATCCCAGCCTCTGAATTTATGCCTTCATTACAGTATTGTTTGATCATCAGTCTTAATAAAGCTCTCATTAACCACCCCTGCTTTCCTGTGAAATGGTCACATGTACTATTCAGCCATTGCTGAATAAATCTAGTCATTAAAGAAAGGAAATTATTAATCTCCTCTTGTCTTCTGTGTCACAGCTGCTAATGGGATGATATGATAACTAAAATGTAGATCAGAAAGTACATTCTGTTTTCTTTTAAAAGCATAAAACGTAATTTTAAATGTTGTTATTGTATTGCACCTACTTTTTGTCATATGCTTTCCCACCCTCATGAGGTCCTAGAACATGCTTCTTGGGTAGACTAGTCTTCAGGCCTTTATACCCTATGAGAATTTTCTGGGTGGCTTTCAAATACTCAGTTATTGGTCAATACTGACATCATGTTTGAAGAGCAAGGGAAGAAGAGGTAATCATGTTTAGCTCTATGTCCTACTACATTCTTTTTCTACATCAGTCTTAAGTTTCCATGACAAGAAGTCTCAATTAAGGAAGTATTTTGCTTCTTGGAAAGCTCTTTGCTCCAAAGGCACACTTGGTTAAGTATTACCTCTCCTTTGCAAATAGGAATCAACTCACTTAAATTAATATTCATATTCAGTATTGCAGAGATAAGTTTTAGATAGTTAAAAGAATGAGTAACTCTGCAAACAAAGAGTCTCTCTGTCAACTACCAGTTTACTTTTTAGCTTCTTGTTGAATACAGTAGACTAGGAGACACCATATGAAGATTAAAAGCCTGACATGTCCATATCTTGAATGCTATCCTTAGCTCTGGTCTTTGCCACTGGAAAAAAGGATATGCTGGAACTGAAGAGATACAAAAAAGGAAGGATAATCAGTGAACTGGAATAGCTTACGTACAGGCAGAAACTGAATACGCTGTTCAGCTTGGAAATGAAGCAGCTGAGGGATGTTATTGTAGAGGTCTGAAAAATCAAGAATGGTTTGGAAAAAGCAAAAATAAATTGCCATTTCAATGCCTCACCCAGGACTGTTTTGTCTTTCAGGGAGGACTTGAACTGATGGATTTCTAGAACCTGGGAGAAAACTGAACCACATTTGGACTGTTCATTTACTCCTTCCCTCAGCATTTGCCACTGGTCTATAGAGCCAGTGTGCTGCCTTCTTAAGTGGACCTTTAGTACAACTGAGGATGGCTGCTCTTACATGTTTCAGCAGGCTGGGACTGAGGAGGGAGAGTTAGAGAAGAGACTTGAACACATTAGGCTATGAGATCAAGTCATGAGTGAGACAGTGCTAGTGATGTGATTGCTAGCTGACTGCTAGACGGGAAAGACAGATCTGAGGAGAGCAGGGCAAGAATATCCCTTTTCCTCTCCTAGTCCTGTAATTTCAAGTGGCTTAGTTCACAGTTTTCAGTGTGAACCTGCTGTCTTGTCTCCAATCTTTCTTATGTTTACATTCTCTTTGTGACTCTTTGGCTTTGGCAAGTAGTCTCTTTTTAAAAAAAATCTTTCAACATGGTTATCATATTGGTAAGGTGTATGTGGCCATGTCTGTTTCTATTCCTGCCCCTTTCATAGACCTACAACATTCCCTAAATCAAATATTAGAAGCAAAGTATCAGTTAAAAAACACCTGCCCTGATATAAACCTTACACATTCCATACAATTTCCTTTATCACCAGAAGCCCTATAAAAATTGAATTTCTTCTGCAGACTGCTGTTCCTCTCTTCTAGCCATCACATTTCTTATTCCAGGCCAGCTACTTCAATGTTGCTAGTGGTTTCCCCTTGTTGTGCACCCGATGTATAAACAAAGGTCTTTTTGTACAAAACAAAGTCGAGTTATCATCTTTGATCAGATTGTTTGGATCAGGTTCAGCTGACAACTACAGAGTTATTTTTCCACCCCTATACATTTCCAACATGCTGCAAATCCCTTATGCTTGTGAGATTTCTGTTTGTTTGCTTGGGTTTCTTCAGAGGTTAACTTCTCTAAAGAGCAGTGTGGAAAAGAGAGGAATGCAGCAAATTTCCCAGATCCCAAGCAACAAAGAATGTGTGTTGCTGGCAGAATATGACTGCTAAGAAACATCTTGGATGCCATCAAGCTAAAAGCATAAGGGCTGTGAAGTCAAAGAGTGCATCCACAGAAAAAAGGTGAAGCTGAAGCTGTCAGGCCTTTGAGCATATGGTGCACACATGAAATAGATCTTCAAGATCAAAGGTTAAAAGTTATTTTTTAACTCACGTAAATAGTTCTTTGTGCTTCCACAGTGCCTTGCCTTTTGTCTAGGGATGCTAGACCGTTTTTGTAACTCTGGGGACCATTTCCTTATCTAACATTCAGAGACACTACTAATGTGCAGAGGGTTGAGGTGCAAAGTCAAGTCACGCAATCAGAAAGTAAGGGCTGGCAAAAGCAGACACTGTGCCTTTGTCTATGGACCTTGTGTTTATAATGTCAAGGATTTAATTTTTAAAAGGACCAAATAATAGTGGTGATTATGAACAGGCTAATCTTTCCTATAGGCAAAAGTCTAGCAAAAAGTGTATTGTGGTTAACCAAAGGGGAGACTGATGCCCACCCTGGCAAGGAAATATTATTTGCCTATAAGATACTCAACCCTCAGTACTGTGTTCTATTGAATGAATGACATTTGCAAAAATTTTTATGTGTGTCTACCTCTACTCTGCCCGCCTTTGTAAGAGTGCAGGTACTGAAACACATGCAGTTAGACAATGCAGTAGCACTGTTGCTGAAATCTCAGCCTTACTGCAGGCTCTGATTGTCTCCCTGAGCCCTAAGTGTCAACTCTCCACCTGGGACACCGTACATTGTAGTACTAATGCTGTCAGTATCAAAGAAGTTATTTTCTGGATACAGAACTTGGCAAAAGCTATGCTAGGCATGTTTTGTTCATGTTTTTGTCCATGTTTGTACTAAACATCAGTGCTCTGAGTTCAAATTCGGTTTATGCTTTTAAGTGCTTACATATCTCTTCACTTACCCTCATCAACCAGGAATGAAACTAGAAATAGCACAGTACTGAACAGATAGATCAGACCATTCTTTCAGTATTTCAAACCCTGGAATTGAAATATGAAGTGGTTGTTTCTTTGATCTAGAGAGTCTGAATAACACCTAGAGTACCAAAGTGATCTGCAGGAAAGGGCATAATGGAATGTAATCACGTTGCCAAACGTCTGTGCTTTTAAATGAACCACATTAAATACAAGCAGATGTTCGGAATATAGGCAAAGTTATTGGCAAAGGCCCTAGAAAGAACTACTTTAGAAGAGTACCTGATTTGCAGTATCTGGATGGGCATCAGTGATGTGAAAAAAAATAGAGAAAGTTTATCGAGAAGTCTGAAGAAGTTTTTGATTCTGTGAAGGTCTCATTTAGAAGTATCTCTTCTTCCTGAAATGTCACAAAGATGCTAAAGCTTATCAAACATAGCAAATGGAAGTTCTGTGGGAAAAGCAATAGGGGAGATTTAAAATATTGTTATGCTGATTTTGAAAACCACTTTTTCCATTTGATCTTCTGAACATTTTAAATCTTTTAAAACATAAATTTTGGAAACCAAAAGATATTCCAGTTTAAAAAGAAGGGTTAATTTTGAAAACATTAAATTCAGATATCATAACCATATAATTTTTTCCCTAGACTTTTACTGAGTCAATTGATGAAAAGCTGCCCTTTCTCACTAGCAGGGCTGCTTTCAAAGAATTAGCTTTTCCTAATTAACAATGTTACTTCAGAAAATCCATAACCAGTTTTAAGAAACACTGTTTAAAAGCGATGCAAAACTCCTCACATGGGGGCCTGGGAGTACATACTGCTTGTCAGTAACAAACGCATCATCACCTGGTGGTAACTAGCATTTTATCAGCAGCTGTCAAAAGACACAGGTCAGCAAGACCAACACAGGAAAAAAACAGGTGTCGATGCAGGTATCCCAAATTGGAGGTCTGTAAGATAAGGAGATGATAACATGAAGGTTTTTTTTTTTTTTTTACAGAGACTAGAATTACTGGAGGCATCAATTAGTCACATGGATATGCACACAAGAAAGTGTGTTCTCCCTGGTTGCAAATGAGACAAGAAACTATTTGCAAGGCAATTTGTCTGTTGCTGTATTGTCCCCATCATGGTAAAGCTCAAAAATTCCTGATCAGGTTAGGAAGCTGCTCCCTACTGACTACTAACAGCTTCCTGGCATTTCCCACTAGCTATATCTGCACTGTATTGCTGATGAGATGCATTTCCTTAGGTGTCTTGGAAGTGAGCCACTATAAAAAGATTACTATGGAAAAATCTATTAACACTGCTGTATACTGACTGCACATGTACAATAGTTTAGGATCTAGGAGCCATGGAATTGCCACTGGCTGGTTTAAGAAATGCAGTAGTTAATAAAAGATTAAGTGTCTTCACTTGGATGAATGGCAAGCAGGGATATTTGCTCTAGATAGTGCAAAAGCATATTCCTTACCAAGGATATAGGGTAATCAAACCAATAAACCAATACTTCCTTTAGTCCATGTTTGTCAAATGGTACTTTCAAGCCTCTGACTTATTTCCTTCACAGTGCTCTTTTTCCCTTGCAGATCAAAGTCTGCCCAGATTTTAAACATACTTGTTAGCCAATTGCCATTCAGAAACGTCTACATCCTTTTTTAACCTAGTTCAAGCAAAGCCCAGAATGTGGATTTCCTGTTGGAAAGCTGATCTGCAGTGACTGAGATCAGTTGTTGAGCAGTTGGCTCATCAAGAAAGAATGGTCTTGTGGATCAGACAGTGGGGTGACTCTTAGGAGATCAGATATCGTACCTTGCTCTTTCAAATCCTTCCTGTATGATGAGCAGATTGCTTAACTCTGTGATTTAGTTGTCCCATTGCTGTTGCTTCATGATAGTACTTGTCTACTTCCCTTGGGAAATGCTTGTATATTATAGTGATGCTGACAAAAAAATAACCTAAATACCTAGATAACTCCTGACATAAACTTCAGTGCTACAAAGATACCAGGACCTTCACAGATACCTTCTCTCAAAGTTAGTGTTTTCTCAATGTTTCAAAGTTAGTGTTTTCTCTTTGGAACTGTTTAGCTCCATTGTTTCAATTCCAGGCTTTTGCTATTGCTGAAGTGTTTCATTTATGCCAGATTATAAATCAGATTGTAACTAATGGAAACAGCAATCTTATTTTTTTCCTATCTATTTTCAAATGCAGGAAATAAGCTCCTTGGAATTTTTAACCAGTCAGACATCTTTCTAATTTCATTTGAACCATTTCTCTGTAGGCAATGTTAAACAATTGCTATGGTCCTTGTCAGATATTTTAGTAGTGAGCTCGTCCTACATAGAATGAATGTGTCATGTATAGAATTAGGCAGGCCTTCACATGGCTCCCTCACTGAGGGTAGCAATCTCTCAGGTGCATTTCCTTGTGTATGAGACTCTATTGAGCTCATTCTTTGGATGTGTTACTGTAGCAGAGGAACACAACACCAGTGAACTTGGTTTTTATTCTCATCAGTGACTTTGTAGAGGATCCTGTAATTCTTTTTTTCACTGACTTAAAGGTGGCAGATTCCTCTTTTGGTCTATGAATCAAGAAATTTTACTTAGTTTAATAATAAAAAATTCCCCCTTCTTAAATTTTACATTAGGCTGGATGAGTCACTGGGAAATCATGCTTCTTTTGCTGAAAATTGTAACTACCACTCTGCTGTAGAAGTTGTTGAACACACTGGAGCTTCAAGCAAAAAAGGTCTTTACTATTTCCCATGTAAAGAAACACAAAACACCAACCTTTCCAAATATGCAAACTTACACAGGTAAGTTCTCCTCCTTAGACCAGTCTATGCTATTTATCAGAAAGATGAGGGATAAAGTTTTGATGTTTCTACTAGTTCCCAGCCAGCATGGTTCACGCAGGATTGGTTTGAGGGTCTGTTATATTTTCTGATACAAAGCTGTAGAATTTTACCTCTTCTCACAGATTTTCTTCAGATCACTTAAGAGTGGCTTTATCGCTCAGCTGCTTGATCACATCAGCTGCTTCCAGCTCCCAGAATGAGGAACTGAGTAAGTCTGTTCCTCTTCAGTAACAGGCATTTTTCTTAATCACTGGGAGGAGACCACTGAGCAAATAGGTCAGTACAATCTGCATTCTCTACTATGTCTAAAACCTAGCTCGCTCCTTTCTGAAACTGCATTTCTACCAGCTCTATGGGACTACTTGCTTAATACAAAAGCAGTGCATCTTCCCACTGAATGCTGAGTAGTGGTGTTGCCATAATACACTAAAGAATGGTTGGGGTTCTTTCTGATTTTCTCTCACTGAGGTACTGTGAAGGTCCTAATGCACCAAGACCTAGATTGACCTAACTAATGCTCAGAAGCCTGTGGTGATATGCTGTCTTCTTTATCTTTTCACATATACAGCATTTTGGTTGTACTTATATCACCTGGAAGAGCTAGGAAGGCAAAGACCCATTGCAGTTGCCTGCCATCCAATATACTGTATTTACTAACATACTGAGTAGAGGTTATTTAAGGAGTGCACTTGAATCAGGAAAAGTACTTCTCTGCATGCTTTTCCTGCATGTATTTCTGAAGCTCCTTGTACAATTTGGCTTTCAGGCAAGTTTTAGGTAAGTCCATGGAGGGTCCAATGACTTTTGTCATTTAGGCAAAGAGGCCTAAGAGCTGGCAACATCAGCAAAGAGATTGTTATTTTGCTTCAAATTATTCAGACATTTACAGTGAAAGGTAGAAAAAAAGATGCTCCTAGTACAATCAAGGTATCATCTGCAATGGCCTAAGTGATAATGATGGCTTTCTTCCAGAGTATTGTATATTCTTGGAACATGCAGAGCTGCTGCCATGACTAGAAGGGTGGGACATACCATTTTTTTTCCCCTTTCCTGCACATGTGAGAGGAAGAAAGAGAAGAAAAAGGAGCGAGGCTTTAAAGTACTTTTCAAATCTTGTCAAGGCAAGAACTTCAGTTAATATTGCTTGTATAGGAATAGTAGGAATGTACACAAAGTATCTCAGAGAAGATTGGTAATAGATTAGTAGCATTTTTATATAAATCCAATAAATAATTATGGTCATGTCTCCAAGACTTTAAGTCCTATGTACTCTTCAGTTTACCTCCTAAAATTCCCAGGGAAAGCAAAAATTGGCTGCTAGAAGTCCACAGTCACAGGACTTCTTCCTTAATCTTCTTTGCTTGTGCACTGTAATACTGTATTACCATGTAAGGACATGATAACACCATCTTTCCTTAAGATGTTCAGCTCACCAGGGAATGTGGCAAAAGAATGCTTTGCAAAGTGTCACTGTGACACCCCTACCCAGCTTAATACTTTTGTCAGCACCATTCCACATTGCACAGGGAGAGTCATTACGGGTGTGTAATAATAGTGATGCTGGAGCTTCCCCCTACAGGTGCCTATTCAACTTACTTAAATGCTTGGGAATTGTTACAGGGATGTAAAAGAATGGATTTTCATGTCTCAGAAGTATAGAGTGGTAATGTAAACTGAAAAGTTTAGTACTACACTAAGTAGTTGGGAGGGGGAATAATTAAAACTGAAAAAGGATTATTTTGGTATTTTATATGTTCTCATTCTGCTCCTAATTTTGTTTGGATTGTATAGTACTGACAGTATTGAAATTAAAAGCTTTGACTAGATTTTTTCCAGGTTTTACAAATCCTTTTTCATAATTTCCCTTTTAAGAGTAAGAGTATACTTTAAATTCTTAATAATTTCTCTGAGAGGAAAACTGCTTTCTATCAACTGCAGTTTTCACCTTCATGGTTTGTAAAATAGGAACTTCTCCCCTTAGAGACTCTCTGTCCCCACCTCTGATGTGTTATCATCCATATTCTCAATTTTCTGGATGAATTCAATTTTCCCTGTTGCATTCAGTTGTCTGAGGAATTTTACACTTTCAAACATACCTTATAATTAATTTTCCCTCTTTTCTAAACCTGTCTTGTTGTCCCATGTCTTCTTTTTTGCCCCGACTGCCTTAGAATGCTGTTCACATGAATAATTCTCCTTTTCTCTGTGTTTTCTGAGTACCTTCTGATTTGACATTAAAAGTTCCCAAGTAGTGAGTGGAACAAACTGCAAAGAATTTGTTGAGAGTGGGCTAGGCTTGTGGGATTGATCATGAGCGAGGCCTGAGAAGAGAGGGAGAAATGGCAAGAAAACTACAATGTGACATTAAAGATCAGCAGAGTGAATCAATCAGCAGAGTGAATCGATCAGCATAGGTTCTCAATACCTCATCTCCAAAAGTTCTAGCTGCTGCTGGGGAAAAGGTGTAAAGAGGAAGATGCTGGTGAGATGATTTCTGTCCATGTTGCTCATGACAGAAGAGTGCCCTGGCAGCAAACAGGGCTGGTGCTATCCGGGGCTGTATTGACAGCAGCACTGCCAGTAGATAGAGGGGAATGGCACTACTGGTTTTTACTCATCACTGCTTAGACCACCTCTAGAATACCATGTCCAGTGCTGGGTTCCCCAGCACAAGGAAGACATTGATAAATTCGGACAAGTTTGGTGTGAGACCACCTAGGTGTGATGGGACTGGAGCACCTGCACTGTGAGGAGGGGCCAAGGGAGCTCCCTTTTTTTGGCCTGGAGAAGAGATACCAAATTGCATCTTTCGAACACCCACAAGGAGGTTATTGAGATGATGGAGCCATGCCGTTTGCAGTGGTGCATGGCGGTAGGATCAGAGACGGCAGCCAGAGGCTGAAAGAAGAGCAGCTCAGGCTGGGCACAAGGTAAGACTTTTTCTCTGGGAGGACAGTCAAGAGGCAGAGCAACCATGTAACTCCTGGAAGGCCGTGCCATTTCCATCCTCAAGTCCAGAGAAGGGTAACAGAGCTGTGGAAGGGTCAGGAGAGTAATATCCACTCCTATGAGGAGTGGATGAGGGAGCTGGGATTGTTTAGCCTGGAAAAAAGGCTCAGGGGAGAGCTTACCACTCTTTACAACTACCTGGAAAAGGAGGTTGTAGGCTGGTGTGGGCCAGTTTCTTCTCCCAGGCAACGAGTGACAGGATGAGAGCTTGTCTTAAGCTGTGCCAGGGGAGGTTTAGGTGGGACATCAGGAGGAATTTCTTCACAGAAAGGGTGATTAAACATTGGAATGGGCTGCCCAGGGAGCTGGTGGAGCACCGTCCCTGGAGGTGTTTAAGGAAAGACTGGATGTGACACTTAGTGCCATGGTCTAGTTGTGACAAGGTGGTGTTTGATTAGACTCTATGATCTCGGAGGTCTTTTCCAACCTAATTGATCCTGAGATTCCGTGGTTGTGTTTACAGGACCTGGCAGGACAAGGCCCTGAGCAGCTCAGTCCGGCCTCAGCGCCGACCCCGTTTGGAGCCAGAGGGGGGGCCGAGGCCCTACTCAGCCGCTTCCAGCCCTCGACGCTGTGACCCCACTTCTCTGCAGGCACCCCCTGACAGCAGTCCCTGCGCAGCCCCCGGGCCGGGGCAGCCGGGCCGCGGGAGCGGCCGCCGGAGCCACCAGGGGGACCCCGCGCCTCAGCCGGCCGTGCCGCCGCCGCCGCTTCTGGATTTACAGGATAAAATTGACGCGGAATTCAAATAAAACTGATGTGGAAACCAAAGGGTGCCCGAGTGTCCGTGCGAGCGGTGCGCACGGGCGGCCCCTCCCTCAGCAGTGACTGCCCGGGGCTGCTCCCCTGCCTCGGGGAGTCTGAGGGGTCGGGGGAGGCCGCCGGGGCTGCCCGGGGTCTGTAGGCGCTGCTGGTCAAGAGTTCCAGGAGGGCAAAGGAGAAGAAAGAGGAAATAAAGAGCCAAGCCCAGCGGTCTGACTGAGGACTGTCATTATCATACATAACTACATTTTCCCTCAGTGGTGTACGGCCACTGCAGCTGTTCGTGTTGGAGTTTAGAGCGGCCAGCTGCAGTCAGCACCCCAAAATTACCCCGCAGATGAGTGTCTGGGATGTGATACCCTTGAATCCAGACTTCTGTGCACTTTTTGCCCACGAGAGAAACCTTAGGAGTAGTAAAACTGATACGAGAAGATAAGTATGTGCCAAGGCTCCTGTGTTCTGGGATCAAAAGCCTGCTTTGCATTACTTTAGGGGAAGCTGGGGTTTGATGTTTCAGTGTGTTATGCTGATGGAGCATTTTGGTATATTGCTTCATAAAACCTACTCTGTTCCTATACTGAGTTGTTTTTATACATTTTCTGCTCTGGGTGCATACATAATATTGAAGGACTTAACCACTGACCTAATTAAGGAAGAAACACCTTCCTAAATAGTCTAATCGAATTTCTGTGAAGGCTTAGGTCTGCAAAACAGCTTTCACTTCTGCACACTTCTAGCCTGCTTACCCATGATTTTAAAGATGTTAAGCAATAGCTTTGCCTTTTAAGTATAAGCTCTAACTGTAGTTTAACTAAAGCTGAAGAAGAAATTAGTTGTTATTGAGTTTTTTTTATTTTAAATTATCTTTTCTAATACAGCTGGACAAAGATGACTGGTCATATGATCTGTTGTTATCCATCAGTGCAATTCTGCCAGTTTCAGCCCATCCAATCTGACCAAATCTCAGCTGAGACACTCTCCAAACAGTGGTTGGACAGTGGATCTTGCACGGTATCCCAGGCATAGAAAGAAAAATCTCTGAAGAAAGAAGATCTCAGAGTTTTAAAGTCCTCTGTGTCTGGGTGCCTGATCTGTTAGGAAAAGCTCGGTTTCTACCTCGCTCACAATATGCTCTGTTGCCATTGGCAACTTGAGTAATAGAAGCTGTGGCCACTGGTAATTCTTTTAAAAAGCTATCTAGCGATAAGGAATATGATACTGAGCCTCTTTTCTCCTTGGGTTTGTCTTGGCTTTTCTTTCCACATCGAATCTCTTGGTAGGTATCATAATTTGTTTTCCCTCTAATATTTTGTTAAATCAGTCCCCTTCTATTCCACAGTACAAACATGCAGGCATATATGTACGTATATACTGGATCTTTCATATACATTCAAGAAACCTGATTACTCTGACTCTTAACTCAGCTTCTCTGTCCCCTTTCCATGCATTGGCACATGCTGGGAGCTGACAAGCTAGAAAGCAGCTTTGCAGAAATAGACCTGGGGGTCCTGGTGGACACTGCACTGAACGTAAGTGACAAAGAGTACTGATGGTATCCTGGACTGCATCAGGAGGAGTGTTGCCGTCAGGTCAAGGAACATGATTCTTCCCCCCTACTCAGCATCAATGAGGCCACACCTCTAGTACTGTGTCCAGTTCTGGGTTCCCCAGTGTGAGTCACTCAGCAGGAAGGATCTCCAATCAATTCAACTGTTGGAATACCAGACAGATTCATCAGGTCCTTTCTCCATTTTCTTCATTGTCTGTATAGGTTGAACTCCATAAACTTCACGTTGTAAACATGCTTTCTAAAGCCTTAGTCACTTTTTATCACTTCTTTTCTAATTCTAATATTTTAACATCTTTTTGAGATATGACTTATGGTTCTGGATACAGTAGTGCATTTAACAGTGCAAGGTAAAGAAGTAAGATCTCTCCTTTGCTTCTGTGTCATAGTCTCATTTTCACACCTGTACAAGTTAAATTAAAAGCATGTTTCAGAAGAGGGCAGGCAATATACACAGTGCATCAGCTGTGCATGTAGGTATGTAACTGCAGTCTGAGCTATCCTCAACTCATCTTTCTGTTTTTTCCTAGGTCTATGTCTGAAATAATAAGCAGTGCTTACTAGAAATGGGTGGCTAGGGATAATTTTTATGATTTTCATTAGTTTCTTTGTTTTAAAGTTGTATTAACAAAAGTAATGGACAAAAAATATGCATGTGTCAGTATCAAGAAACCAGGAAGTGCAGGAAAATTTGATCTTGCATATCTGCTATAAAATATCAGAAGTATGTAAGGAGGTATGGCACGTCAACAGCTGTAAGTGTACTCTGGATTTCTGGACTTCTGTGCAGAACCTCTCCTTGCTAGTGGTATGTCTGCTGTCTGGAGAGTAGCCTTTCCCAGCTTTCCTGGAGTCTGTGAAGCAGCTCTGCTCTTGATGCATGTGCACTTCCTGTTGCAAGCCAGCCCAGCGTATCACTCTTCTCCTTACACTTTCTCAGACCTCATTCATTTCCAAGTCTTTCTCAACTTTCACCAACTTTCTTGTCTAATTGTAGATATTCTCCTGAAAACCTTCTGGTAGTCAATCGTGAGATCAGAAAACATGTCTTGCTTAAATCCTTCCCTGTCTCAGCATTATGGCCCTCCTAGTGCAGAAAACGGAAAACCAAAGAGAGATAAGTTGTGAATTATGACAGTCCAGCATTCCAGTGTAGAGAAGTACTTAATATATTTTTTCTTGTTGCCTTCTGAGTTTGGAAAGGAGAAAGAAAAAGAATTTGAAACCAAAACATAGAGGTAATACACACAAGAACTAGATTTTTTTAATAGTTACCATATTTCTGTGGTTAAATGTAACCTCCAGTAGCAAATACTTCACATGAAAGGGTAAAAAATCCACTAAGGGACATTTGCCATGAATATACTTTGTTAATGATAATTTTCTCAGAAGTGACTGTGGAATATTCTGGAAATGCAACACTCCACTGTTCTGTCACCTGTTAACCATAGCAGTAGCACTGGTGACATTAAGGAATTTACAGTAAAACTAATTGATTTTCCTCTTCACTAATGACCTGGGTGCTGGGAGCAAGTGTACACTCAGCAACTTTGAAGATGATGAAAACTTGGAGGAGTGGCACACCAGACAGTCATATGGCCATCCAGAGGGATCTCAAGAGGCTGAAGAAATGGGCAGGGAGGGACCTCAAAAAAAAAAAGGAAATTCAAAGTCCTGCACCTTAGGAATAAGAATGCCATTCACAGGTACAGGCTGGGACAAACCATCTGGAAAACAGCTCTGCAGAAAAGGACAGGAGTGGCCTAGTGGACAAGTTGAAGATGAGGCAGCAGTGCGCCCTCGTGGCAAAGGCAGCCAACAGTATCTGGGCTGCGTCAGCGAGAGTATTGCCAGCAGGCTGAGGGACGTGATCACTGCTGAGGCACCACCTGGAGTCCTGTGCCTAGTTTTGGGCTTCCTAGTAGGCAAGAGACATGGACAGTGGAGAGAGTTCAGTGAAGGACCACAAAGATGATTAAAGGAGTGGAGCATCTCTCATCTGAGCAAAGGCTGAGTACCCCGGGACTGTTCAGCCTGGAGAAGAGAAGCCTTGGAGAGATCTCATCGGTGTGTGTAAGTGCCTGAAGGGAGGGTGCAAAAGAGACCGAGCCAGGCTCTCAGTGGTGTCCAGTAACAGGCCCAAAGGCAATAAGCACAAACTGAAACCCAGGAGTTTCCCTCTGAACACCAGGAAACCCTCTTTTACTGTGAAGGGTGACTGAGCTCTGCACCAATTTGCCCAGATATGTTGTGGAGTCTCCCTCCTTGGAGATATTCAGAAGCTGTCTGGACATGGACCTGGGCAATTTGCTCCAGGTGACCCTGCTTGAGCAGGGGGGTTGAGTTGGACAATCTCCCTATGTCCATTCCAGTCTCAGTTATTTGGTGGTTCATTGCTGGTTAATCAGTGAACCTGAAGCAATCTTTCACAACTCTAAGTCTGATGACAGGATTTTACTTTAGGGCATTGGATACTAGTTTAACACACCTTTGCCATTTCTTTGTTAGTATTTTCTGCAATTCATAATGTTCCACCTGAAAATAAAGGAATGGTGTTTTTAAGTGAAGTTGTTACATGCTGTGGTACATAGAGGTGTATGCTTATTCATTTGCTTGCCATGTTTATAGAGTCACTGAATGACTGAAAGTACGCTGCCAAAGAAAAAAGTGAAGTGTGTGAGGAGAGAGCCTGGAAATCTGAATGTAGCTGTATAGAGGACAAAAATACCAGCACATCAGCCATGCTTTTCCTGTACCTTGCCACTGTGCTCAATACACCTGCTAGTGCAGAGGATTAATGCATTTGAACAGAAAGAGACAAACTAAGATTTTTCCCTGAAGCCCATCTGCTTTTTTCCCCTTAAATGTCTTTAACTGCAGGAGGGAATTAGAGTTGATTTTAAGAGCAAGAATAAGAGGAGGTAGAGAAATTAAGCAGGTAATAGAAGAAGGTTGGCAGCCTAAAGTAGATGGATGGCAAGGAGGAAAACAAACAACTTCACCAATTAGGAACAAATTAATGATGGAAGGGAATTGTCAAAGGATAAACCTAACTCACCATGTCACTTTTTCCAACTAGCTGCAGCTACAGACAGTGACAGCAAATACTGTATCAGGGTGAAAAGCTCCCTCAGAGGTACTAAGGCATGTTGCAAAAACTGTTGAATTGCCAAGTGCTCGGAATTATTTTTTTCTGCTAAGTGAATGTGCTATAGGACTCTTGAGTCCTAAAATGGAATCCAGATCCCTTGTCCATTGTGGAGGAACTGACTATTGTTTTTCTCCTATAGAAAAACATGAAAGGTTGGTGATGTTTTTTTTCCCTCAGTGCATAAAGCTGACCAGACAAGCAGCATATCAGAATGTGGGGACCAGCAGGAGAGTTCCAAGACTGTGAATACAACAACATATGTGTACATGTGTGAATCTAGTCATATGGAAGACAAAAGTCCCCCAGGGCTCGTTGTTTGGGTAGGAACAAAGTAAGGTTTGACTATTTGTTCTGACAACCTCAGTGTTAGTGAGGATTTTAGGTGGATGACTTGAGTGGGAAAGGAAAATGTTGAAAAAAAATGAACTGAATTACAGCATGTGTCAAAAAAAGCAGGAGAGACAACACAAATCTAGTGAGTGTCTATCTGATTTAGTATACCTGACTGTTTAACGCATGCACTAATTAAGGAACCAAATGGCATCAAGAGTTAGAGAAGATTATGTGACCCACTGGAGATATATCTGACAACCTCCAACATAGAATCAAAAATTTTCAGACTGCAGATTTGTATCTCATCTTTGAGGTGTATAGGTCAGTAGATCAAAGAGGTATGTACACACACATCTGTGCACATAGAGGCGGCTCCACGGATGAACATATGAAAACCTCCAGTTGTGCCATTCTTGGTCATTTCATCAATACTTATTTTATTCATTTGTTTTCAAGAAGTAATTCTGGAAATGTTTCCTCCCTGAGAACACCAAATGTCAGTATTCCCCAATATACTGCTTTAATGGCAGGAGAATAAAACCAGCAACACAGAAAAAGACATATGTTTTAATAAATCATTAAATAAGTTTGCTAGCAAGTATAAACTTTTACATAAAAATAAAACCTTTAACTTTTAATAACATTTGAATGATATGAATCTGAATGAAAATATTTGGAATGTTAGTGTAATAGCTTAATAAACTGACTCCCAAATAGTTCAGGTAACTCAAAAGACCATGCATTTCTCTGACACGCTTGAAAAAAGCGTAAAAACTGAGGTGGAATCTAGCAACTCACAATACCATTTAACAGAAAAGAATATTTGCATGCACGAGAAACTGTAGAGAATTTATGTCTCCAAATTGCAACTCTGAGCTGAAATTTGTCTTGAGAATATGATGCCTGTGTCCCTGCTCTTTCTGAAAATGCCAGACCTACAAACACAATCAAGACCTCAGAAGAATTTTGTCTCAGTTCTGCTGTGTTCTTGCTCCTGAAAGATGTCAGTGCTGTTGAAGAATATAAGGTGCAGAGGTCATTCAGGATTGGAAAGCTGGCACATTCTGAGCGAAAAAGAATCTTTTCTGAAAGGTAAAACTATCTCCTACAGCTGAACTTACTACAGTGTATAGATTGCTCTATCTTCAGTTTTGAAGCAAAATTAACAAGGGGAGAACATAGTCAACCAAATTGGAACATGACCTACTCATGTAATATTTTTTCATTATCTGCTCAGCCTAATTTTGTATGTTTAGATATACACATGTATGAATGATACCTCATGCTTTCATTTTCTATCCCTGCATCCACCTGAACAACTACTACGGCATTCGGTCAGAATACGGAAGAACAAAGCATGGAAGTACTAACTGTCTGGGCACATAAAGCTTGGATGATATTAAAAAAAATTAGGATAATCAGAAATTATGTTTAAAGCAGGTATTGCCTTCAGATTATTTCTAGTTTCAAATGCCTGATAGGAATTGCACGACTTTTCTCAGAAGGTGGGGAAATGCCCTGAAGTTCCTCTTACTGGCGTGAAGCTTTACAAGAAAGTTACTGGTACACAGAGCCACATTGGCTCTGCCAAAAGCATTTGTGCCTCATGATTAGGCAGGGGAGTGGAACTAGCTGATCTTTAAGGTCCCTTCCAACCCAAGCCATTCTGTGATTCTGTGACTAATAGCCTGCCTGTTTGCAGCAATGGTTATGATTCACAGATTGTGGCCCAACTCCTTCTCTTTCTGAGACATTCTATAACCTATGCAGCTCTGCTTTCTTCATTCACTGTCAGGATTTTACATTTTCAAAGAGTGCAATAAAAGATACATCAAAAATGTAGTCACGCAGAGAGGCAGAGCATCATATTTACTACCATCCTGGAGCAAAAATAAAAACAGAGAACACTGGGCAGTAGGTTTCAGCAATTAGACAAAATGTTGCATGTTGTTCTGTAGGGCATCTGTGGAGGATTCTCGTTCTGGCAGAGACTCTAAAAACATAGGACCTCAGGTCCTGCTGTGTGCTGAGGCAGGTCTCTGTCAGTAGTCTGGCTGATGGCCTCAGTTTCAAGATGGATAGCTTCTAGACTGCTAGACTGACACCTAAAATAGATGAATATGTGATTTACAGAAATGTGATAAATAGGAGCTGAAAAAGAGTTGATAGTAAATGTTCAGTTATCTTAGAATTTGGAAAAAAGAATGAGGTGGGGATCAGGGCCCTTGGCTTTATAGGACACAGGACTGACTGAGGAATGCATTTCCCTTTTGCTACAAAGAAGAATAGACTCTGATGTCAGCATGAGGATCCTTTCAGTGCTAAACAAACCCTGGACTGCTGAGTACTAGTCTTGGAAGAAAATAGAGAAATGCAATGCAAAGATCAAATTTTGTTCCTAGTACAAGATGATTCTTGTGTGGGCAGATGAAGTGTGTGGGCAGCTTGTGGTGATCATTCAGCTCTGTGATGATGGAGATCCTTGCACTTCATGTAAGTTCATCCCTTCCCCAGTTCCACCTTTCTTATAAGTAGTGATGGACAAGAAAGATTTATACAGTTCAATGATTTTAGGAGCCAAATCTACTCAAAATCCAGTAAAAAAAAGGTTGAAACTACAGGAAAAGGTGGTAAGCCGGTGCCATGGCAGCCTCACAGAACACGAAGAAGAAGGAGAAGTAGATCCCAGGACAAGACAGGAGAAAGATGTTTTGACTTGGTGCAGGATGGACTAAGTTATTGTAGGAATTAAATTGTCCTACAGGAATTAAACTGTCCTAGGAAGTTTAGCTTAAGTCCAACATGAAACCTAACTTTCTCTCTTTACCTGTAAAGAAGGTAAAGGGATGATTACAAAGGGTAAAACCTATGACTTGAGGGATGGTAGAGCAGAATGACATGTAATAACTTACTCTGGTTGGTAGACAAGATATTTCTGATCTTCTTCAATATCACAAAACTCAGAAGAAGTGCGACCAGTACAACCACAGCTATAAGCGGGCCAGAGAAATTTGTATTTACTTGTTCCACTTCTTCCTCCTGTATCTCTGAATAAGAAAACACAAAAGATTCACACAGGAAATATTTAATTTGGTGACATTAGCTTAAACACTCTATTCCAAAGTTAAGTGACTTAGAAGTTTAGGTAAAGGCCCTCAGCATCCTTTGCTTTTACAGTGCTTTAATAGTGTCAATAAAACACTATGCATATTGTTTTATTTCCATTTCCAAAACCCAGAGAAACTACGGGGTCTTAATCATCACTTCAGCAACAGGAAGGCAAAGCACTCTTTCTGAGGTTTGGGTAACATGTGAGGGATCGGCAACTTAATACAAGAGCCTAGGAGGCAGCTACTGTGCTAATGCTACTGTGCAAGTTCAAAGAACCTCGGATATGTTACTACTTGGTATCTGTTGCAAATGATGGTCAAAGCCTAATGAAATGTTGGAAGGGATGTGAAAGTAGCAGGGAATGCAAAGGACTTTCCCTCTATTTCTGGTTTTTGTGTTTTTGAGGTTTTGGTTGGTAGGGTTAGCAGCTGGTAGAGGTTCAGTTATTGCCAAACAAACCTTATGTTTATGTGGAGTTTCTGGTTTCTTACCATCTCTGCTTATCAGGTGACTACTTTCATAAAGCCAGGGAGGAGGGAATAATTGAGAAGAGGAGGATGCAGCATTATTGCTAATATAGCTAATATAGCCATGTCAACATTCACAAGGAATGTGTAGAGCTAAACAAACCTTAGAAGACTTCTGGATTGTATTTTAATATTATTTAAAAGTCCTAGAATTTTAAAAACATTAGAGGTACTTTGCCATTGGTAACTTAACTCTTTAGCTAAATTTATATTAAGGAAACTGCACTGTAGAAATTTTTCAGAAAAAGTGGCAAGGTTCTTTTACATCTGCAGAAGGAAAGTGCATGTCTGTACTACCCTGGCTGGCTTTCCTGCAATGCTACCATTCCCTCTTGGTTCCCTGTTCCTGTCAGTTGAAGCACAGCTCTTCATCTTCAGCATTGTCTTAAAGAGACATGTGCAAGACAAACAAACTTATGACCAAAGTGGGAATTGTCTTTATTTTGATGTGCTTGTGCCATAGTTTACAAACAAAAGTATGCCCAAAGGTGTCTTCCTGTTCCAGAAAATAAATAAAATACTGCTTTAATTTAAATAAAGGAGCAGTCACGTGGAACCCTGAGATAATCCAACAGTAAAGTCACATTGAAACTCAGGTCCCCAGCTTCATCTTGCAAGAGGTGTCTCAAAAAAGACACAATCTCAGAGAACAAAAATCCCCAAATAGTCATTTTGGAATGTGCACTTCATTCTGCCAAATGTTATGAAAACCACCAGGAATGCTTCTAATACTAGTCCAAGTTTCATGGCCTTTACACTTAAACTCAGCACAGTCTATATGGCAGTTTGTGAACCAAATATGGTCCAAGGGGCTCTTCTGTTTTGCCTTCTGCCTTTCTGTAAGGAATGATTAAGAATAGCAGCTCGAGCACTTTAAACCATAAGAAAAAAACCCCTTTTTTACTGTCAGGGTAGTCAAAATCTGGAATGCTTGCTGAGAGACATTGTGGAGTCTTTATCCTGAGAGGTATTTAAAATTCAACTGGATAAGGCCCTGTGCTAACTATTGACCCTACTTTGAGCAGAGTGGTTGAACTATATAATTTCCAGATGCCTCTTCCAACCTCAACAGTTCTCTGAGTCTGTGAAGTGTCAACCTCTCTAAAAAGCTATCACCTCTGGAGGTCGCTGCCTAATCCAGACATCCAGGTTGCTTTGTTGCTACTACAGCATATTCTAGGGAAGAGATGAATAGGGATGATGTGTTCTGGATTGTGTAACAGTAGCCTTCCTTCTCTGTGCCCTCTCCTTGCTGCAATAAGATTTCCCATGTGGAAAAGAAAGGGAGTTCAGTGGCAAACAGATGGAGAACATACAACCCTTGTAACAAACTGCTACTACGAGTTAGGGTTTGTTCCCTGCCCTGACTATGCTGCTATTTGTGATCAGCTCTACTGCAATACACCCTGCTCCTACCCATGCAAAAATGGAATGTTCAAATGGAGACTCACCAATATGCAGTGGCGCTGAGACAAGGATTCCCAGCTGCTCTCTGAGGTGAAGCAAGCAGCTAATATTAGTGAGGCTGTTTGTAGGAACCAGGATATTCAGCTTGCTAGTAACATTGTACAGCTTTGTTACAGCATCCTGTGAGACGTCCATGGGAGGCATATGCTTGTATGTTGTGTTTTCATATGAAATTAGCCAAGTCATCTCCTTGGGCTCTGGATAACCTCCAATGGATGAACAGGAAAGATTCAAGTATCCATTGGGCTTTAGTTCCCCAGTGTGCAGTTGTGCTATCTCAGGTTGACTGTAGTTGGCTGAAACAGACCAAAGAGAAAGCATCATGAGCCAGGCATACCACATTTCTGACAGTTCCTGTGAATTATTTAAGATTTTCAGGCAGAAACAACTCTAAAATGTTTTCTTCAGGAAGACAATGGGTGTTCCAAGAAAAGGGGTTGTTTATGTTTTTGTTTTGTTTTGTTTTGGGGTTTTTGTTTGGTTGGGTTTTGTGGGTTTGTTTGTTTGTTTTTCAGGGTTTTTGTTTGTTTTTGTTGTGTTGTTGTTGTGTTTGTTTGTTTTTGTTTGTTTTTGTTTTTGTTTTTTGTTTGTTTTTTTTTGTTTGTTTGTTTTTTGTTTTTTTTGGTGTATATGTAGACTTGTTGCTTCTTGTCCTCAGGGTGTTTCAAGGATGTAAGTCTGATCAGCAAGACAATGGGCCTCTATCTCTCCCACCTCCTTTAGACACATTGACACCTCAGAATAATCAAACCTGGTCTGCTTACGGGTAAGGGCTTAAGCAAAAAATGGGAAGGGGACACAATGCTGCCTACTTTTGACCTCCTGAATGGGTAAGGGGAAAACCACAAACTTGTAACTGTGAAATGTAGAGAAAGAGATCATCTGAGAGAATTCAGATGGGGTAAATTGGAGGTGCAGGGCTGTCATGAGCAGAAATATCCTTGGTGTCTGTCAATATTGTGAGCAAACATTTTGCAGCATATAAAGTAATTCACCCATCAGAGCTAAGGCTTCCCTTAGCTTAGCTTTTTAGGTAGAAAAGACCACAGCATAAGGTTTTTTTACTTTGTGTCACTTGGTACTCATTGGAGTCAATGAAAAACACACCCGTTGCTTTAAAAACTGAAGTTTCCCAGGCAAGAAACAGTGAAACAGAATTGGGAAGAATCATTTAAACATAAAATATGAATGAAAAAATAGAAGATTTTAACCACTACTTTCTCTTAAATAATCTCCTAAATATTCTCAACCAGGATTTTTCTGGTTAAAAGGTCACTGTAAAAACAGTAGACTCTGATGGGAAAGGAGAAGGAGAGAAGGTAGCCATAATACTGACTACATGTTGGCATACAGCAACTTAAAAAAAACAAACAACAGCCACTTCCCAAAAATCAGCAACAAACCCCAAGAAACAGACTCAAGACTTCATTGAAAATGCTTCATTATTTTAGTGCCAATAGGACTAAAGAAAATGTGGAGAAATATTGAAGAAGGGGAAAAGGATTCTTAGAAAAATATGTGCCTAAAAGGGTCTTGCTCTTCTGAACAGACATTCAGTGGGCTGGATCCAGGATTTAATCCTTGCCCTACTGTATTCTTAACATGGATGAATGAAGAAACATGATGTTGCTTTTATTTGCTCTATCCTAGCACACAGGGAATAGGATTTAGTTTAGTCACTTAAATCTCCCCAAGAGACTCCGCGGATATGAAATCAAAATTGAAAAAGCCCCCCCTTTTTATACCCCAAAATTTAGTTAAGTTGTCCCTCAGGAAAGCTCAAGCTTTCTCTTTCTCCTCAAGGTCTGACTTGCTTAGCTGACTGCTGTCAGACTTTTGGTCTGGAGAATTTATTCTCTCCTTGATATTTTATAGAGATGGCAGGATTGTAATCCATGGCTGTGAGACTTGTCACATCATCCAAGTGATTTAAGGGTTTCAATCTTATTGACAGTAAGCAAGTGGAAATAGTGGAATATACTCGGCATTTCTGTTTTATAGCTTCTGGAACCTCAATTTACTGAAAAGTGATGTTGGTTGCATGCAGGGTGTGGACTACATATATGTGAGTTTTTTGTTGTTAACAGAAAAGCACATTTCAGAACATCTTTCATAGTTAAAGATAGTATCTTCCAAAAAGGCTATGGGTTTAGATTCAATACTTCAAGAGACAGCAGATCCATCAAGCCCTTACTATTTTTCTCAATGGCTTAATCATCCTACTTGGTTTTGTTCTATTTTCTCAAGTGACAATGTGCCTTACTTCTCACTTGCTTCCAGACACTGACTATCACTGAATTAATTAACCCTTTTAAAATTTTTTAATATCCAGTATTTTATGTATATTTCAGGTTCCCACACTCTGGAAACAAGATTCTTCTCATTATTCTGTGTTATAAGGTAATCAGATTGTTATTTTAACATCTCTAGTTGGACTGTATTTTTCCCAGCCCTCAGATAACTTTAGTAGAGCTTTTCTTCATACTTTACAGTTTTTCAACATCCCTTTTCAAATGAGGTCACAAACTGTAAGTCTCTTTTCTGACATCAGCTTAATTTCCAGCACTTTGAATTGTGCATATTTTGAACAGCTTCCCTAGCTTCACCTACTTCCCTTATTGATTCATCCAGAAGATGCACTGCAGACATGCTATTGCAGCAGATTTTCCAGTTAAGCAGCCTGTCATCATGGTCTCTACCTTGCACGTTTTAAGAGCCAGAGTTTTCCATTGTGAAGCCTTCCCTTTTTTTCTGGGGAAGGATCTGAGTTCATTGTTATTATATGTCATCCTGGCTGTACACAATACATACAACATACATATTATAGAGTCATAAAATCTCCTGAGTTGGAAGGGACCCACAAGGATCATCAAAGGCCAACTCCTTGCCCTTCACCCCAAGAATCACATCACATGCCTGGGAGCATTGTCCCAACACTTTTTGAACTCTGGCAGGCTTGGTGGTGTAACCACTTCCCCGGGGATCCTGTTCCAGTGCCCAACCACCCTCTGGATGAAAAACCTTCTCCTAATATCCAATTAAACCTCCCCTGACACAGCTTCATGCTATCTGTATACGGTACTAATGTAATACATAAAAATAACCGGTGTAAACTGTATTAGAAGCTAATTCAGTATTTCTGAATAGGCTTGGTTATCAAGTGATCTAGATAGCTTTGTGTGACTGCCCTATCATTCTTGTACAGCACACAATCTTTCTGAAGTCCGTTTTAAGTGCGACATGCCAAACTACAAAAAGCCCTCCATGTATGATATAAGATTCTAATTAAAAAACAGTATGTAAGCACAGGTACATTTCAACATTTGTATTTTCCCTTCAACATCTGTATTTTTCTTCTAATTATTTTGAAGGGATTTTTTTAAAATATGGTTTTATACTGCTCCTTTGTTTAGGAATTGTTTGAACAAAGAGCCATTTGGAAGGAACCCAGCAGCACATAGTTCAGACAGTCTTCCTGAGATAAACCTTACGAGGTGTAGGAGAGTCTTAGTGCTTAAATATGAGACATCTATAACATGTTTCTCAGATGTTGGCTAAGCTGATAACTGCCTTAACTGTTTGAACTAATTGAGTAATTGATGCTAAGCATCTCTTAAATTGGAGGCCTTGATACTGAGTGCACATTATGAGTTTCTGAGTTCTAAAACTTCACTGAAAATGCTTGTCAAGTAGATCCTGGGAGAATCAAAATGAACAATCTAGGTTTTCTATTTGTGGATCGAGGGAACACTTGCTGGTAACACAAAGCTAAACAGGCTCAGATATCCTGGTACTCCATTTTTGCCTGCAGTTACACATGGCCTGTTCTCTTTTAGATTAGTATGCTGAAGCCTGAAAACACCAGTGGAAGTTAGAAGCTGCTATTATTAATGACTAGCACTATCACAGTGGAAGACAGAACACAGGCATATTGTTAAAGGTTGCTAACAGAATAGTTTAAAATAGAAAAACATTAGGATTATACATTAGGAATTATTAAAAATATTAGAAAATATTAGGAAAAGATTGGTGCCTCATTTCCATTTCCCTGTTAAAAGATTTACTGCCTTTTCCTCTTATTACAAAAAATTCTCTGGTGCAAAAAATCAGGTTGAATCTCATTAATGCATACATTTTTTTCTTCAGAGATATTTTCAGTTTTCCTTTAACTGCACATATGAATTTCTACTCCTCCATGCGAGCTGTTCTTTTCTTTATTTTCCCTGTGATTTATATGATCATAAAATAGCTGGGTGTTTGCAGAGATCTTGCTATGTTTCAATTCTAATGTACCACCAACGATGATAACTACTGCTACTTTTAATAGAAGGTAGTGCATCACATGCAAAGAAAGTTTATTTTCCAGAGTCCTTAAAGTCATAAAACTTGCAGGAGGCAAGAGGAAGAAGGCAGAATGGTTTTCACTGTAAAATATGACAGGGTGGAAATCAGGGATCATGTAATATCAAGCAAATTATTGCCTCATTTTCTACTTCTTCTGATTACTTCTACTTGAGTACTTTTCATTCACAGATAAGGATTTCCTATTGAGAATGCTCTTATCCATCTTTAGAAATTCTGCTCCTGTGCAGGTACATTTTCAGTGGCTTGGAGGCAGGACCCATATTTCTGGACTGAATAAAGTCACAGAGAATCCCCCCAAAACCCTCTGAGCAGATGGCAATTGGAAGACATTACTTACCAGTGATGAGCAGTGAACACTCAGATGTGTGTATGACCTTTGGCGGTCCTTCCTTTTTGTGCTGTACGATACACTCATAGTGTCCCTCATCCTTAACTCCTGCATTTAACAACTGCAAGGTCCATTTGTCCATATCCACCTTGGTGCGATTTATATACTCAGGACTAAGGTGATCAGGTTTTTCTTCACCGTAGTATACTTCGTGCACCACTCTATGAGAGCCTTTTTGCCAAAAAACTATTAAGTCCCTCATGTCAATTTTCTGAGAGTTTGGAAAATAGCAGGATAGGTATGCAGTGTGATTGAGAAATGCCTTCACCTGATGCACACTGGCAGCAATACCTTAGACAGAGAGAGAGAAAAATTGAGATTTCCACCAGCTACAAAAGAACACCAAGTTGGGCTCACAGAGGCAACACTTAATGGCAGTGGCAATAAAAACACCAGCATTTAGACACAAATTCTCCCACTAGGTATGACAAGACACGTAGTTGTTCAAACCGACACACTTAGTCTTGTGGAGTTCAGGTCATAAAACTGTTTCTTATTTTTCTTCCTATATTTTACTTTCCCAGGAAGGTTTACCACACAGAGATTGTGAGCATCTATATTTTAGAAGACTAATCTGCAGGACTAAGGTCCAAACCATTCTTGTTCATAGCATCCTGAGTGAAATGAAATTCTGCCCCAGAAGAGACAGCTGCACAACTCCTTTTTAAAAAGTTGAGTTCATTCTCCTAATAAAACAACACGGCATTGGAGTTTTGAAGAAAATGTGAAGTACACACTGTTTGGTAAATGTGAGTGTCTAGGGAATGTATGACCAGAAGGTCAGAAACAGGTGAACACTTTCAGTCTCAATGAAGAATTAATCTAAAGTTTAATGACAAATTAAATGTCAGATTTTACTGCTCTGTAATTAATCTAGAGTTTAATGACAGATTAAATGTCAGATTTAACTGTTCTGTTGCTGATCTTGTTAACAAAAATGGTCAATAAACAAAATTATGCCTTCCTGCAAAAAAAGGATGAACCATATTACACAAAGGATGAGTTTTCTCCCACTTTCATCCACGCACGTATCCATTTTTATGGGTGGCAAAGGGCTCTGAGGACTGTCTTTTCTTGGAATAAGAAATGCAGTCCTCTGCCCCAGAAGATGCAAACATCTCTGCTGTGTTCAAAATGTGGAGAAGATTTACAGTATCTCTCCTGCTGCAAAGTTTTGACTGTTCTTCTAGAGCACCAGACAGCAAAATTATCTCTGCAGATGCCTAAAACTCCAGTTGTCCCATATCAAACTGTCAGTTTCCAGTTTAATACTGCTCTTCTCTATAATACACACAGGTGATATACACACATTTTAAAGACAGATTTAAATTGAAAATTTAAGAGCAACATAAAATAAGTGTAATATAAAGATATAAAGTTGAAGAGAGAAAGTACTTACTATATATATTTTATAGAGTACCTGCACACAATTTAAATACAACACATAGGCTATATGACCTTGACTGTGCAATGGAAATGATTAATTATTACTAAGGAATGAGCTTCTTAGTGGATGAGATAGTATCCCATAGCAGGACACACAAAATCAAAACAGTTTTAACTATTTAAAAATGTGCCTTTTACCTGGGACAGATATCATAGCACAAAGGAAGAATATGCAGACCTCCATGACACTGTAAGAAGGAGGAAAGAAATATGTTAGAGGTTGAAAACACTCCAGTACTCCCAAAGAAATAGTAAACCAAAAAGTTTTAGCAAGAGAGAGAGTATTGAGAAAGTTACTCTCACCTTTTTCCATAGACTGGTGCAAGGACTTCTGTGTGTTTCCCAGCCTTCAGCAACAACATCAAGCATGGCATGGCAGATCTCTGGTTTACAGAGAAGCTGATGTGGTGCAAGATTACTGCAGACTGTGCATGCCATGGGAGGAACACAGAGTCCACGGGGTGCAATGGGCAAGACAAGTACTCAGAACGCCTGAAGCGGGGGAAAGAGGAATGGGGAGCATGCTTGACCTGGCAGTGTGGGAAGAAGATGGGGGAATTGAAAGTAGAGGGGGAGGAGAGGGTGACACAGAAGGAGGAGGTGGGGGAGATGGCGTGATGATGTCAGCTACCAGAAGTGATGAAGTGTGTGACCTTCAGTTTTGTAACAGGAACCTATCCTTCACAACAATAAAAGTAATGGAGAGAAATCCTGTACGATTGTAAAAGTTGAGGCTAAACAGCACATAGTTTGTGGTAAAGAAAAACGGGTATCTTTTTAGAAAAAAAGAAAAAAATCCTGTGATTTGTCTCATAAGCAAACACTTCTCTAGGTACTTGGGTTCATGGTAAATCCTGGTAAACAGCCAAATGTCATCCTCCTTTAAACAGCTCCAAAGAGTCCTGTTTTGCTGGAGCAGATGTGAAAACTCTCCAGCTGTCATACTACTTAAAACCAGGGAGATTGCTGTCTGCTGTCAGTTTCCTGATGGTTCCCCATTTTTCATCATGTTTTATTTCAGGCTGGTACACTTGGGTCTTTACCCTGGGTCTCTGGTCTCTTCTTCTATTTAATACAGAATTCCACTCAGTCCACTGACACATTTTTTTGTGTGTGTACTGTAATGTACAGAACTGCCAATAATTTTTCCAGGATCATCCTACCTTTTCTTAGGAAAGGGGAAAAAGAAGTCCAACTGTCTCAGAGGATATAGATAGTTTTTTCTGTGATACCGCTGTCATAGCAGAAGAGGAGGAAAGGGAGGGAGGGCTCATGCAGAATCCATTGTTGTAGACAGGGGTCATCCTCTTTCTGCTCTGAACTGTTATCAAGGGGTTTTCTTCCCAGGATGGGCTCCACTGAATTAAACCACGCAACTGACTGCCTAAATAAAAAGGCATGTGCCAAGCCACTGAAAACTACAGAAACTATTTCTCAGCAAATAAATAAGAATTTTTGCTTTCAGTCAAGAAAAAAATAAAGGATAGCCCTATTTTTTTTTTTTTTTAATTCAATGCAGATGTGTAAGAGGAGAAGTTAAAACAATTTAGCAACTGGAGACATAAGTGGAGAGAATGTACTGCTATAGCTGGGCATGTTTTGCAATGACTGTCTCACAGGAGCGAAGGCCAAAACCGGAACTGAAAACAGGAGTGAGAGAGAGACAAAACCCAGGCAAGAATACCAGATAACACTTGCTTGCCTTTCTTGAGGGGTTATATTTGAGCTGTGAGAACAGAAGTCTCAAAGATCCTACATGGTTTCCTGGCTGCCATCTTCCAGGAGAAGGCATGTTGCTGGTGATGCTTGCATGAAGAAGGATCCCATGAGTCTGCAGATGGGAATTACACCCACATTCCCTGCAGAGGGGAATTGCTTGTCACTGAGAGTGTGACAAGCTGCTTCTCTCACATGAACTACTTTATAGAGAGAAGCTGAATCATTAATTGGGACACTACAACTTCAGTGCTGCATGCAGCTTTTCTTCCCCTTTTTTACAAAATGTCTTTAACAACCAAATGCAGATCCTTGGAGCCAGTGTTCAGGAAGGCTGAAGGAAGGGGAATTACACAGTTGGCTTCTTACATTTCTTTGGCATATTCAGTACAAATTCTGTGCTCAATTCTCTCTTATATCTGCAGGCCATTGAAAGTCTTCTTGTGTCCTAGAATTGATTAGCAATGGGGGCTAGGTAAGAGAGGAAAGATAGACTTAGCTTCAGGATATGGCCTGGCAAATGGTGCAGACCAAACTGCCCTCTTTGTGGCCATGGCCCAGTGCATGAGCACACTTCTCCACTTCAGAGCATTGTGGTCTGTGTGTGGATGTGCAGTTTTCCTGGTCACAGGCTGAGTGCATCCATCTGTGGAAGTGGCACTTTTTCATGGTGCCAATGATAACTGATGAGATGAGAGTGGTTTGAAGACCTGTGGCTTTAGAATTATCTCTGACATTCAGAATAATGTGAGGTCAGTCCATGGGGAGGTACACATTTTCCCTTGCTAAATAAGGCTAGCGCTATGTGTTGTGTCTTTCTTGCCTTTTGAAGCTTTGTCAGCCATTCCTGGAGATGTCTTTATGACTCACAATTACAAATCATGTGTGGACATCAGAGATGAGAAATGAAGTATATTAATTGAAATTCTGTCAGTATGCAGCCAGTAGTCACACTCAAACCCTTTATTTACTATCTCTTCAGTCCAATCACTGAAAGGAGAAGAAACCACATGAATACATGCACTTTACAGGCCTGATTCACGACCAGATTGGTTTGGCCCAAACAAGTCTGAGAAAACTCATGAAACAGTCCCCACTTGTCTCAGTACAGGGGGATTCCTGTCCTGAATCATAGATTCATAGAATCACAGAATGTTAAGGTTTGGAAGGGACGTTAAAGATCACCTAGTCCCAAGCTCCCCTGCCATGGGCAGGGACAACTCTCACTAGACCAGGTTGCTCAAGGCTATATCCAACCTGTCCTTGAACACTGCCAGGGATGGGGAATCCACAATCTCCCTGGACAACCTGTTTCAGTGTCTCGCTACTCTCACAGTAAAGAATTTCTTCCTAATATCCAACCTAAATTTCCCCCTTTCAACTTGTACCCACTACTCCTTGTCCTGTCACCAGAGTTTCTGATGAAGATCCGCTCTCCAGCTTCCCTGTAGCCCCCTTCAGATACTGGAAGATTGCTATTTGGTCTCCATGCAGCCTTCTCTTCTCTAAGCTGAACAGCCCCAACTTTCTCAGCCTGTCTTCATAAGGTAGGTGTTCTTATCAACTTCCTGGCCCTGCTTTGGACTTGCTCCAACAGCTCAATGTCCTTTTTATGTTGGGGGCACCAGAATTTTACGCAATACTCCAGGCGGGGTCTCTCAAGAGCAGAGTAGAGGGGGCCAATCACCTCCCTCAACCTGCTGGCCACGCTCCTTTTGATGCAGCCCCAGGTACATGTGCCTTTCTGTGCTGCAAGCGCAGCACAGTCGAGTTTTTCATCAAGCATCACCCCCAAGTCCTTTTCTGCAGAGCTGCTCTCAATCACTTCTCCGCCCAACCTGTTGTGTCTGGGATTGCCGCAAGCCAAGTGTAGGACCTTGCACTTTGCTTTGTTCAACTTCACGAGGTTTGCATGTCACGGTGCCTCTGGATGACAAAGAACTCTAAAATTGATGTTTGGGAAAAACGGCGACTTCACTCCCTTTACTTTTGAGGGCAATTGCCAGAAAGCTCGGTGTGACTTAGTTTGAGGTTGGCTTGTGCTTTCTGTCTCCTGTTCCTCCCAATCCAGCATGTGAAAACCAGCATGTAAAACCCCAACAGGCACACTGAAGCATAAAGGTCTTGGAGTAAACAAGAGCTTTACCAATATGCTTGTCTGGGTTTTCATTTGCTCTCTTTTTTGCTGTTTTCAGTTTTGGATGTAGTCATTAACTTTTGAAAGACACTCACATCTGTGCTCTTTGACTCCTAAATTCCTTCACTTCCCCTCAGTTCCTTCCAAAATGTTCCTTTCTTGCATGGTCTCAGATGTAATTAGCTTATTTTCTTACATTGGGTACACATACTCTATGGGAAGGCTCCTGCCCCATGTTTCTTGTTGACCTCAAAACAAAACTAAAGACCAAAGTAGTAAATCATTCTTTTGACTTCTCTAATGTGGGGATTTTTCTGAAATTTCCACCCACTTGCAACACTGAGTAGTTCCACAAGCAGTGCTGTGAGCCTCCTGGTGGCAGAACATCTCTAAGACTTTCCACTCCTGACCTGAAAGCTATCCTAGCAGCTACTAAATTAAATTATCCTAAAAATGCATTTACCAGCCTTCTCCCATGTAAACACAGGTTGATTGAACAAGTGTTATCAAAGGAAGTCACAATTTAAGAAAATTCTCTTAACGTGGCAAGTTCAGAGAATTCTGTGGTGCCCTTCACCCAAAAACTGTGCCATACAACCATATAATATCCATCGAGGGACACATTTTAAAAAGATACCATTACTCAGGCGACTTGTGTTTCCTATGTGCTTCTCCAGTTAGAAAGTGTCACTGTTTTAAACGATCGCAAAACTTTTCCTATTGCTCATTCTTTTAAAACAATTTTTTACACCAAGTTACATTTAAAAATTCTGGGCTTATTGTTTAATTATATTGTTATTATATGAAAAAAAACAACTCTCTGTCCCCCTAATTTTTCATTTCTGAATGGATTTTTCATTCTTTCCCATTATCCCCTCTCTAAGTAACATCCTTTTATTATATCCAAGATCTCCAGGAGAACCATGACTTTCACTATGATTCTGGGATAACTTTGTCCTAACATCTAGAAACTCCTCTTTTGATAGCAATTAAGCAACACCAATTATTTAAATAATACCTTTGGTCCACAGATCATGGAGCATTCCACTGCTTCTGCAAGCAGAATTCTTCATCCACAAGTAGGGTGAGGTATCTCCGAGAGAGAGCACAGCGGCTGCCTGACGACACACAGTCCCACTGCACAAATCATAGGACACGAAAGTATTCTCCCTGCAAGGGAAACGGGGGGGGGGGGGGGGTGGAAATTCAGAGGGGAAGAACGTCATCAACCAGAATTAGACATTCATTAGGATTAGCTGTGGTGTTTGAGTTCCACCTAAAGGACACGTCAGGTTGACATATTTTTCCACACTCTAAGCTACATCTGGCCACAGAATTGGCAAGTTGCTTGAACCACTTCTGCATCACAGGTACCATACCTGTCCTCCTTTCCCAGCCCTTGTACTTGCCTCACGGCTAGTGAAGCAAACTTGTCAGCTGGGAAGTAGCAATTGCTGGGTTTACTTCTCATCAAATCACACTAAACTGTTTGACTTCGCAGTGAAACAGAGAAGGAGCACACCCTGTTCCCATACAGGTCACAATTTAGAGATGTTAGATGATTAACAAACCAAATTAAATCGCCGGAGTCTCTTCGAGAGGGAAGAAGATGGAATTCAAATGCCCACTCCCAGGTTGTCCCTCTTCCAAGCCTACTATTTCTGCACAGGACACTGCCTGGAAATAGCATCATGGCTACACAATGCAGTGCAGGCATAACCTCAGACAGCAGCTTGCAGGGCACCTCTGATGTCAAGGTATGTACTATATACAGAAGGATGAATCTGTACTTGATTCCTAACCTATATGCAAACACAGCTAACAAGGATTAGCAGCCATACAATATATTATATGCTTCGTTCTCAGGTATTACATACTTTATTTTCAGTAAGTGTCTCTCAAAAGCAGCTGGGCATGTGGCACAAACCTCACACTGCTTTTCAAACAAAAGGATCACTGATCAGATGCTACTTTTTCCTGCAATAAATTAATCTCAATTATTAAATGAAGATGTGATATTCAGAAGTGCAGTTAAATGAGCCAAGCTCTTCTGCTCTCAGTTCTAGTGGAGAAATCACTCTGGGGACACATACTGGTTTTTACAGTGCTTCTCATGGCACATTAACTGATTTACAAAGCTAAAGGAAAAGATTTTGCCTTTTGGTTTTGGTTCCCTCCCTGCAATCACCAGAATTGCAGTAGCTGGGAAGAAAGTACCTGATTCTCCTATCCACTGCTGTAAATTAAGACCAGTATCCTTACAACATGCATAATCAGACAACACCCTGCAGATCCACTTCGGTCCTTTTGCCCAGTTCCTGATTATAAACATCCTGCTCCAGGAATTCAGGAAATATTCTGTTGATGCCACTACAGAATGGGCTCTGGTTCATTCTGCTATAGCTTGGTCAGCTTGCTCCAGGAAATAAGGAATATGTGTGTGAAACTGCTATGATAGCAGCTGTGACTCAAATGAAACAGAGTGTATCTGTGGAGCCACTTCACTAATAGCAATTATATTGTTACTGATGTATGCACCTACTTGTTTATAGGAGCATTACAAAGGCTTGCATCTGTAGCTGTTCAAATCATTATCAGATAAAGAAAAAAGTCTAAACCACTCAATCGAAAGCATTGTTACAATACTAGGGAATGCCTTATTTCTTTTTCCAAGGTTCCTGTCTCAGAGGCAGCAAAATAGCCCACTATGTCTTGACAACAGAAATGTTCATTCTTTCGTCTGTCCTCAATATCTGTCCTCCACCATGTGCAGAAAGCCCAGATCACAGAAAATCAGACTTTCCTATCACAAATACGTTTGTGCTACTTATAGCAAACACTCTCTGTCCAAAAGAAGTTTCCTCTTTTTAAGTCAAAGTTCCCCTTTCAAAGAACATTTAATTCTTTCACAAGTGTCAGTGTTATTCACAGTGTACCTGAGCTGCTGTGTTGCCCCAGTCTTCAAGAAAACCTTTACTTGGATTTTGCCTGAAGGAAAAAACCCTTTTTGAATAAGACTAAGTCTTCATGGCTGGCAAATTCCATTCACTTTTGTTTGCTTAAATAGGTCTTATAATAATAGAATATGAAATAGATTTTTGGCAAAGACCAAAGTTACTACAATGAGATTAAACAAAACTGTCTGTCTTTCCCTGATACTTTGCTGTTGAAAGTCACCAAGTTAATTTAAGAACTGATGACACAATAAAAATACAGTTGAATGGATTGTTATGTAAGAATAGTGATATCAGGACTGATTCCATAATATTTATGGGAAACTGTGGAAGTTTAAGGCCATATCTATGCCACAGCTTCCCTTCTTGTTCTCATTGACTTTTCTTTATGACTGAGTAAAGAAGTTGTGCTTATGTGTTTGACTATTTGTATGTATAATTCTTTGATAAATTGATGACAATTTTCCTGTACTGCCAATCTATTTACATGGAATTTTATTTCTCCTGTAACCTCATTTTTTATTCTGCCAGCTTAGTAAAACTTGCAGTTTTATCATTCATTAAGGTTTGTTTCAAGTTGGCTTATGAACATGCAGTGAGCCTCATAAAAGCCCAGCTTAATGATTGCAGTTATGCTTGCCAGACGTAGATCAAACAATATTCACACCTGAGTTTTTGTCTGAATAACAATTTATACATGGCTTTCAAAAAGGAAAAGGGCTGTCTGGGGAGAAAAAAAAATCCATCCTCTATCTATTGCCTATTAAACATCTTATATCTATTGCCTATTATTAGAAATGAAATCCAAATCAGTTTCTATACACACGTTTTTCTTTGCTCAGGACAAACTACTCAAAAGCTCTGATTAAAAATAGAGAAGTAGGCTGTTAGGAGTGAAGAAGGGGAAGTATTTTCTCCAGTCTGTAGCAATCAGAGAACTATAATTTACTTTTAACAGTTTCCCGCGAATGCAGCCAAAAGAATAATTTCTTCAACTAGATTGATTAAAGACTAATTGGACCTAATTTAAGTGTTTCCCAAACATGTTCAGCAAAAATCTAAAACCTAGGAGCATTTACAGGCTTCAGTTTTTTTACTTGCTTGCAACTTAGTTGTGCAGTTAACAGGAAAAGCAGGAGAGGTGCATAGGATTTTCAGAGCTGACGGAGTATCCTCCTCCAAGTTTAAGATGTCACCACAAATAATGATGGATGAGACCTAAACTTTGCACTGGAAGTAATCAAATTTGAAATGCTAAATATTCTTTGCCTTTCTGCCTACAGAGTCTCACCATTTATACTGAATGTTGTACAAATTTATTGAGTTCAGTGTTCATCTGAGTCAAATAACCAACCAGCTGGGCTGGCTACAGTTAGATTAGAAGGTAGTGCTCTTTGTAGGAGCCTGGGTAACTTTTGAAGAGATGGAATTTGGTTCCTAGTTCATGGTGAAAGTTTTGCTATGCATTTATAGTTTAGTTTTACCTATACTGTTATTGATAATAATAGGTACTTGATGCTGATAGCTTTGTTTGCAATGTACTGCCTGTGATTATCTCTTAAAAACTTGGGTGGCATCTGAAATAGGAAACCAATGAGTCTAAATCAGAAGAGAATCTAAAAGGTTTGGAGAAATACAGAGACAGTGCATAGGCAAGGAAAGAGAAACTAGATCAGGCTTTAATTGAAACACATAAAAACTACATGAGAAGACCAGAGAGGCAGGTATTTTTTAGAATAGAATTAAGAGTTAGCAGCAGATAAGAAGGTTTTTAAGAAGAGGTTAGTGAGAACACCCTCTAATAGTGTTAGGGGAAAAAACATACTTGATAATAGATCATGAAGAAAAGGTAAGCAATTATTCAGAAAGACAGACTGAACTTGAATGCCCATGCTTAAGAGTGAATTTTCATCAGAAGTTCAGCCACTTCTTTGTCTGCTGCTAAAAGAAAAACCTTGAAGCTGAAATGGAAGAAACATGAAGATACAAAGTAAGGATTGAAAACACATCTCCAAGTTAGTATATATAGAAAGAGGAAATGTTCTTTGTTGAAACAGGTCACACTAATCATTGTATATATCTCAAATACATCACACCCTAAAAGCTGACAGGTACCTGGAAAAATGTTTCCTTGCAGCCTAGATTCCAGCTCTGTGCAGGTTTCCCCTGAAGACATGCAGCAGCAAGGACAAGATGCTATGGTCTGCACAGAACCTCACCGAAATTCACAACTGTGCAGCAGGGCTGCAGGTTAAGAGGATTTGTCAATCTGGAAGCTGTCTGTGACACTGCAAAACACATTATGATAAGATGATGTGCAAGAGATTGACTGAAGCATATGGGGACGTATGGGGACATATACCTGCCACCCATAGCATGGGTGCAAATGCTGTGAGCAGCCTAAACATGCTCAGCAGATGTCCCAGCCTGATAGAGGGCCAAAGCGTGGAGGGCCAAAGTCTTAATTTTTGTGCACACGGCTTAGCATTAAATACATTTCTATTTCTGGTAGGCAGATGTTTTGTAGATATTTATCAGCGTGGGAAGAGCATGGGATAAAATGGTCAAAGGCAAGCAAATCTGGTGTACTGAATCATGTGAGGATGTGGAGAGGTTTTTTTGAAAGGTTTTGGGAAGGAAGGCATCCTAAAGGAAGGGATTTTGGTGCCCCAGGAAATGGTTTGGCCTGAAAGTAAGTGCTGCAGTCTTTGGGAATCCCAGAAAACTTCCAGAGGAACAGTGTGATCCATTGCCTAAGGCTGAAGTAGCCACCAGGAAGGCGGGAGAGAAGTCATAAGGAGCCAAAAACTGGGGCGATGGCATCTATGGCAAAGAGAACAACCCAGTTTACGGTGAAGGAACCCCCTTAGCCATATGTGGGATCTCAGTTTTAGGCATATGGGATATGTTAAAGGCATATGGGATGGCAAAATATTCTTCCTTAGCCCCAGAGTATTAACAGCTGATGCATAAATGATTAAAAAGACTGAGTAAAAAGCAAGATGAGCTCCAGACAAAAGTGTGTTACAGCAAACAACAGGGAAGTACCCAAGGTATTCTTAGGAGGTATCTTGAGACTCTGGAGGTATAATTATGAAATTGTTTTGGCATGGTCCCCCTAGAGTCTCTGGGTACCACCAAGGCCAAAACCTCTGCTAAGTGGCCTGAGAGTACAATGCACAAAAAGACTGAAAAACCAGATTGCATTTTTTCTGCTGCCACAATCACAGCTCACCCTGAGAAATGAAAAGAACTCTGGCATGGGGTATTCCCCAAATGGGTTGTACAGGACAAATCTTAAAATCTAGGGAAGGTGGTGATACATATTTTGTCATAAATTCATGAGACAAGCTTTGTAGACAGAGAAATATCTTTTATTAGATCCAAATATTGGTGGAAAAAACAGGAAGAGCTTGAAAAGGCTTGAAAAATGCCTAACAGCCTGTTTTCTTTTTTCTGTTGTATGAGTTGCTCCAATAGGAAACATGATCTCTCTAAAAATCTTGCTTTACTTAGACTACCCTGGCTACAGCAAGACTGCTATTATAACTAAGGCTTTGAATGCCTACATCCAGAAAACAAGAGATGCTAAACACAGAGTTTGCATGGGGAGAATGCAATGCTTCCAAATGGAAATTCTGACAATTAGCACACTGAGGAGGGAGACATCTACATGAATCTATGGGAGAGGCCCCCTAAAATAAGTTTTCAGTCTGACCACTTTCTAGGATGTGGCTTTCATATTCTGTGCTAATAGGTAGCTGATTTCCCTCAGGAATACCAGCCTGAAAGCTTTTCCTGCTAATAGGCGCCTTCATCACTTCCTTTAAAAAGAAGGATGCATCTCTCTAGCAGAAGGGCACAAGCAAATCCTCTTTCTCTTCTTTAGGTGGCTCAGGTTCACAGTCCTAGTGAGGAGTACCTGACTTAATTTTTCACACTACAGGACTACTCCCACGTACCAGGCTAAAGGCAGTCCTGTGGCAGTACCAAATCACTTCTGAACCAGTTCTACTTTGCACAGAAGAATTACCAAGTCTCTTGGTCAGAGACGGAGAAGGAGCAGAATGACCTGCATTTACCAGTGCTTCATGTGGAGCACTGGATTAATATTGCTGCTCCCAGGACTGTGTTAAGAGTTTTGTGTTAAATATTATTATGCCAAATGCACTGGTGGTGGCTTGGGGCTGAGAAAAGAAGACCAGGAATGACCTCTTCTGTGAGACTGCTTGTATCATACAGATAAAGTAGTATTCTCCCTTTCTAATTCACAGGTTCAGGAGCGGTTGAGAATTGCCATCTACCAGAGAACAGCTGTCTACAGTGCTATTCCATAACTTAGGCGATGGAAGCATACAAACATCTGACAGCAGGACTGGGAAATGGCCTGCACCCTCCCCACCTCTAAATGAGGGCTATAACCACTAAGCAACTGTAAAAATAGTCCCAACCTAATAGGCAGAAAGAGACATTGTGCTTCTACCCAAACTTCCAAAGGAATAAGCACCTGCAATCCAATTTTGTGCAGAGACTGATTCAATAAGTGTGGTCTGAGACAACCAACTATGTCAAGTCCATCAAAAAAGACAAAGAGAGGAAAGGCTGGGACTTGGCTGAGACTGGCTCTTGGTAGGTCCTGAATTAGTAAACCCTCTCTAAGTATCTCAGGTTTTGTCACCTGGAAACCTGAAACCCTGGAGGCCTACAGAATTTACCATACTAGGCACTGAGAAACTTGGTGGATTTATCCTACCGGGACAGACTTTTTCTCTCCTTTTATGGCCAGAGGCAGATCCTACACTGGTTTTTGTTATGTCTTTGGTCACTGGTGATTACCAATGTCTGTTGAAAATGCCATCCCACATCTTCTCAACTCGCAGAATGGCAAAAACTTCTGGAGATTAAAGGAAATCTCATAGAAAATATGTACTATGGTTCCTAAGAGCCATGGCCAGCAGTGCCTGGGAAAACACTCTACCCCTCAGGAAAGATTGAGATATAAAATTCTGCTGGTCCCAGGGCCCATTTTGGCAAGTCCTAACAGTTGTCCAGGAACGAGAACTCTCAGGCACACCCTGCTTAGTTTGGATTCAGAGAAAGAAGTAGTTGCTATTATGGGGCAGGGAAACTGCATTTAAATTTCACTCCTTAAGTTTATTTAATTGGCTGTGTCTTACAGGATGTTCCAGTCAAACTGGGAGCAAAGTTTATTTAATACAAAATGCCTGCATTTTGAGAGATGAAGATTAAAGTATCCAGTGCATTTGGAGAGGATTTCATTTTCATGGCATCTGGTTTAGCAACTTGTTTAAACAAAATGTGATTCTTTGATGTGGAAGTGATGGTAACATGCAAGGGAATAAAATACATAACATTTAAATACAGGGAATGGGTTTAAAAACAGCCTTGTATATATGCTGATATACTGAAGTGCTCTTGTCCATGCATTCTATAGACTTATTCACTATTTTTCTATATTATGCCAACTGGAAGAATTATAGCATTTGAGACCAGAGAAGAGAGCATACCCTTTTCAATTCAAATCTTCCCAGAACATAAGAGAATCTGGCAGTCCTCCTAATAAAAAATAAAAATAAAAACTGGCTGAAAATGGAAGAAAATTACTGTAGCCTCTTCTGCAGTGCAAGTCCACTGTGTGGAAATATAATCAAAAGAGAACTGTAAGATTTTACTCTTTAATGTTTTTGAGGGTTTTTTATATGTACCTTAAAAAAACTAAAAGTCATTGCTGAAAAACTGAAATAATCACATAAGTTGACAACTTATGAACATTTTTGTATGGTTTTTGATTTTTTTAATAAGTATTGATAACAACTCGCTTGTCTTTGAAGCCATCATTTGGAGGCAGCACTAAAATAATAAACCCCTTTGGACAAAGCTTGGGTATTTAAACCTCTCTTTACATACTCTCCTGTCTCATGCTCTGCTAATGCTGTTTTCCTTTACTTAACTAAATTTCTTATTACTGTACCTACAAAAAATTCTTTTGCAGGGGTGACCTTCCTTCAGCTAGGATGAATAAAATTACTTTATTTCCCTGATGCTTTGCTGCTAATGGGACCAAGAATGGTTGAAAAAATTGTTAAGAGAGTACAAAATATTGACAGGAGCACTAGGAGTATCAACAGTCAGAGAAAGTGAGAGAAAATATTGGTGAATTTGGTCATCAATGAAACTAAACAGCCAGAGGAAGTGAGAGAAACTGAGAGCATCATCAGCTCATCTCTTAACCTGTGTGGGATTTGATAAAAGAGCTGTGCAGTAATCTCCTCCTTGCCCTGAAAGCTTCCTATTTTGAGACCCTTCTGTCATTGCTTTAATAGAGGTTGACAACATGCAAACTGATAGCAAGAGAGTTCAACTTTCAGGATCTGACATGGGGCTAAATTGAAGATAATCCCCTGAAGTTAAAGGGGTCAGAAAAAGGAAACAACATATATCAGAGATAAAATATGTGACATCCTTCAATACATTTGAGTTGCTGCAGAGAAAGAAGGATCCCATTCATAAGGGTAAGCAGCTCCTGCTGTCCTAAGGCTAGTCCAAAGCAGATGGCAGCTCAAGACTCTACAAACTAGCCTATAGATAGCTTCCCTACCAGTGAGTAATATTTGTAACCTTTAGAAACTGTGATTAAGTGTGTCTGCGTGATAGCTTGTACACATCCAAATATGTAGAAATTGCTACCTTAAATCATACTGCATTGTGAGGGTTGGAAACTGTGTTTGTAGCGTATTAGCTTGCCAAAATGAAAAAGAGAGGGTTTTAGGCCATTTTGAATGAAACAAGAGCAATCAGGTTGAATAATGGAAAATTGCATTAAGATCCTCAATAAAGAGCAATTTTGACAAGTCGAGCAGCTGCCTCAAAGAGACTGAAAGAAGGTTGTGTTTGTTATATTACCATTATCACACATTTCTAAGTCTCAGACAGGTAATTTCACAACCTGAATCCCATTTGTGTTCATCTAAAGTGCAGTTGTTTACTTCATACTGTATCTTAAAAGTATATTAATTCACTTTATTGCAGTTGTAATTTAATTTGAGCACTGTCTTGCTTGATTTCATTTGGCTTAGTGGGCAATACTGTTTTATTAAGATATGAATGAACTTTAAGCTTCTTTGTTTATTAATAAGTAATCATCCTTGTAAAAGCTCTCGGGCATAGGGTTTTTCTCTTTCAGAAATGTAGTATGGTTATAAAAGCTATAGTCATTCTGCTGGTAAATATCTGTCTCTATCTCTTGATGTGTACCTGGGTTCTTCACAGTACATTATACACTTACACATCTGTGTAAGACACCTGCTCACCTTAGCTTTTAAGACTATTACATTAAATGCCTACATATACCTGTGTATCAGTGGGTATTATATTAACAGGGTATGAACCTGGAAAAAAAAAACCTAGCTATTTCAAATTATATATAACTTTAGAATGTTTAATGGACTGTTTGTGTAGTTATGGTCTCCAAAAAGACTATTTGGTCCACACTGCAGCTCTCACTGTATTTTGTCATCCTTCATCACTAGGCTGTACTTTTTGAACAACTGTAACTTCTAGAAATCAAAGTACTTCATCTTGAATTTGCATCATATATAACAGCCAATGGGTCTTGAAATATTCTTCAAGGTTATTTAATGTGCTTCTGTTATCTCATCACAATTCTGGCAAAGACAAGTGAAAAGCTGTGGATTTTATTAGCAATGCTCTGAAATATTTAGTCCACCAGAATACGTCAAAAAAGGATTATATAATCAGCAAACATTTTTTATACATTCTAGATTTACATTTCTATTGCAAAGACAAGCTCTTCAAAACTCAGAAATCACTGCATTTATTATAACGCTCCACCTGCCTTGCCCAGTGCATTCATTTATGTAGGCCTGAAGGAAGCAATGTACCAAAACTAGTATTGTGCAAGAATGGTATAGTCAAAACCTCATTGAGACAGATGTACCTGCTTATGTGTAGTACCATTCAAACACCTCTTTCAATGTATTATTTCTGTTATGTACTATTTATATCCTACAAAAATTCATGAGTAGTATTGGAGTACCTCAGAACACTGGCACACTAACACTTGAAATGAGGCATGTTACCAAAGACTTTGTTTTTATGTAGCATAAAGACTGAGTTCAGTCTGGTGAGGAAAAGACCTGAAAAAATGGAACAGCCTTAATAAAAAGACATTTTAATTTCACTGACATTATCAGTTACATTGACCTGCTCAGATGTTAATGATGTGAATGTTAACACCTCTGGTTATGATGTGATTAAGACAGATTGAGAGGAAAAAAAAGAGTTTAAGAGATAGGACTATACAGTGAAGATACAATTACCTTGTTTTAGGTCTGTAGCTCATAGAACCATGAATTATTTAGGTTGGAAGGGACCTCTGGGGGTCATTTAGGGGAACCTCCCTGCTCAAAGCTGGTATAATTAGATCAGGTTGCTCAGGGCCATGACTCGTTAAGGCTTGAACACATCTTGGGAAGGAGATCCTGTAACCTCTCTGGGCAACCTTCTCCAGCATCTGACCACTGTCAAGGTAAAAAACACCAAATCAAACTAAACCAAAAAATATAATCTATAATTGCAATTTCTCACGTCCTAACTTGTGCCTTTTGCCTGTCATGTTATTGCTTTGCACCTGGAAGATGAGATAAATCAGAAGTGAAGATTCCTGAATGCCTATAGACCAGTATGCCAACTAACACTGAAAAATATAACAGAAGTAGCAGGGTGGAAGGAGACAATAAGATGAATGTGAAAAGGGCCAACCCCTTAGAAGGGTTAGAAAACTTGCAATTACACCTAATCAAGTTTCTACAATGGGCAGAATTCAAATCTGCACTGTTATGGGGAAATTAAAAACTGGAAGAGTTGCAGTTACCAATTAAACATCAATAGAGTTTCATTTTTTGTTCAAAGACTTTCAGATTCTCTCGACAGAAGGGACCTCCCTGTTCACCTTGGCTGACCCTCCCTGTGCAGATCTGGATAATTTTTTTCAGAACTAGATCAAAGAATGTCTTTTAAAAAGAGATCTAATCTTGTATTCTGCATTCAAAGGGATGGTGACCTAACCACTTCTTCCAAAAAGTTGGTAAAATGTCACTTCTATAACTTAAAAGCCTTACCAGCGTAAGATAAATATTTTGGACTTCACTACAAGGAATAAAGATAAAAGTTGTTGAATTGGAAGTTGGTGGTTACCAAGAGACCAGTGTTCAAGGCCTGATTATATTTAGTGTGGCCAATCAGAGGAGAGTCTCAAACACAGACAGCTTCAAAAGCTTTAATTTATGAAATCTCAAGAAAGTTATAAGAAGAATCTGTTGGGGTAATATATCTGGGCAGAACAATGTACATGGAAGATGGTGGCTCTTGAGGAGGGTTTATTAGCTGTCCAAAAGTCACCATCAAAGAACAGAACATTGGCCATACTGTTTTCAGTAAGGGAAAGCCACGATTAGAAACAAAGAAGCAATTCATAACTAATGAAAAAATTGGAAACGGGCCATAAGAATGTTGAATGAGGAGCCATAAATCTTGGGAAATGGATACAGGAAGATAAGGTTGTCAAAGAAGGTTGCTTACTGGAAAGTCAAAAGACAACATAAAGTTAAGAGCATTAGTATAAAGAAAACCAAAACAATTAACGAAAAAAACCCCCACCAGCCCCAGAAATGTTTGCCCTAGCTAGATGCAGCTGATAAAACTGCTTCTAACAGTGCAGAAAAGACAGAATAATAATTTCTTTACTATATTTGGAAGAAAGCAGTGTGACACACGTATGTCAAATGAACTATTTTCTGACCCACTGATTATTGGCATGTTAAGTAACAGAGGCTAACACTGATAAACCCACAGGCCCAAATTATTTCCTCCTATGAGTCATAAAAGTATTGGCCAACTTGACTTCTGCACCTCTGATAATTTTTAACAAATACAGGCATGACAGAAAAAAAACCCAGAAAAACATGTCTGAGTGATAACGTCGTGTCAATAATCAGAGAATGAGAATGGTACTGCTAATTATAAGTTAGTTAGCCTGATTCAGTCATCGTAAAACAAGGGAAAAGTGGTTAAGGGATTAGCTGAGAAAAACCTGAAGAGTAAGATTATAATTAATGTCAGTTAGCATATTTTTAGGGAAATGAATCAGATCAAACAGTTGTGCTGGGAAGACAGCAAGATATACAGATTAAGACAACATTGATACAGTATATACAGATGTTTATAAGGGTACCTCATTAGTTTAGTACCTCATTACACTCATCAAAAACTTTGCACAGTGCGATGAGAAGACAGACCACATTAACTGGATTAATAACTGGCTGAACGATGGCTCCCAGTGCCTGTTTGCAAAGCAGAAGCCGTGGCTGAGCAACCGTGTCGTTACTTGGAAGTGAGTATCAGCTGTCGGTGGCTTGTCAGGTGCTGTGTGGTGTGGATTCCTTAGAAATTTCTTTTGGGCAGCCATGCTGTGACTAAGTACACACTAGTAGGTGGGTTTGTGCTCAACAGGACCGCGTTGTGGTGCAGCTCCATGTGCAATGTGAGCAACTGTGAAAAGCCCAGGGACTCTCATTGTGATAACTCTAGCACAAAATCATAGGTAAAACGGACTACAGCTTCTTCCCCCAGATGATTTTGAGAGAAAATGTCCATTTTCTCAGCAAAAGAGTGGAAGACTCCGGCTGATAGTCCATGCTTGTGGACAAATAGCTCAGAGGAATTTGGTGCAAATCAGGACAGAGGGTCTGATAGCCATGGGCTGGCTTTTCTTGGGTGGGAAAGCCATCTTGAGTTCTCCCTGGCTATGGCAGGAATGCTGCAGCAAGATATTTCTGTGCACCCAGCAAGATGTTTTCACACTCTTGTCATTTATTTAAGTCAGAACTTTTCTTTTTCAACTCATTGTTCAAGTTTGAGACGGTTTGGAGATAAGCTTGTAACACAACAGGAATTTGCCCTGCTTTCTTGATGAAAGAGGCTGAAACTGGTTTTGCCTAAGCTTAACAGCAGAAAATTCAGCAACTGGATAAACCAGGCATGGGAAATTTCTGTCAGAAGACAATTATGGGTAATGGCAAACAAGAGATTAGAATTTAAACCCTTCTGCATCCTAACCAAAATGAGCATTACTGATTCAATAAAACTACATTATAGATGATGTATCTTTTGTTTAATCTCAATTTTTCACCTTTTTTCTTCTCCCCCCCTCTGCCCCCCAACATGCTTAGTGTAGGCACATATTTCTCTGCTTCCCACAACCTGTGTCCTGGAGCACTGAGCGGAGGCAGACTAAAGGGAATTTTTGAAGGATTTTTCAGAATGAATCTTGGGTGCTTTCTTCTTAGGTGCATTTCTCTTTCAGTAATGATAAAGAAATACCACAGTGGAACATTTATTCTGACCTGTGGGGAATGTGTCATGATTTGTTTCCCGCCTGAAGACTGATGAAGCTGCTAGCATATGAAACGCTAGTTGTTGGCCATGCTGACAAAAAAGGCATTTGTAGTTTTTAAGAACTGTCATTAATCATACCTTGTGTCAGGGAGTGAAGAGTGCAGCAGTGCCAGCACATTTCTAAGAAAAGAATGAGCTGACAAAAAGGGGAACGGGACTAAAGGATTGTCTGTGACTGGCTATGTGGCTATTTGGTGCTATGTCATGGGGGTGGAGTGTGCTGGTGTGACAGGTAACGGGAGTCCCCAGGCAAATGAAGAAGGGAGGCTGAGCTGCTAATTCAAAAAGTAACTTTTACAATGCACATGCCTTTGGGAGAGGTGTGGAAGGTGGAAGTAGGCTGCTTGCCCTAACTTTTCACTCCTTTGCTTCCCAGGGTCCCTGCCAAGACTATTATGTATTTGTGTATCTTAAAATTATTTTAAAAGTGCATCTAATTACTTTCTTAATACATTTCAACTGTTAAATAATGTCTGTGAGGGATATAAAGTGTAGCTGATGACAGAGAACATCTCAGATTTATGTGCTGTTATTAGCTGTACATGAAGTTTAGTGCTATAAGCTGTACTTAAAAGCCTTCTGTCTAACGTAAACAGTACATTTCTTCTACCTGTTGGTAATTAGGTAGATAGACATGAAAAAAATGTGAAATAGCATAAACAGAACACTCAGGCATTAGATCTACACTAAATGGCACAGACATTTGCATTATTTATTATGGGATATCCACGAACAATCTCTGAATCTCTGTCATGAGAAAAATTCAGCCAAAACTAAATTTCAAAGTCTTCATAAAAAGAAATCATAAAACCTGAATGCTGGTGCTTTAACAGTAGCATCTGAGCAAAAATGAATGGCTATAAATTAGTCCAACCAAATTTAAAACATGCTAGATTTTAAACACTGAAGAATGAATTTCTGGAGCATCCTTGCACGCTAAGATGTAGATGCAACCCAAGTTTGGTCAAATATAGCACAAAGGAGGCAGAAAATGTGGCTATGGAATGCCATAAACTCATAAAAATATAGCTGATGAGGTGAGAAGCTGATAGGCCTAATGATGGGAGAATGATGGGCTGGGGAGGTTGTCAGTTTAGCCACAGGCTTTTTGCTAGGATTGCTTCTCTACGCAAAAGCAGGCTGAGTAGGAGCAAGCATCAGGTAGAAAACAGGCCTAGAAATATCTAGTCAGGTCCTTGGGTCTGCACAGAAATACCACAGCTGTAGAGCACACTATGAAAGAGTTTTGTGAGGCAATATCTATCAAACACATCAGAAGACCAAGTCTTTAGTATTGTAAAAACTGTGCAAGTTACAGTGATCTCTAAGGCCTTCAATAAATATTCTTTTGCCTCTGTCTCTTTCCTGCAAATACAGTTCTGTGTGATGCAACCGGCTTGCTCAGATCTGGGTCAGGTTTATTAAGGAAGCTGATTTTCTGTACTGGCCTACACCTTGTTAAGGACAAACACATGTGTTCCCCCTGAGATTTTGATGGAAACTTGTTGGTTGCCTGGGTATACCCCTGTGCCCTTATCTCACCATTTTGCCTTTTCTCTGAGTCAATGCTACCCAGATACTCAGTTTCGGAATTTCTACCCCAGCGTGGCATTTTACTCTCTGACATTTCAAGCTTGTTCCATGTGTAAATAATTTTGTTTCAGTTATTTTTATTTCTGCTTTCACTTTCCTTGCTGGTGTTCTGACTGCTCTATATGTTAGAATGTGAACCATTTGTGCCTGGTTTTGTTGGGTATTCTCAGAAATTGCACATTTCCCCTTTATCCTGCTTACGAGGACCTTATTCCCAGTCATTCCATCTTTAATGCAAATATTTTCCTGCCTTGTGTGTATATCTTTGTGAACTAGCTGGGTTCATCACTACAGCTGCTGGTATTTGGACATTTTCTATTACACCTGCCAGCTGCTTTTTTGCTGACATTGTTTGGCATGTTTATTTATTTTGCTTTTTTATTTCTCTAGTCTTTACTGAAATAGTTTAAAATGGGTTGCTTACATCATGTAATCTATGCTTTTTACAGACCTTTGGGATTTTGATTCAGTGGTCACTCAGATATTCCATTCGATAAATCAAAAGTTTCTGACCATTAATTAATAGTTCTGATTAAACCACAAAAAAAAACCCCTCCAAACATCCCACAACAAAACTCTTCAGGGTGTGGGGGAAAAATCCTACTTTCTCTTTTTATTCTGAACTCTTCGTGAGAAAATGGGTAACATTCCTATGGACACAATGTTCGTCCTACCTTTGCATTACCATTTCAAAACAGAGTTCCCTTTTATCTTCCTAAACAAAATGCAATCAATACTCCCCAAACCAGTACCATTCCTTTAACTGTCATCTCATTTACTAGCCCAAATGATTTTCATGTACAACCGAAAGCACTGGTTGAATCTGAGCTTTTACAAGATTTCATCATAATCTCTCGTAAGTTTTAGAGCTGCCATGTTATTTACACAGTGCCTGCCCGGAGACTTTGGAACTGTTTTTATTGTGATTTTACTGTACTGAGGTTAGTGATTTTCATCCAGCTTCTTAGACTCATAAAATCATTTAGGTTGGGAAAGACCATTAAGATCACAAAGTCCAACTGTAAACCTGATACTGCCAAGTCCATCACTAAACCATGTCCCTAAGTGCCACATCGACATGTCTTTTAAATATCTCCATGGATAGTGACTCAACCACTTCCCTGGGCAGTCTCTTGCAAAGGCGGCCACTCTTTCCAGGAAGAAATCTTCCCTAATATCCAGTCAAAACCTCCCTGACAACTTGACGCCATTTTCTTGTCCTGTTGCTTGTTACTTGGGAGAAGAGGCCGACCCCCACCTGGCTACAACCTCCTTTCAGGTAGTTGTAGAGAGCAATAAGGTCCCCCCTGAGCCTCCTTTTCTCCAAGGTAAACATCCCCAGCTCCCTCAGCCGCATCTCATAGGACTTGTACTGCAGACTCTTCATCAGCTTCGTTGCCCTTCTCTGAACTTGCTCCAGCACCTCAATGTCTTTCTTGAATTGAGGGACCCAAAACTAAACACAGGATTTGAGGTGCAGCCTCACCAGTGCCCAGTACTGGGGGATGATCATTACCCTTGTCCTGCTGGGCAAACTATTTTTGATACAGGTCAGAATGCCATTGGCCTCCTTGGCCACCTGGGCACACTGCTGGCTCGTGTTTAGCTATTGTCAACAAGCACGTCCAGTTTCTTCTCGGCCAGGCAGCTTTCCAGCCGCTCTGCCCCAAGCCTGTAGTGTTGCATGGGTTTGTTATGACCCAAGGGCAGGACCTGGCAACATCTTCCACAGTCTCGTTCTTTTTTCTGTATTTACTGGGAATTGTGATTTCCATTTTAAGGACTCCATTGCATTCAAGCCCTATTATATACAAATTTCAGGTAACAAAAACACAAACAGTAAGCACAGCATTCATGCTGTCTTTCATCTTGGCTTTAGTCTCTGCCTCTATCCATGAAGGAGTATCTGAAAATCTAACTGGTCAATACAATAACCTGTCAGCAGTTATTTAGCTATTGGATGGAACATAAACTTCCATTGCAGCATTTATAGGAAGGTTGGATAGGCTCTCTGAGGCATGAAAGGACTAGCTGTAAAACTCTGAAGATGTTCAGGTAAGATCAGCAGATTGTTATTCATGCTTGAGAGAGAAGGGATGAAGCTGGCTTTGTGCTTCCTGAGGGGAGACAGCTCTGTGTTCTTTGCTTTCAGCGTGTGCTCACGCGTGTGTGTTTGCAGAAGGGAAAAGAAGAGAATATATAATGATGGTGAAGGTATATAATCACAGACACAGTAGAGAAGTTTCCAGTCTCATTTCTGGGCATCTCCATCAGCAGTGGCAACAGTGGTCATCACAACCAGTAGAAGCAGAAAGAGAAACACTTTTTTTTCCTCACCTGTTGTCCCATACCTAGATTTCATCAGAGAAGCTCTGTTTTGGTATCCAGAATTTCAAACTTGTTGAAACTGGAGATTTTGAACTGTATCTAGTAGATTCAAGTTGCTGCAAGTCTCCTGCATAGTTGTTCCAGTTGGGGGGGCTGTGTATCTGGGAGTCACTGTGGTTTCAAACACACACCTCACACAGCTGCTGCATACCCGTCAAACAGAGCTAATACCATCAGGATGCGCTGGACTCAACTACCATCTGTCTGCTACTCAGCCAGTGGAGTCTGACCAGCATTTTGAGCAAATGCTGCGTTCATTGTGTATGTATGACTTTGATTAGTATTAGATAAGTGAGGAGGAGGAAGATTACTGAAAAGTGTAAAGGGTAGACTAACAAACCAAAAGGAAGCCTTGTGTTTGGGTGATGAATATAATCTTTCATGGAAAGCCAGTTGCACTGGCTTGACTTTCAACCTGCATAGAAGTGGATGGAAAATCCTTGTCTTAACTGTTGCCAATCCTGATAGGCATCCTGAGGCTTCACAAGGCAGCAAGGATGAGCACAATGCTTGGGACACAGCAGTGCAGCTTTCCCTGCTGCATGTCACACTGCAGCTACCTAGATATGTGCAGTTTGACAGGAAGTTGTTGGCTGAGCATTGCACCCATGCAACGCAGTCATGCATTTGCCCACTGTAGTTGATGACGGTGTTCCCCATAGGGGTTTTTTGGTTCATTTGGAACAAAGGAGCATTGTTACATGAACCTCATACATCCTAAGAAATGACAGCTACTGTGTCTAGTCAATTTGTCTTGATGCCTTCAATTCCACCCTCAGGCTTGAGCCAGCCTAGGAGATCCCAGGCAGTTTGTGCAGAGCCTTTCTTGCCTCTCAACCTGTGGCTGGGCTAATGAAGAGAGCTAATAATGTGAGAGCTGTTATTTTTACATCAAGTGGTATATTCTCCTTTAACAGCAGAATTCTTCACTGACTGTTTTCATGGTCCAAGTCTGATTCAGTAGCATGAGCTGAATGAGAACATTTTACCCAAAGATTAGGCTTCCAAAGACACTTTCTTATCAGCTTGTTGTAGTTCTAAGGCAGTTTATACTTGAATGTTCATCTTTCCTTCATGTTTTTTTCTCTTTCTAAAGCAAAACGTCTTTTAATTGCTCTTTTAGCATTGAATGAAGATAATGCAAAACTATGAACAACACAATGATAAAATGTTGAACGGCAATACATGCAGGGGCCCATCAGTTTTCTACATATTTTTGACTGACTTTCTTTTAATAGAAAACATATATTTTTTGTTTCAATGTACAGATACAGAATAAAATCACTTGAAAGCAAAGAATGAAATTGGATCTCATTAAAATATGGAGTTAGTGAAATGGTGACAGATGGGCCCTGCTGGGAAGGAGAAGATCATTGAACGAGACTGGGATAAGTTAGTGAGTTTGCAATTATAAAGCATGTGGCTTTTGTAATTTCTAACCCCCAGTTCTGCAAAGTAATCAGTGCAGTTGGGCCCATATGCCTGCAGGAAGGTTCATTGAGACAGGCATGAAGATCTGTGTAGAGGAACAGGGACATGCAGATATTCCAAAACACAGCTGTAAGGGAGCAAATCTCTCTCTTTTTCAGCCAAATTTTAATCTGCCCTGTCCAGAATGGAAGAATGCTTCACTATGAAACATGAACTTGATTTTCATGTTCCCCATAGCGCTCACCAGACTAGGGCTGGAATTTTAAGAAAAACATTACCCTTTCAAACATTGATGGATCTGCCACTGTTAAATGTTGTCCATCTCAGTATGCCTGTGGCATACTGAGTGCTGGGTGACAGGTTTTTTTAATTATGTTTTGAAGAGGACTCTGACTTGTTTTTTATAATGTTGAAAATCTTTGTCTTGACTCATTTCTGTAATAAACTTCTGGCAACGGGAAGCTATAATTTATTTACGTAGAAATTTCTCATCTCTATTATCGTAAAGATGTCTTAGCAATTCTATTCTTAGGATTGCACAAATGGGGCATAAATCCTGTTTTTCTTTTAAAGCAGATTGTGCTAGGATATAAAACATCAAATGTGTGAGATTTGTGTCCATCTGAATGATCAGTTTGGTTTTTATTTCCAGGGACAACCTCAGTCATCAAGTCCCACCATATGTAAATGCAGACCACTAAGCAGATGATATATTTAACTTGTTACACAATCTCTTCCATGCATTTAACAAGCTGCAAGAATTCAGAGATGGTCTTCCCAGTGCACCCTACAATAGGCAACTATTTGGTTTCAAGGTCTTGAAGCTATGCAGCTCTTGGCCCTTTTTTCTGACCATTCCTGGCAAACTTATTTTCACTTTTCAACCAAAGAATGGCAGTGCTGCTGCTGATCCCAATACACTCATCGACATCATGTTTTCTTTTACAATCTGATATTTATGCCTGTTCTGTGTCTCTGTAGAGAAGTTGCCATGAGTAAGTTCAGTTGTCATAGCTGCAAATTTTATGGTGTAGTCTAATATTCTTTCATGGTTCCCAAATTTCTTTTTGATGTGCAAGTCCTTTCATGCCTTAAGGAAGCATAGAAGAAAGCACAGAAGTACTTGAAACACTAATAAATAGGAGCCGGAGGCTGATATTATAGGCCAACTGGGTGTAGGAGGAGCTGATGTCTTAATGATGAATCAGAAATGCTAGGAGAGGGGGAAGGCATGTCAGGAAAGATTGGGAAGATGCAAAACTTGAAGTGACACAGCGAGGTCAATCACTCACAAAAAAAAAATCTCTTTCCGGAAGCATTTGGAATGGACATGAAAAGTGCAAAACTGTCTTTGTGGGAACCAGAGAAAAGGAAGCAAGACAATGCCTAAGTGGAATAGTTTGGCTGAGGTGATGGATCAGAAAGTCCGTATCTTTGATACATTAAGCAGAAAAAATTCAACAAGTGCAATTCAGAGCGTGGATGTGAGTGTGTAAGGTGAATTCAGAGCTGAAGACCAAGCATGGGTTATGGGTCTGAAATAGGAAAAGATTGTGTTCTCCACCTCGATTGAAAAAGGAAGGAGGAAAATGAAATTTAGACAGTATTAATCATCCTGCTGTAGCCAAGGTAAGGATGAGCAATGCTAGTCTTCCTCAGAAAGTTCTGAGGGAAAGGGTGGTTTGGAACAAAATGGGATTTGAATCAGAAAGGGTGATTTGTGCGTTGTCCACATAGAAATAACAGTAAAAAGTATGTTTACATACATTCAGCAACACAGGGAGGAGGTCTATACAGAGCGGGGCAATGTGCCAAAGACCAAAGTTTTGTGGCAAAGCTTGGCTGTGGATGAAGTCTCTTCCAAAGAAGTAATGATTGGAGCAATAAGAGGGGAAACATGAAGACAAAGTCACAGGAGCCACTAGAGACTGGATTCCATAAAAAATGTGGTCTTGAGACCCCAATCACCATTGGGTCCAAGAGAATATGAATGTTGTTTCAAGCTGCATCAGACTTTCCATGGAATATGGGGGCCACAGGAAAGACTGGAAAGTGTTTGGAAGAAAACTGAAGAGGCTTTGCAAACAATGAATCCTGACTGTGTGCCCAAATTGTGATGCTAGAAAAGCTTCCTGTGGTCATTTAAAGAAGAAAGAAATAATACGTTGACATGGATCTGTACTTCTACAGGACTTAATTTGTCTACCTTTGAAAAATGTGAACTACCCTAATAGCTTTCCAGAAATGTTGACTTGTGGAAATACAGTGACTTTAGTGCTGATGATCTGGACCTCAAGTTCCCAGTTACATTAGCAATTGATCAAAGTCAAGGCAATGAGTACAGGAAGTTCCTGGTTCTTGTGAAAACCTTTAGGTTTCAGCTCAGGACACTTCAGAGAATGTTCTGAGAATCTCTGATAAAACCCTAAGAGATGCAGAATCTATATAGTGCAGCTCCCAAAATCCAACTAATTCAATACAGTTCTATATTTAATGTTGTTCAGCTACAGAGTAACACCACTGCAGCGTGGAAAATCACTGGCAGACTTACAGGGATATGCATATTACCCAGTATGACAGAACCAAAGGATGAAAAATTACTATCAGACTTTGGTAAAAAGTAGGGAAGTCAAAACAAGCACAAAATTGTAGAAATACAAAACTTCATCATAGTTTAGACACAGATGCTTTAGAATTTGGGAAGGTCACATAACAAAACCATACAGAAATGTCACTTTCTTGCAATGAGCTGAACACAAAAGAAACATGTTATAAAGAAATTGGAAGCTTCTGCTCAGTCTTTTAAAGCAAAAGAAAAACAAGTGCTGGCAGAGGAGAGTGAAACAAAGGGCAAAGAGACTGAAGAACAAAAGTCTTCATGGACTGATCTTTGTTTTCCAGACTGTGTGTAAAAGCAATTTAACAAGCGAAGACATGAACATATTTGAAGATACTTTACTTTACCAGATCAAAACTAGAAGGCAGCTGAAATGGCCAACAGACCAGTTGAAGCATGTTCATCCTGTAGTAACAACTTAAATGTTTGTTTTAGTTACTGTACTGGCTGGAGTGCTTCGTAGTGCAAGACTAGTGAGCAGGGTCCATCTGTCTGCTGCATGGCACTGTCATGGGTCCTCTTCATAAAAAAACAGAGAAGAGGAAGCAAAATATAGGTTGATGGAAGAGTTTAGCTGGGTGGACAGATGAGAAAGGCCACTATCTCTGATATGTTATGAAAGATGAGAAGATTCAGCAAGGTGCAATTCATAGCTTGGTTGTGAGAACATAAGGAGTGATCAGAGTAGAAGAGTTAAGTTTGCCTAGGTCTCCTTTACCTTGATCAGTTAACTTCAGCAAACTTGACTGGCTCATTAATCTGGATTTTTTTGACACACCCACATCTGTGCCACTAGATTGACCATCAGAGTATTTTTTGTTAGCTCAGCTGCTTTCCTTCCCTGGAATCCTCCAAAAATAACCTTTCTCAAGGGCTTAATTTCCATAGTACACCACACTCTGAATTCCCCAAAGATTGTAAACACTTAAAGGAAAGCATAAGCCAGACCTAAATGCCTGGTATTACTGTTATCAAGTCTGCATTGCTCAGATACCAGCAGCTGCTGTGGCTGGGATCAAGGGCACCACACTCATGGGCATTGGAAGCATTTGGGTAGTGGAAGCCACTCTTGGCTCTGTGCCTGCTCTGTCTACCGGCAGGACACATGCCTCAGTGCTTTCTCTCCCACTTTCTTTGTGTATTTACACCTGTAGATGGGATTCCTCACCCTTCTGGAGCTTCTCTGAGGAGGAAGGTTTCCTGCTGGGAGCTGCTGCCTACTGCTTCAGTTCAGTTCTCATCTTGTCACTCCTACCCCAGTATAGGGATGCTGCCTTACACCTCAGAAGTCCTCTCCAGCCTAGCTAGCTTCACTTCAGCACGTTGAACTGACCTGTTCTCTCTCCTGCCTTTATGCTTCCTTGGCTGTGATTCAGACTTGTCTGCCAGGTTTGCTGAACACGCTCTGCTCTCCATAATCTGGGAGTACCTGAGTCTCCAGTGATGTTGTAAAATCTTTAAAACGTGGAAAACACCCTACTTTGAAAAGAGCTTCAGGTGTAACTTGTCTCCCAAACTTATGGACCTGCTTTTGTTATGTGAACTCCTCTGAATCTGGTTCCTGCAGCTACCTTGTCCATGCCTTTTCTTCACTTTTCCTTTTGCTTTTTTATTAAACCATGTACTGAATGGGGAGCCCTGCCTTGTGGGGGAATGCAGGCAGCAAAACATGGCTGACCAGGGTAAAACAGCTACGTTTAATATTTGTAAAGGGCAATTCAGGTATGCTTTCTGTCTATCACTTTATCTGCAACCCTTCTCAACACACTTCTGCCTGAATATTCCCACAGGTTAGGTTTGAAGTGGCTCAGGGAGCAGGATGGCTCCAAGAGTTGAAGCCATGAGACCTGGCACTATTTGTGCCAGAGAAGTTGTGAGAGAGAACACCCTGGAAGTGTTCAAGGCCAGGTTGGATAGGACTCTGAGCAACCTGGAGTCTAGTGGAAGGTGTCCCTGCCCATGGCAGAGGGGTTAGAAATAGATGATCTTTAAGGTCGTTTCCAACTGAAACCACTCTATGATTCTATGACTATCTGTGGTGGACCCTCGGCTGCCCCAGGACAGCTGCCCTGGGCAGTGTGCTCAGCCCCTAAGTAAACCAGAACAAGCTCACCTGAGGTGCAAAGCCTGATGCCTCCAAGTCTGTCTTACCTGTGCTCCCCTCAGGTCTCTGTGCAGCTCCCTCAGGATGTACCACAGAAAATGTCACTCCTACTCAGGGCCTTGTCTCCCAGGGTGCCCAGGGTGACTATGAGGCCCTGTGCTGGGGCAAATCACAGAATCATAGCATCCTTAGGGTTGGAAGGGACCTCTGGAGATCACCTAGTCCATACCCCCTTCCAAGGCAGGGTCACCTAGAGCAGGTTACTAGATGCAAATAATAGCACAGGAACGCATCCAGGTGGGTTTTGAATGCCTCCAGAGAGGGAGACTCCACAACCTCCCTGGGCAGCCTGTTCCAGTGCTGTGCCACCCTCAGTGTAAAGAAGTTCTTCCTCATGTTCAGGTGAAACTTCTTGCATTTTAGTTTATGGCCATTATTCCTTGTCCTGTCGCTGGGCACCACTGAAAAGAGTCTGGCACCATCCCCGCGGCACCCGCCTTTAAGATATTTATATGCATTGATGAGATCCCCTCTGAGTCTTCTCTGGACTAAACAGGCCCTGCTCCTGCAGTCTCTCCCCGTAGGAGAGACGCTCCAGTCCCCCCAGCATCCTCGTGGCCCCCCATTGGACCCTCTCCCGCGGCTCCGTGTGTGTGGGGTGTTTCCCGGACCCCCCGCGGTGTCTCCGCCCGCCCCCCACGCGCTCCGGTACCGGCGCCGCATCCCGCGGGGGCCGCGCTGAGGCCCCTCCCCCTTCCCTGCCCCGCCCCCTCGGGGCCCCGCCCGCGCCCCGCGCGCGTGCGCCGCCCGCCGCCGCCGCGCAGGCGCAGCGAGGGGCGGGCAGAGGGTCCGGAGCGGGACGGGCGCGGCGGCCGCTCCCGGCGGTCTTCGCAGCGGGACCCCGGCGCGGCCAAGGGGATGCGCCTCCGCCCGGCCCGGGCAAGGGGACGCGGGCGAAGCGACGCCGCGTGCCAGGCCGGGCCCCCGACCGCCCGCTGCCGCTCGTCCCGCAGCCCCGCGGTCGCGGAGCGCGGGCAGTGCCGCTGACCGGAGTCGCCCGCTCGGGCCCGGCCGGCCCCGCGGCCAGGGAGGGAGGGAGGGAGGGAGGCGCTCAGGTACTGGGGCGGCCGCGCCTCGGCCCGAGCCCCCGCGGGGGCCGTCGGGGCGGCCCGGCCTCCCCCCTGCCCTCCCTTCCCTCGGCGTGGAGGATGGTGCAGCCGCCCGCAGCCCCCGAGCCGGGCCGGGGCCGCCCTCCCCGGGGGCTGAGGGGATGAGCCGTGCCCCGCCGGGTGGTCGCTAGCGCAAGGATGACCACTCCCGCCCTGCTGCCGCTCTCCGGGCGGAGGCTGCCCCCGCTCAACCTGGGGGCCTCCGCCTTCCCGCACCACAGGGCTACCTTGAGACTCTCCGAAAAATTTATCCTGCTCCTTATTCTTAGTGCCTTCATCACCCTGTGCTTCGGGGCGTTCTTCTTCCTCCCCGACTCCTCGAAGCACAAGCGCTTTGACCTGGGCTTAGAGGATGTGCTCATTCCCCACGTGGACACCAGCAAAGGGGGCAAGAACCTCGGCGGCTTCCTCATCCACGGGCAGGGGCACGACGAGCACCGGCACAGGTAGGTACCTTGCTCGCCGGCGAGGGAGCGGGACTGGGGAGAGGGAGATCCCTTAAAATAGGTCCTTCCCGTACTGCTGTTCCTCCTCTCTCCGACGTCCTCGTGTCTTCCCAACGTGCATCAACTTCTGAGCGCTAGCCTGGTGTCCTCCAGCTGCCACATGTAGCTGTGGCTCCATGTTTTCTTTCCCAGTGTGAATTTAGCCTTCTGGCGAGCGAGAGCTGGGAGGATAAATATGAGCTGTCCTCCAGTGACTGATTTATTTTCTCACCCTGGCCAATTCCCTGCATCAGTCATGGAGAGAAGGGGGTTAAGTTATGGCGTTTGTGGAGACAGTGTAAGTGACTGAAAAACTGCTGCATCTCTTCTGTAGCTATTATGTGCTTACTCAAAACAGCTGCTTGTTGCTGAATAGTGTGCAAGAACTTTGATCTGACAAAGACTGCATGCTGTGATCCAGAGGCTGTCAGCCTCTGATGAGCAGGACACGGAACTAGTGCATATGGCACAATTGCCTTTTTCTGGCCCTTAAACTCACTTGTAATTATGTTATTCCAGATAATTGAAGTTGCCGGTTGTTGAGTTGCCTTAATTGTATTTGCCATTGTAAAGAACTTGGAGATAAGATAAGAGTATCAAGGTTTTATGTCATACTGTTGATAGCTTTTTGGGGGCCACCTAAAGCTTTGTGTGGTGTAAGCCTCTAAATGCTCAAGGCTGGGTCATGTGAAGTAAAGCGTTCAAAATGGAGATAAAACCCCCTTAAATTATGGTTATACAGTGTGCTTACTTCTAACATACTTTAATTGCTTAAATCCTGCCCTAGTGCCTAGATCATAGTGAGGCTGACAGATCTCTCTTCACTGTCAAACATGTGCTAAAATATGATGATGGGTGATAAAAGATCTGCTCTTCCATACTCAAATTAGTAATACAGTGAAATTTGAAGAAAGGTTACTTATGTTGGTAATGTTCCTTTGAGAACAGTTTAAAACGTATCTTTTTTACGTAAGTATTATTTAAAGGTTATTTGTGCTAGATTAAAAGGAGAGGTTTTAATTGACCTCTTTTTATTAATCTGTTATGAGTTATAAAGAATACCTAAATACTGTGGTATTTTTCCTTAAGGCATCTTTGCTGTCGGATGCCTTAGGCCACTTACATGAGCCCTTTCTCGCTATCTGAAAGGGCATGGATACTTAATATTTAACAAGTACTTATTTTGTCTATGATGTTAATTGCTGATGTGGTTAAATGTTGCATTAAGGATAAGTTTAGACAGTCTCTAATATGCCTTTGAAGTTCTCTTGTTTCGCTGTGTGTGTTTTTTTTTTCCTGATGTTATTTCTTAGCTTCCCTGGTTCCTGTTGCACATTCAGTCAAAATCAGTTTCTAAAATATGGGACAGATGAAACAAAAAGAGAGTTCAGGAATTTTCAAAACTCCAGCTGTGACTGTTGTACCTTGTGTTGCTCAGTAGATGGGCTGTAGAAAAAGGAGTTAGTTGATAGTGATATTTCATGTGGGTCCTTTACAGGTTCCTTCTTGAAGTGTAATTACTGAGGCCACAGCTTTAGTAATGAAGTACGTACGTTTTTGTCTGTCATGTGTAGATAAGCAGTAACTTAAAACTGTTGGAACTAAATGCATTTTTGGTTGTTTGGGATATGTTCTTAAGCGAAGTGGTTATCCTGTCATCAGTCACCTCTCCTACTGTTCCTCTATTGCTGTAACTGTGTGTACCTTGCCCTCCATTCAAAATTTCCCTGTCATGTTCTTTTTTTTTTTTTTTTATGGCCACGTTTTGAATTGTTATTTGAGCAAGAATAGATATTGTTCCTGTTGTTTTAGCCCTGCAAACCACTAGATTACTCTAGGCATATCTTAACTGCTTTAAAAGCCTGCCTGCTTAACCTGCTTGTAAGACCCTTGTGTGAATGCCACAAAATGCATTGTGAAGCAGGGTTACGTGCTATACTTTCAAAACAACCTGTTTGGCTGATTACCATACAGTCTTATCAACAAGCTATTTCCTAGCTTGGAGCTGATGTGGTGGCTGCTTTCCATAATGGAAAACACTTGTTGCCATTTTCTTTATCGAGTTCTTGCTCCTGGGTTGCAGGGACATTGATAGATGGTATTTTGAGGAAGTATAGGGTCTTGGTGGTGAGTTCTAGATTACTTGTTATATCTGTTTGGGATGGAAAATTTTGTTCTGCCTGCTGTCAAGGAGCAAAGTCATGCGTCAACTCTATAAGTGTTGGTTTTTGGGTAGTGCAGAGGAGTTATGGTACAAAAGATCAAGAGAAGTTAACCTACCCTGAGTACGAAGGAGGATGCAGTCTAAGATGTGCAGTGTGAGGATGGATTGACAAGTTGTATTTCCAGAAATTGAGGGACTTAGGTAATCAGATCAAAGGTCATTCATATGAAGCATACACTTGATCATGAAATGACAGGTGTTTTGATTTAGTCACTAAAAAAAAGTGTTTCTTCTGTGAATGCCAGTATTGACCTCTATCAAATGATAAAGTGCTCATATTAAAATGCTGCTCCCTTGGTATATAGGCTATAATAATTTAATGCACATTTTGCCGTACTCAAATTTTTAGCTTTGTAGGCTGTTGGAAAATAATTTTGTTTCTATCTTCTAGCAAAATATAGCAATGCTGTAGGTAGAAAGTTGTCGTGCAGCTATGCTTTAGTGTTGGGTGTACAAACAATGGTTCCCACAGGACCTTTTCTGTATTCCTTGCATTGCTTTCCCACCTTCTCCCTTGGGCACCCTTGACATTCTTGAGTGCTTTTATTATTATTGTTACAGTGGTTACCCCTTGCTGACATTAACTTTACATCTTCCATTAAACTGTTTTCCTTACTGCTCCCGTCCCTTTTTTTGTTTTCCCTTCCAGGCAGAAAAAGGCAGGAGGCGGGGGGGAACCCTGCTCCCTTCCTGATGTTCTTAAATATTTATTCAAGAATTACAGTGTCCTTGCCTATCATCCAAAGAAAAAGACATTTCATGTAAGGAGATGGTTAAAATCTGGAGTAAAACTGCAATTTATATTTTGGGAAATGGGAGGGCTGTATTGCAAGGTGATGATCATTTTCAGCTGCTCATTTCATCGGTAAACTCTTCATGTGCAGCATAGTGCATGGGGAATGAGTTAGTAATGTTGGAAAGATGCACCACAAAATTTTGCCTCTGAGGGGAGGGAGAGTGGAAAAGACTAGTCCAGGATTTAGGAAGATATGTGCATACACACACTTTTAAAAAATAAATTTAATTTCTTGAAGATGAATTTCTCTCCATTTCAAATAGGATATTGCAGAGATTCTGGAATTAGAGCTGCATGGTTTTAAAGATACATCTTGCCAAACTAACTTGAGTGTCACTCAAAATTTGTTACACAGCTTTAGATAACTGTCACTTCTCCCAAACTTCTTAAGGGGTTTCTTACTACCCAGTTACTTTTCAGATGTCTTAGGTATTTTATTCTTCCATACCAGGCCTAAAAGATAGCTCAGGAACCAAATCAAAACATTCTTATGGCATCTTGGCATCTAATGTAAATGAGTGAGAATGCAGATGCCCTGTAATCTCCTTGATTTCTCAGATTTTTTGAAAACAGGATTATCTGCAATACAAAAATGGAGGGAACTTGTTTATTTAATGATGTGTCAAGCAGCTGCTCTTTATATTACTTTACAAAAACTAAGATCATTTCTGTGGTAAAAGAGCATTAATCTTAGAGGCAACGAATAATGTAACTTTAGGAGCTCAAAGCAACAAAGCTACTTTGTAACAGCAATTCGACTACTATTGTGCCAACAGTTAAGTCCTTCAGAATTTGCAAAGCTGTATCTTCAGCTGCTAAATTCCTGTGTATTGCTGAAGTCATACTTTCTGTCTGTGCTTAAAAAACAAAAACAAAACACCAACCCTCATGTCATCAGGCTGATAGCAGGAGCTGTTAATAGAAGTGACCACCTCAACTACCTTACCCTCTGTGAGTGAGTAGGTATAGATCAGTTTAAATCATGCTTTCAACTTTGTTTCTGGAAAGCTAAGGAATATTGATTTCCATGTGATGCAAAGATATAAGCTCAGCAGTCTGACATGACCAGTTGAGAGTCAGCAACTGTATGGCAATAGTCTAAAAGTGCTCTTTCTTCTGTTGCTCCATATGTGGTTGTCTCTATGGCAGTAGCAGCTCCTGTGTCAACTCATAGGAGGTGAAAATAACAAAAATTATTCTGAGGAGCTTTCAGTCTTAATTTTTTCTTTTAAATTCTGCATTTTTTAAAAAGAAGCAGGAAAAGCTTAACATACTTCTTTTGAATCCCTTTATCTTATCTGTATGACTTAATTAGCCATACTAAAAGTGGGCAGAGGAGATAATTTAACCTCTGTTACTGGGATCAGTGTGTTCTGTCATAAAAGTATGTAATGCTCTTTGCTCTTCCTTTCCCAACTTTACTCTAGGCACAGCTCATTAGTGTAATTAACAGTATTTGCTGTTGTGATTCAGCGAGCCTGTTTTTTCCCCTGAAAAATCAGGAGCCGCTGTGGTGTCTGCACCCCAACTCCTACTCCATTCAGTTTTTCATTGCAGACTCCCCACAGTCTCTTTCAAGTGTGGGCACTGAGTTTAGGCTGAGATGCTTGATCTAGAAGCAAGGATTTTCTAGGGTGCAACACGCAGGAGATACGGGTCCTCATGGTTACATCTCTGGAGCTCAAGTAGTAGGTTCCAATTCAGGGGTCAGAAATATCTTGTATGTCTAGGGCAAAGTAGGCATAACTGACTGGTACCAGTCTTCAACTGTTGAAACTACTGCAAGAGCACTGGCCCTCTGTATTGGGAGACTTTTCTCAGCTGGAGTTTTTAGTAGACAAATATAATTCTTCATTCTGGACTCCATTTTGAGAAGGGACTTGAGAGATGATGCTGGTACTTGAAGATTTATGGGAGTTTGATTTCTTCTGGAGTGCCCACTTTATACCCTTAAACTCAATTGGGATTTGTCCTGAAGTTGCACTGGGCAGTGGGAGAGGTGCCCTCTTGTATTATTTCTGAGGTTCTGCTGGAATTAACGCATTATGTTGTAGGCTGAGAAGTGCTTTCAATTTTGAATTACAAAATGCAAATTCTAGACCATCTGTCTAGATGTCCTCCCTCCTCTCCCCCATCTGCTGAACAGAGTAGAGCATGTGTAGAGCGCTGCTTTCTTCATGTTCTTTTACTGTACTCCAGTTTGTCAAAGTATTGCCTCTATTATGAAAGAGGGGAGTCAAGAGCTGGTGTTCTCCAGTTCTTACTCTTTTCAGTTAAAAAAAAAAAAGTTTTAACTTGTTGGTTTTCTGCATGATCTATACTTTGTCTACATGCTGGAAAACAATCAGGCGTGGGAAAACTGCAGGAAGCCTGCTGGCTGGACTTACGCCAGCTAGTGGGTGGGAGGCAGTAGCAATTTGGTTCATTCGTAGTTTTGTAGATTAAAATCTCAAAAGAACTTTAGCATAAATGTGGGTTGCTTGATTATGGTAGCAATGGAGGCAATAGTAAGCAGCATGGCTAGTTGTGGGCATAGTGCACTACAAGAGTTCTCCCATTGTTTGATCCTCTCAGTTTCCTGTAGTAAATACAAATATCTCGATCCTACTCAGCTAGTTCTGAGTTATGGGTTTTTGCTTCCTTACAGCAAACGTCACCAAACTTGTAATTAGTTTTTCATACAGGTGTGGTATGTGCACATGTTTTCATAACAACTGAACTGAGACTGAATATGGGCAAAGAGGAGAAATTTTGTAATACCTTTATTTTCTTCTTATGTCCATCCCTAGAAAGCCCATAAAATTAAAAAACATGGTCAATGCTTTTATTTTACCATTCTGCACTTCCATTATTGCAGCTGTCAACGTTGAGAAGAGACTGGTCTCGTGGGTAGGCAGCTGTTCCTCAGAGTAGTTATTCCAGCTAACAAAGTGGGAACTCGGGGACACCTGTTTGGGTATAGCTTGTGGGATTTGTTCTTTTCCCTTCATTTTCAGATGCAGGCTCAAGTGAGTGCTATCATCTGTCTTAATTCAGTAATAAGATTATCACTTTATTACTGAAATTCAGAGTTCTCTTGCAAGTTAGCTGTTTGTGGAGAGAGGAGTGTTCAACAGGCCAACAAGCCTGTAAGGGCAAGAAAGGGAAAAATAAGTATCTTTTTTCCTGCTGCCTCAAACCTTGAAATAAAAAGTCTGAGGGTTTCAAATGTCCTGTATGACTGTAACTTTTCTGAAGTATCTGCATTTACAATCTAATGGTTTTTCTCTTATTTGCTCAATATGACCTAGGATATTTGTCTTCAAATTCAACACATAGATTTTGCTTTATTATTTTATTGTACTGAGAGTGAATACATTCATTCATGGGGGGAGGAATGTTGGGAAAAGTTTTGGTGATTGCTAGGTTCTTGTCATAGGTTTGCTCATAAAATTTGTGGGATTTTGATTCCTTTTGTCTTTGTTGTCTAGAGTCCTGTACGGAGGAAATTATGTAACTTCATCCATTCACTCTAAGATCTGGAGATTCTGTGTTATTGTTTGAGATCTTCGAATACTAAATAATAAGGGAGATAATTTCCCTGGTAACTTCCATTCTTGTTTTTTTGAGTACAACACCAGGTACACTGGTGTTTCTAAAATTAAAAAAAAAAAAAGCTTAGAAGATAGGTTAATAAATGGCCTATAATATTATTATGTCAGCTAGACATTGCTTTTTAAAGGTCTTTTTGGCCTTGTTGCCAGAGCAAACAAAGTTTGTGGACATGCTGTGTGTTTACCTGTAGCTCTTACTGACCCTTTGCTGTTCTGTATTCCTCATTCTTCCCTCTAGGATCTCTCAGCAGCAAAGGGTGACCTGTCGAAATAAGTGCTAAAGGAAGGATCACAGCTGTGAGCCCAAGAGTCATTTGTGATACTTGGTCTGTGTTAGTCAGTCTGCACAAGTGTAACTCTGAACCAGCCACATCACTTGTCCTCTGTTCTTCACTGATTGCTGGAGAGGGGTGATTGGAGATTAATGCTGTGGCAGGGAAGAGCTGGATTTTATGGGACAGCAGTAGCAATGAGGTGTGTTACTGAGGTGGTAGGAAACACTGGGACAGAAAGTGGAAGGCTATTGGTGTTTGAACTACAGGACTGTGTTAGTTCTTCTTAGAGGACTTATTTGCCCAAATGTTGAATCATATTTGCGATTCTCTCTTGCTTTTTTTCTTTTTAAATTCTCTTATGATGCACACTGATGAAGAGGATTACCTTCCATGTGGTATTGAGCATTAGTTTCATTAATGTTTTATGTGCTCTATTACTTGCTAGTCACCTCTTAAACCACCAGAGGATTTTAAAATGCTTTCCCAGCTCCTTGCAGTTACTGCCATTGTGGCTTACAGTGGACAGCTAGCTATTTTCCATGATTCTATTTGAGAGAGCAAGTTTGAGGTTCTCACTTGGCTTAACATTATGTAATCTGATCAGTATGGCATGAGCAAAATTACAGCTTTAAGGGAGTGCATGTGATGAAAGTATTTTCTTGCTATATAAAGCTCTAGGAACTCTTAAATGAGATAACTCTGTAAACACCAGGATGCAGAAATGTCACTTTTCATAGAATCCTAGAATGGTTTAGGTTCAAAGGAACCTTAAAGATCATCTAGCTCCAACCCCACTGCCATGAGCAAGAACATCTTCTACTAGACCAGGTTCCTTAAAGCCCTGTCCAACTTGGTCTTGAACACTTTCAGGGATGACGAGTCCACAGCTGCTCTGGGCAACCTGTGCCTCACACCCTCACAGTAAAGAATTTCTTCCTAACATCTAATATAAACCTCTTCAGTTTAAGGCCATTCTTCCTTGTCCCATCACTACATGCCTTTGTAAAAAATCTCTCTCTCCAGCTTTCTTGTAGGTCCCCTTTAGGTACTTGAAGGCTGCTAGAAGGTTTCCACGGAGCTTTCTCCAGACTGAACAACCCCTACTCTCAGCCTGTCTTCATAGAAGATGTGCTCCAGCTTTTTATATGCTAGTAGGCAGTTGGAAGACTTTTGCAAGATGGTATTCATCTCAGCTGAGTTTTAGCACTGTTTGCAGTCCAGCAAGGCATTTGGAGCTTTCACAGACAGGCTGCATAAGTAGTTTCTCCCTCTCAGTAATTTGCTATCATATCTCTCTGTGACCTGCTGACATGTTTTAATGTCTGAAGTGTACAGTCAGGCCATTTATGAGCAGGTGACCATCAGTGGTAAATCAGACTAATCCAATTGACTTTTTATTGGATCAAACTGAATGTGGTCACTAAGGGTAAGAAAAACGTACCGTCTGTGGGATTGGTATGTCCCTTAAATCCTTCAGTGGGAAGGGGAGGATCACATCTGCTGTATTCTCGCTTTGAATATCCTGCTGGATAAATAAACTTGTGCTGAATATACTGGGTTCTACACTTGGTTTAGGTTTGTTGGCTAGTAAGAATAGCTTCCAGCATGTGCTGTTCCCTCAGCAGATTTTTCTGGATATGTTGCTATCTTTATAAACGTGTTGCATTTTGAGTGCTATTTGCTGTTTTTCCAATGCAAGTTGTGGGATCTGCTTTCGCTCGAGAATACTTTCATCCTTTCTGTAGTATATTTAGAAAATCGTAATCCAGAGCTGACTTTCTGGACCACAAACTTCCTGTTTGTTTTTATTACTTTTGTGACATGAAATTTGCTCTGTGCTTTAAAAATAGAACTTGAAAAACACCTGCCACTCTCTTGGCTTGTTTGAGATGGCAAAAGTAGAGGGAAGGATGCTTAGAGAAGAGGGAAGTTATTTTCCTTGTTAAGATACAATATTCCTCTCCTCCCCCCCTTTTTTTTTTGTTTCCAAAGAAAGAAAGAATTCTGTCCTGAAAAAATGATAGTGTGAACTAGTTTGACTAAGAACTGTGTTTCTGGTGACCTTTTAAATCTCTTAATCAGGTTTATCTTGGAAACAGTGATGACTATTTAATTCTAAACTTAATAATTGCAGATGATGCAAGCAGTGCTATAATCACACATTCTTAGTTTCCTAAAGGCATCTGTTCTGCTGTCACTGGCTTCTGTTCGAGTTGAAAATGTTCTCCAAGTTTTTAAGTGCTGTATGTAGTGAATTCTGAATTGCAATGCACAGTGTTCTGGAGAAGAAATGACTGCAGAGGGTTAAGTGGGCTCTTCTGTTTCATGGAGCTCTGATGTTATAAAGGGTATTCAAGAAATTCAGATTTTCAAATTTTCTACAGATAGTAGAATCCGTGGCAATTGAAATATTAATGGGTCTCTGAAACAGCCCTTTTCCAATAAATACATAAAAATCAAAACAAATGAGAAACAATGCTAACAATTAAAAAAAATTAACTTTAGTTTTATCACTGTCTTGCACATTATTTTAACTGGTTGTTGCTCAGAACTGTTAAAAATACTGATTTAGGTACTTAAAAACAGTTAAGTTGGATCTGCTGATTGTTATACTTGTTAAATTGGTCGAGATCAGTGCAGTGAAAAGTTAATAGAATTTGAATGTTACACCTATTTCTATGTGAAATGAGTTACTATTTCACATGCCAGAGGATGGATCTTAACTGCTCTTCAGTAACTGTCACCCTAATGACTAAGAATTTTTTCAGTTTTATGTCATGTCTGGGAACTTTCTCATTTTGGGAGTTTGATACCCATGGAAGGATACTAGAGATATCACGTATACAGATATATTATCTGTATATATACAGATATATATATCTGTATATTACAGATATATTATCTGTATACGTGATATCTATAAACTGCTTGGTGAAGTGGATAATCAGTTGTCACTGCTATCACTTAAATACTTGAATGTGAAACTTTAAAACCAATGATTAATGAGGTGACCGATATTCTACTGGAAGTTTTTATAAGTAACTTCTGTATGAACTTGGTTCAGCATTTTCTTGAAATTATATTAGTGAACATGATGATTGGGAATAATTCAAAGTTGTACTGGTAACCAAAGGAAGCTCTTTTGTAAAAACAACACCGAAATCCACCCAAGTCCCCACCCCAGACCAAACAATAAACCCTCTCATCACCCCATCATTCTTGGTATTTATGTGAAAAACAATGGCAGAAACCAGTGATGGAAGAGAACCTGGAATCTTTCTGACAGACTTCTACTCAGCCCTGTGTTGGCATTGCAGCATTTGACTGCTGCTTGTTGGCCAAAGCTGGCAATGGTAGACAGTTTATTCACTCAAAAAGTGAGTGCCTAATGGTGACTTTGTTCTTGAGTGTGTTGGTGAAACAACAGAATTTTTATCATTGCTCCATGTGACCCCCAGGTCCTTGCTTTGCTCTGTTCTCTTTTGATATGTTTATTTTGGTTTCTATAAATCACTTGAGTACTAATTTTATTCCGATGGCTGTGCTGTTGTGGTTATGCTCAGTCATTCGCTTGACACCCCGTCTCCCCTTTTTAGACATAATTTTCTCAGAATAGCATCTGGCCGTCACACTATGGTGGGACTAGATCATCCAATCTACTGCTATTACAAAGAAAAATGAGGCTTGACATATTCATGTCAATTTGGCAAGGTGCCTGAATCATTGTGCTCAATGAAATATGTGACATTTCAAGTGGTAATGTAACCTGCAGGAGCACTGGCAGAAGAAACTTGAGGCAGTGCAAAGAAAATGCCACGTTTGCTTGGGCTGGAAGGTTTAGATGCTGACACAAGCCACCTGACCAATCCTCATCACAAGATAGTTTAACCCATTCCGATATTTCATTTTATTCAAAATTTTTTATTCTCCAGAATTTGTTGGTGGTGGTCCTAGAAAAAGTTAAGTGCCTTTTGAGTTCAAAAGCTAAAAAAACCCAAGGAAACATCCATGGAGCTTCCTTTCATACATTAACAGGTAGACAAACTAGCAACTAGCCCAAACTCCAAAGTGGTGTGTGTAACTTTTGAGTAAGTTGTAATTCCTTGCTTTTCTATGGTTCTCTAGCAAGTTGGTTTTGAACTTTCATGGATTCATAGTATGGAATTTTTAGGAAAAAAAAAAAGCAAGCTATGTAATACTGTCTAGTGTTTTAGTAACTAGAAAATATGTAGAGGCATAAAAAATTAAATTACTCCAAAATATGATACTTAATAAATTCATTTTTCTTTCTGACTTCTGTTAAGGAGAAGAAATTCTGGAACCTGTACAGACTGTGAGTAGAATTCTTCCAAGCTGTCTTGAAAAATTCCCTTAAACTGCATCAGCCATAACCTTGTTCTTACCAGCTTTCAAGTGTATTCAATAGTGCTTAAAATAGAATGCCTTTTGAGATTTAGAAAGGCTTGTATTTACATCAAACTGTTAAAAAACATTTGTGGCAGATGGTTTTTGGATTTGTATTTTATTTTCAGTTTCTGCTCTACCTCTTCTTTGTATAGAATTGTTCACTTATTTTTAGCAGTTTGACCCTACTGTTTTCAGTTCAGTGCTCAACAATTAAAAGGAAACAGGGCAGTGAAGGTGGCAAGTGCTATCCAATGGTTCTATAGTCCAAGACTTCTAAAACAGCATCACCATCTTCTGTGCTATGTGGAGATGGGAAAGCTGCGAGGGGAGGAAAGGGTAGACGTTGGATTGTAGTCTAACCCAGAAATTTTTCTTATATTCCTTTATGCCATGCTGGTTTTCAGATCACGAGTAGCCTTTGCCCCAGCCTTTATCCCACAAAGGCTACGTGTGGTACTGAAACATGTTGTGGTGATGGATGGCTAATAATGCCTCTTCTTCTTTTAACCCGTTAATAATGACTGAACTGTAGCTGCTCAGAAGAAAGAATGAATAAAAGCCTCCATAAAACTGAAGAAATCCTCAAGAAAGGAAGCTACATTTGGCTTTGACAGCCAGTTTAAATACCATGTTTTGTGTTATTTATTTTTTCTGGAATCCAGAATGATAATGACTGAAGGTGACATAATATTTATAGGGGAGGGAATTAAGCTTCCATTTTCTAGTCTGAGTGCATAATTTTGCAGCACCTTTACTTTAGGGTTGGGAAGAACTTCCAGCTAATATTAACTTCCATGCGTGACAGTGGCTGCAAGGATATGACCTTTTACCACAGCATTAATCTTCAGAAATAGAATCTGTCTTTAAAATTGCCATGGGTGAGTGTTTGGCATCTTCTACCATGCACAGAGGTTCTTCAGACAGGAGATACACAGCAGTTATTTACTGGCTCATGCAGAGAGCCTCACCAGTTAGGCTATTTACTGTGGATTAATGTGCTTACCAGCTCAGTGAGTCTCTGCTGGCCTGGAAGGTATAAGGTAGGAAAATATCAGCCTCCTTTGATCTTGGAGTGGGTTGATTCTTGATCTGGCTGAGTCAACATATTCCAACTCCACTTTTTCTTCAGCTTTTATGCCTTTTGGAGTCAATATTTTTCTCTTGGATTAAGTTAGTATCTCATCAATTACATTCTGTTTCTTACCTTTGGTAGCTTATAGCTGTGAGAGTATCCTCTCATAAGGTTCCAGTTTATTTTTGGAGCTCAGCCCAAGCTCACACTGGATTTTGAGTTGTAAAAGAGTTGAATCTCATGATTTGGTCATCTTGGGACCATATGCTTGTTTACTCTGGACCAGTATGTTTGAAGCTATTAGGTCTGAACTCAAAATAAACATGACTGTTGCCTACAGCCAGTGAAATGAAGGAAAGAGTTGTGAGTTGTTTTCTAGTTCCAGAGTTTTCATTAGTCAAATCAATGGTGTTATCCTGTTTGAGTCATCTCTTAGTTATGTACTGTTATATAGTACATATTGCATGGGTACATTCGTTAGTGAAATGATCTGTTTTTCATGAAAGAGGTAAGAAAGTTGCCATAATAGTTTGAGCTAATGAAACAGATTTTATTTTAATCTTTGAGGAATCAAACATTTAACTACATCTATCCATGAGCTGCATTTTGTTGCTGGGAATTTAGGAAGTTGTATATGGTGGTGGTGAAGGAAGAAATTAGACTTTACATGCTGGATGCATGTATGATTATATTACACAAACTAATAGAGGAAGAGACGTGTGTACTATGTACTGTTTATAAAGCTCTCTGAAAAACTTGAAATTCTATTGATGAAGACAATTCAAAGACCAAATTGCTAAGACATTTTATATCCCCATCTCTCTCCTTGTTTTGGATTCATGTTCTTAGCTACAGTACTTCTGTGTATTTTCTGTCTCGGTCATGTCAAGAGCGGTTTGTGTCCAGCTCATCTGTTGTTGCATACATCTAAAGTCTGTATGTGTAGCCTGTAAAATGTTGATATTTAACTGATACTGGAAATAGCTTTTAATCAACATTTCATTGCATTAGCTTAATCTGTTAATGTTATCGTAGGTTTATGAAAAATATCCATGATAATTCTAGATGTACATACTACTGAGACATTTGCTGTATTTTGTTTCTTGTATCCTGACAATATTTTTTTTATAGCAGATATATGAAAAAAGATTTGCTTAGCAATTCCCAAAGAAAGCCAAATCATCTTTGGATGAATTATTTGTAATGTGTAAGAGTAGTTTACACATCACAATTTCCTCTGTTATACTTTTTTTGTATTCTGTTATGTTTACCATCATGATGCTGACATCCTTACCTTGTTTATGGGTCAGTCATTCCTTAGACTTTGTGCTGGATTTTGCTGTCAGCAATATTGTTTACTCAGTTGGGAAGATGTTTCAATTGGGAAGATGTCTTTTGCAGAGTGAAGCTTATCATTCATATTCTATGCAGTTTGCTCATGGAGTGGAGCAAATGAGCAAACTCCACTGCATAATTTATGGCAACGATATCTATATCCTTGAAGATATTCAGAAGCTATCTGGACATGGTCCTGGGCAATCAGTTCTAGGTGACCCTGCCTGAATATGGGAGTTGGACCGGATGACCTCCAGAGTTCCCTTTCCACCTCAAACTTTTTGTGATTCTATGATAGGTGCTGTATTCTTGTCAGATGTGCAAAAACCTGCTTTCCGTATTCATAGATGTACTGAGTAGTGTGAGCCTTCCATTGTTATAGTTTTTCAGATGAGGAGTTACTGATCCTCTGTTGCATTTCTGGCCTTTTTGAAAAGGAAAAAACTCAACACCCAGTTATCTGTCTCTTGAATCACAATTGTGTATTTCATTAGCAGTGTGGGTTATTTTAATGTGGAAACTTATTAAAAGCACCTAGAAGGCTAAATAATTTGTCACACAGTTGTCTCTTATCCTCTGCTTTACTGACAAGATTAAAGAACTTTGGGAGTAATGAGATACAGTTTTGCTCTGTGGAGCAGTGCAGATTAGACTGTACGTCATGATTTGCAGGTATTTTGTTGCTCTATCTTTAGTTACTGTTTTGGCTGATTTGCTAAGTAGAGAGGTATAAAACCTTGCTGTTCTTTCCCTCTAAGTAGTCCCAGTGGTGCTGCATGGGAGAAGGACTTATATTTCTGTTTTAATTAATCCAATATTACTGTTAAGTATATCCACTCTGCAGTCTGTATCATTCTATATGAAATTCTCTTGAGTCACAGTATATGTGCTCTGTACATATAGATATACCTCCCCTCCCCTGCTCCTCCTTCCCCAAAACAACAATGACTGTGTTTAACAACAGAACATGGTCTGCAGGTCCTGTCCTGTCCGGGCCTTTTCTCACGACTTGTGTCTAAATATCTTCTGGAAGCTATTGGTATTCTGAGACTGAGTACAATCTCTTTTTTATTTTTTCTTTTTTTGCTGTCATTGCCCCATAATTCATCCAATGTCTGTAAGCAGGACTACATTTTGAAGTGTTGCCTCACAGAGGGGAAGGAAGTGATCCCGCCAGTCCTGCACTGTGATGAGCTGATCCGTGTCTTTCAGACAAATCCAGTGCTGCTGCTGTGCCACAGCGAGTGGAGTAGCACTGATGCTGTAATAGCCAGAAGGGTTGTGCATGGCTGAGTCTTGGTGTCAAGAGGAAGAAGTAAAGGGAAATTGCTGTGTTTGGACTGAGCTGCACGCCCCTAATAGTGTTGATTCCTATAATGGAATCACTTCCCTAGAGTAGATTCCAGGATTTCCCACTTTGTCTTTCTCTTCAAGCTCTGCCATACAACATTGCGGTGCATGGCTTATGGTGCCATGCATGGCAACTAGTCTTCTGATTTTGAACACATTGATAGACAGGTATCAACTTACCATGTTAGCCGTATGGTAACAATTATAGGAGGAGGAGGAAGATGAATCTGAGCAGTATGTGTGAATTTCCAATCCAATATTTAAAGCAGTGTTGCTTCTGGGATGTGCAAGGCAACTTTGGCTGGGTGATTAAAATAGCATGTGGCAGTTTGTGTCGACAGAACATCTGTGTGAGGGTAGTCACTTCCTTAGAGCTATGTAGGACCTGCCAGAGGGTTTCCTGTGCAGAGAAGTCTAGTACCATCTGCTTACCTGAAAGTTTGCCATCTCTGAGTCTGCATTATATGCTACTGCTACTTTAACTTTGTAACAGCCACTCCCTTTATGTGTTGTGTGTTCTTTTTTTTTTTTTTTTTTTTTTTTTTTTTTTTTTTTGCTGGCAACTTATTTTGTATTTGAACAATTGGGAATTTTTAGACTAAGACCATACTAATGTCATGGCTATTGCTTTAGATTGCTTATGTTCTCCAGCTGTTTTTCTTCTGTTGGTGAGAGTTTTGGTGTTTTCTGCTGGAGATAGGCTGCCTAAAGGATTCTAGTTGAAAAAGAGAGAGCTATCATACTAACTGTGGTACCCCTTTTGAACACAGACATCAGGAAGAAGACATTGCTTCAGTCAATATAGTTTCATTTTTCCAGCATGAGGCGGGGGGGAAGAAAGAAGTATGTGATTAGGAACAGGAACCTGGAGGGGAGGGGAAAATTGAGCCAGGGCTAACAGGGGGACTTGGTGGTAGTGAGGAGCAGCAATTTCTTTTCCTGGGAGCCCGAGATGGAAACTGCACATGGAGCAAACTACAAGAGGATAGGATGACTGTGAAATGGTGCCTTTTGGCTTCCTCCCCTTTGTCCCTAAGTAGAAAGAGATCAGTGTTGTCTGAGGTGTAAGAAGAGGTGGACGTTGGCTGAATGAGATACTAATCAGAGAAAGGAGACATTTGGAGGAAGGTGATACTCAGGCATAAATAAAATTTGGCATTGTAGGGACTGACTTGCTGATGGAAGAAGAGGTATCAATGGGGTAAACCAGAGAAGAGGAAACCATATGGCTGAGTGTGGGGATAGAGGTGATAGCAGGGAATGGTTGTGGTTAATGGCTGTGTGAATTTGTATGCAGAAAACATGCATCTTATAACTTGGACTTTAACATCTTTGAACATGCAGGTCTGTAATACTTGAAACTCATGTCCTGTTCTGTGGTGCCCCCAGCCATTTAATCTTGCCTATATCCTTGCCCCAGCATCAGTGTTTGGGCAGTCAGCCAGTTAGGAGACCTGATTTGGTCTGAAATGATCCATAATTTTTCAGCTGGCTCAACTCACCACTGGCTGAATGGCTTGTTGCCCGGTCTCCTGAGTACCAGCATAAGGACTAAGTGAGCTTGCTTCTGTAGGGCCACTAAAGCCCTGAAAAAAGAATGTTTTGCACAGAGATGGTGACCAACATAAGGCATATAGAGTTATAATATCCTTTATTACAAAACCCAGTATTTAGACTATTACAATTGATCATGCTATTAATGCTGCAGTCGTACACAATTAGTTTTTAACCTAATAAAGCATGTATGGGATATACAAGCATCCTTCATGCACTAGTTGACTTGTTTCTAAAGAACTGTTAATTTTCTAGTCACAAGTGTCTGTGTCAATGCCAGGGAAGCTGTGTTCCTTTGCAGTCTCTGGCTGGTGATGAGCAGAGGGAACCCCTGCTGATGGTGTGCAACTCATAATTACTCAGGGATATTTTCTTACCAGCCCACACAGGTGGACTTCTCTGCCTCAGTGAAGGCAGTGTCATCGCTTCTCCAGCTGGAAGTTGTGTCTGCAGATGGGTTCCCTGGGAGTTTGTCAGAAAAATTTCCCAAAGCTTAACCTGCCATGGCTTGTGCATGCTTTGGTGATCTGTGCTCTAAATGTTGTTTGGGATGTCCCATCAGTTTATTTATCTCACTGCGTTTTTATACAGTAGTCCTCAGTTTCCATCGGATCCTTGCCTTATTACTGTTGAGACCTTTTACTTGGCAGTAACTGGGTATTAATCAACTTAAATATAATGTGAAACTGTAGCTGGAGTCTTTTTTTTTTTTTTTCTGCTGCAAGCTGATATGTGTGAAACCCTGTCAAGGTATTCTTTTCTTCCTCTGTTGTTTACCTACATAGTAACTGATAGAGGATGACAGCTTCCTGCTATTAGCTCAAATGGTGGATCCTCTTATGGATGAAAAGCTCCAGCATTACCGTTTTGAAACACTAGGATGTTAAAATGATTGTCATAATTTTTAGTGATTGCTTCTTAGTTTCATTAAAAAACACTCCCTTACCCCATGACAATTCTATGCAGCAAATGTCTTTTGACAGCCTATTTTCTGTTGTTTCAGGCTCTGATCTTAAGGTTGCTTATTTGATACTTTTAAAAGTCAGTAAGATGTTACTGCTCACAGTTGATGTTTAACTTTTTTTTCTGATTGTTATTTGAAACTAAATGCTTTCAAGCCCTGTTCTTAACAAAATAAAGTCAAAAGTTGGTTGATAGAGTTGTTTGCTTGTTGATTGTGTTGCTTGAAATGTTTTCATGGTCTGTTTAATGGTTTGCTTGGTTTTTTGTTTGGTTTTTTTTTTTTTTTTTCAAACCAAAAGTAGACCAGGAGTTTCCTTCCTTCTATTATTGATCTTCCTGGAATCACATGTTTAATGTGGGGCTTTTTGGCCAAATTCTTCTCAAGTATGTCCCCTCCTGTTCTTTCATTTCAGAACAAACTTATAATGTCTGTGTAGAATGCCACAGAAGCATCATCTGTCCTACCACCTGTGGAGAATGAGGCTATTGTGTTATATTAAGTACTTAAAACATTTGTATTAAGCACTTCCCATTGCAAGGAGTAAATGCAGCTCTCTCTGTGATATGTGCTATTCTTACGCAGTGATTTCCACAAGCTTTTGATAGCTGCTGGAGGAGAGTTTTCAAGCTATATCTTATGAACATAAACAGGTAGAATCCTGTTTCTCTTTTGCTTAAACATTCTCTCATATATTGCTGTTTCTCTGTGTCAGGTGAAATGTTAGAAAACTCTTCATAGCTTATTAGTCAAACAAATATCACCTGTTCTCTTTTTGGGCCGAACTGCTTGAGTAAGGGCGTGCTGTAATCAAGAGATGTGCTGAGAAATTCCTTTAACATGTGTATATGCAGAGGAGAAAGGAATTTTTCAACCAACTAAGGCTCCTACTCAAAACTGGTTCAGTTTCTGGAGGCTATTTGGGTCCTTTCCACTACTCCTGAAGATTTTCTGCATGCCTCCAGAAACTTTTTTCTTCCTCTGGGAAGAACTCCTCTAGACTTCATTCTCATTTTTATCCCCATCTAATCCCAAAATTCCTGTACAAGTCTAAGGTTATGAACCCAGCATCCCATCTTGGCACAACTCTCACGCAGTGTAGTTGGTACAGAGGATAAAGGAGTGGCAAGTCAGCAGTGTAGTGCTTAAGATGTAGTACAAGCCTCTGTAGAGCATATACTAAAATACTTGCTGGTGTTGTACGAAATGATTTATTTTCTTTAGGTAAAAAAATATGTAAGCATTATATTTTAGAGAAAACAAACTTTTCAAAGAATGTTAAAATGTTAAGTAGTATAGTAGTTTCACATGCAATTTGTGGGTCTGAAGTGCTCAAAAGGGTAAGAATTAAGGTGTAGCAGAAACCAGTAATATTCTTGGTTTTCAGGTGTTTGAATCTGGTTTTTTTTTAATTTAAAATTAGCTGTCGAAGTCTGGCTAATTTTAGGATTCTGTTTCATAATGGGTGGCTAAGTTATCAGCTTTTCCCCAGGAAAACTACTATCAAAGCAGCTTTGTTTATCATTGTGAAAAACACGAATTTGCAAATATTCAGTTTTGTATAGAATAAAGAAAAATAAGGAATGTTTGTAAAGATTGTAGCATGGTGACCTTTGAGGAAGATGAGCTTTGATGCTTCAGACTCTGCAGCAACTTTTGTGATATATGCCAAATCATAGAATGTACCACTCTTATTTTCCTTCCTGACTTCTGTTAATGAGTTTGACTCTTTGTTGTTTTTTGTTTTTTGTTTTTTTTTTCCTATTGGAAACTTAGTTTTGGGCAGTAGCAGTAGACCAGAAATAATATTTAAGAGCTTGATGCTGTATGTGGGAGTTCTCTGGTTCTTTTTATTTCTGCTTGAGCTTGTGCTTCAGTATCTGATCTGCACCACCAACATCAATGGGTCTGCTTTGTCCTATATGTAAATGTGCTTATCTATAAAAATTCCTTCTTTAATAAGACACAAAGATGACACGTTGTTCTTGCATGAGAACTCGGTTCATTGCTTTCTCAGTATCATAGGACCAGCTAAGTATTATTCTGCCGTGATCAAACTGTCTTTTATATCAATAAATTATATAATATGCAAGATGGTGGTTCGTTCTGTATTAGAATTGACCGTGGTGAGTTGAGTTTAAATACATTACTATGTACATGTTTAAATTGTACAACAGCAGTGTTTCCAATGACTTAGAATGGTTTGTAGTAGAAAATTCTGTGGTTTGACATTGTTAATCGTAGTGGGGTTCTGAAGTTTTGAATTAGAATTATCCTACTATTTTTTGGTGCTGTTTGAATCTCACATCAAAATAAACCTTAGATTTCCAGATGAAGAGTTGTTAACTTTTTATCCTACCCAGTTCACTTGTTCAGTACTGATTTCTTTTTCTGTTTCTTATTCCTATAGTCTATATGTGTTTGTCACTCCTGTTTCTTGTGACATTCTTTTATCTTTATTACTTTTAAATAAATAAAGTCTATCTCATTGGGATACTAGTTGGAAAGGAAGATCTGATGTTCTAGTCAGTATGGTGTTAGGAGACAGGAAGCTATTTAAAATCATTTTGCACAGGGCAGGTAGCACCCTTCTTCTCATTCAGTTTTCTTGATAGAATGTGAAGAGATCCTAAATTTCCTGAAGTTTTAGTAGGACTTAGGCTTTTCAGAGTACCTTTTTAGAAGTAAGCTGGATTCCTAAAAGATAAATTTCTTTTCCCTCTGTATTAGTGTTGTAAGTACTTTGACAATCAGATTTAAGACTTTGTTCTGCAGAGGCTAAGTATTCTGCACAGATGTAATTAGCTGCAGATGTTAACTCAAGTTTCTTTAATCATCAAAAAATCTGAAATAATGCCTGTTTTTGATTGTGTTAGTGCCTTGAGGCAAATGTAGTTGTATTCTGTTTTACGTTGTGTAAGCAAAACAGATCTAAATGAGATGTGTTTGATAGAGCTGTAGTGATTGAAAACTCTACATTGTTGAACTTTTTGCTTTTTCTAATGAAGTGTTTTTGTACCTGAATGACATTAAGACACTAAAAACTGAATGAGTTTACTTGTATACAGTTGAAAACTTGTGTAATTTGTTTTATTTGCTCCTCACTAGTGAAAATTGCTTTCATTGCTGTTGTAGTCTTAAAAAGTATGTTGATCTGATTCTTCTTAAAATCTGTTTCAGCTGATACATGAAACTTCTTAGTTTCATAGTTACAGTAAGCTTAAAATATTTGTGCAGTCTCTAGTGACCCTTCTTAGCATTGAGAAATTCCTACTGCTGGTGTAAATGCAGCTGTAGGAGTGTTTGTAGAAAACATCTGCTTTTCTTCACTGGTAAAACTTAAGCTGACTGTAGCAGCTATGACAGTGCTTCCAGGTCCCAAGGAAGTCACTGACTTGAGCTTGGCACCCTTCTCATTTTTTTGCATTGGTGCTTGGAATAATGTGGCTGCTACAGAGGTGAAGAAAAAATGCCTTTGCTAATGGCCACAGCACTTGATAGATTCTCAAGATAAGTTTTACCAATTCTGTCCATGTCAACATTCATAACATCAGAAGCAAATAATTTCCAAAGGATGATCCCTCGCCTGCATAGGTTTTGTTTTGTTGGTTGTTTTTTTTTTGTTCCATCAAAGGTTATACATGTTCCACATTTGATTGTGTAATATGTATTGTTTTATTCTTAACTGGAAGGTACGTTTTCTTTTTATTATAGTTATGAAAGAAAAAAAGAGATTTCTCATATGTTCATGCTCTTTATTAATGAAGTATTTCCATATGATGATTCACAAAGATCCTAGCTATGTTCCAAAATCTTATAAAAGATACCTGGGAATACTCAGGCTCTTTTAGACTTGCAGTTTTGCAGAGGACTTGGTCTTCATGTGTAAGGGATGTGCTTCAACTCTCCACTCTCTTCTGCAAGTTCTGTGTGCCCACTCATTCTGTGTTTTTGAAATTCTCTCTAAATATGTTTCCCCAAGGATTTTGCTTGTCCTCATTCCAGAGCAGCTTCCAAAGGCTATACCTTAATTATGAGACAAAGGAAAACAATTGGGAAGAGACAGCAAAGGATTAACAAGGAGCAGCTGGTCATCTTTAATGACCAGCATGGAAATCCATGAATTTAACATACTGGACATCTGGAAGTAGCCATGTTTTTCAATTGTCTAAAAAAATACATATAATGAGTTAAAGTTGAAGGGAAAAAAAAGTACAGAAAGGCAGTCTAAGGATGCCAGTAGTTAAGTGGATTGTCTTCCTAGGTGAATTGCTGTATGAAAGGAACAAGATCAAGCTCTGAGGGCTTATAACTATGGGTTAAGAAAGACTGAATTTAAAATACACGGAAACTAAGCAGAAAGAATGCGCAGACACTGGCAATCTGGGCAATGGAAAAGTTTCCATTGCTGAACAAAAGATGTGGAAAGAAGATTAAAAGTTAAATTACATTTGGCTTGAAGGTGACACCTAACTATCTACAAAGACATGTCAGAGGCTGAGGTTTTGGTTTAGACAAGAGAGCAGATCTGAAACAGAATCAGTGAGCTTCTACGATAGAGATGAGAGATTTAGAGACCAATCTGGCTGACAGCCCAGAGTCTTGGTCTAAGATTTGGCTGCAAAAGAGATCAATTAGGGACATGATTTCACAGAAGTGGAAGGAAGTTTTATTTGGAGGAGGTCTACAGGAACTTTAGGAGGGGGTATTTAGTATTGGAGGAGAGTGCCTGTGTCACTGCATTAATTCTCGCTTCTCCCTAGCGTGGTCCAAATAAGTCAAATGATGCAAGTGAGGAGGACTGGCTTTCAGTGTGGTGGCCCTGCCTTTGTAGAAGACCAAGGAAGCAAACTAGCCTAAGCTGGTACAAATAATAGTAAAGAAAGGCAGGAAATAGGAACATGAAAAAGGTCAAAAGGCAAACTGAAACTGAATGGAGAGGGATAGGAGTTGAATAAGGACTCTTATCTCACGTTCCTTATGTTTGAAGAGCATTACTCATGTTCACATGCAAATCTAATCACTTGCTAGAAATAAATTCTACTGTCATTTTTGTTGAAAATAAACCACTCAAGGAATCTATTATTTGGTTTAATTTTCTGGGCTATGAATCATAGAATTATAGAGTATCTTGGGTTGGAAAGGACCCGCAAAGATTCATTGAGTCCACTCCTGGTCCTGCACAGGACAACCCCAGGAATCACACCGTGTGCCTGAGAGTGTTGTCCAAACACCTCTTGGACATCCACTTTCTGGGGGAGCCTGTTTCAGTGCCTGACCACCCTCTGCTGAAGAACCTTTTCCTAATATCTAGCCTAAACCTCCCCTGACACAGCTGACAGGCTGGTGATGCTTTGCCTGATGCCCCCAGGACACGGTTGGCCCTCCTGGCTGCAAGGGCACTTCCACTCATATTCAACATGATGTTGACCAGGACTCCCAGGTCCCTTTCCACAGGTTTTCTGTATCTGGAAAAGTTTAACAATAATTTTTCAAAGTGAATTAGATCTGTTCCCTTCTGATGTCATAATGAACTGTTGTCTCCCATAAGGGAGAAGGATTGAAATGGGAATATTCTGCATTTTGACCAAAGGGTAAAAGTTTAGAATTTCCACATAGGAGGTTGTTTCTGAATGACAGGCTTACACAAATATTTATGTGCTTTAACAGTTCTTGCCTATCCACTTGCTGAAACTCCAAATGATAATAAACTGGATGTCCTTTTGCTATAGTGAGCCAGTGGTCTGCTTTTTTAGTGGAGAGAACAGTTGCTGGTGGCCAGTTTACTTTTCTTGACTCCATTCTAATTTTTATTTTCTTTTTTTATCTTGAATCTTACAAAGAAATTTGAAAACATTTTTACAGATTTTTTTTTGCAGTTCACTTTCTAAAGAACATGCTGTGTCACAGCAGATAGGAAAGACTTTGTTTAAAGTCATTGGCAAGTGAAGCTGTTCAGAAGGCTCACTACTGTGTACATAATTAAAGCACTTTAAGTTTTGGTTAGTGATTTGCTTATCAAGCATTATAATTTGTGGTCTTTTCCGAATGATATTTAGACAGTTTTTGGACACTTTGAGAGTGTTCAGTGTTCCTACATAAGCAGCTGCAATAGTTAATTGCAGTGATTGTTTAAAATACTTGCACCTGTTTTGAGTTTCAGATTGTAATTATTAGGTCTATTTATGGTTCTTACTGGCGAAAATAGTCTAATCACAGGTTCTTTTAATAGCATTGCTTGTTTTGAAGTAGCTTCTGCTGTAGTTTTATGGTACTTGAATCTCTGTTTTGAGACTTTTGAATAAGCTTTTGGGATGACTAGAAGAAAGCAGCTTTCTATTAGATAAGGTTTTTGAAGATTTGCTCAAATACTCTAAATTTTAAGTTTACTTAGGTTGCTTAGAAGCGGGGGTGGGATACGGAAACAGTTTGACACGTTTTGGTATATGTGTTTATGCTGGGATTCTTTCCAATCTTATATTTTTAGATTGATTCTTTGTGAGGTCTCTTTAACTCTGAGAATTTGGATGTGGTGCTATCTACATGCATTAAACTGCTGCTTACCCTTTCTTATGCTGGCTGAGGAGCTTGTTGGTGACTTGAGGGGGTGTCAGCTGCTCACACATATCCAGTCTTCTCATTAACTTTATTCTGTATTTTCACTTAGTTCTTGTTGCTTAAGAACTCAGAAGAAACATGTGGTATTGATTTTAGGAGTGTGATTTTTCTTCCATTAGAGCCGTGTTCATGAATATATTTGGTAAAATATGTCTTCAGCTGGCACACAGAATATGACATATCTTGTAGTTCCTGCTGTCCATCATTGGTAATTGCACTGAGAGTATGTGTCTGCAGAAGAAGCTCTTGTACTATCTCCTGTAAACTCCCTCAAATACCTGTTGACCTTTCTCTTCATCTTACTGTTTATCTTATGTTTATCTCAAAATGTCACTTCCTGGAAGGAAGGCTTTGAGCTGATCATACAGTTAGCGCTAGAATTTTTCATCTCTATTGAGTCTCTGTGTGTTTTATTCTGGTTGACTGAAGGAAAGCAGACTGTCATTCAAACCTCCTTAATGACTCTAATTGGATTATATTGCTGGAGAAATCAACAGCTTTTGTATATTTATGCAGTGATGTCTGCAGTGTAGGCAGATGTAAGTTCAAAACTTGTTTTCTGATTTATGGCTGTTTCATGCAGTTTGAATCTAGATGATTCAAATGATTTGAATCGATGAAGTTGGTAGAGTTATGGAGCTTTTATTATTACTGTTGTATGCAGCACCTGGGACTGAAAATTCAAAATAAAGGTAAAAGCGAAATCTTCCTGGCACTTGATCTTGATGGTGCAAAATTGTGAAGGTGCACAAAGCACATCACCAGTGACTCATTCCAGTGAGTCAGAGTCACTGTAGCTACTAAAACTTCATTAATCTTTTTCACTTAGGGGAATTGTATTTGGGGACATACAAGTTAACTGTGGGGTTTACTGAAAGCATTTTTATTTATCAATAAAGCACACTCATTGTAAAGCTTCTTCAAATTAGGGTTGTGTGACTATACCTTGAACATATTTTTATTAAGGTCTGAGATAAATTGTTACCATTTTTTTTCGAAAAGTTCAAGCATTTCAGTGATGGTTGATGCTTTGCAAAAGAATTCCAGTATCTAGTAAGAAAATGTTAGTAAATTTGGTCAGAAAATAAAGACTGTCACTTGCCTCCAGAAACTGAGTTTTGAATATGAGAAATGTACCTCCAAAATACATTATTCCCACACTGAATTATTTTGGTTTTTAACCGTTCAGTAACACTTCCGATTTCTCATTCTTCGTCAGCCCTCCCTTTGGCTCCTGTACAGCTGCTGTCTCTTGGTGAGAACATGTCTCTTGGTGTGGGAAGGATGTCTTGTTCTGGGGACCTCATTCTCTCTAACTGCATCTTACACAGAGCCCTCTGCTAGCCTTGGAAAAGCTTCCCAAGGTTTCAAATCTTTCAGGTGGTAGAAATTTTCATCTGTTTTGTTATTGAAAATTGAGCACATGTACTGCCACACCGAAATGTGAGTAACTTTTGCAGGAATACAGGGAAGTTTTTTCCCCATATAAGTGGGTCATAGTAGAAGTAAAAGTTATCCTAAATGGCATTACTTGTGTTTTCTCTTTTTATAATAGCGTTTTGCCACTTTGAAGGTTGTTTCTTTGCTCCTCGGTTGAGGGAGAGAGGCACTGATACTGTTTGACAGTATTAATGAGCTTGGATTTGACAGTGAAATTGAGGAGCTCAGTCCTTTGCTTTTTTAATGTTTGGGATGTTAATGTTTTAATATGGATGTGACCGGAGTCATATTGAGAAAAGTGACTGAAGAACTTCCATTTAAAAGCCCTTCAGTCGGCGCATCTATTAAAATGTTGCTTTGTATTTCTAGTACTGAAATATTGAAGGTAATAATGCTGCTATAATTTATTTTAGATATAAACCTAATAGCACTTCAGAAAAATGTAAAGGGTGATAAAGTACTCTTTAGGTAACAATGCATTTTTAACCTAGTGCTTGTTTTAAATCCCTACAGCTTTTTTTGACTTACATTAGTCATTGGGCAACTCTGTATTTTAAAGAAGCTTGAAAAGGTTGTGCTATATTGAGAGATCCATCTTTCTGATGCCTTGAAATAATTTAGAACTGGAATGGGCCATTTTTGTCTGTTGTTAGAATAATCTCTTGTTTAAACCAGGCTTTAAACCAGCACTCTTTGTTTTGAGTGTGAATCTTAAAACTTTATCTGATCATTAAAGATCACATCGTAAGATACTGCTTAAAACCAAGATGGTGTTGATTTTGTTGACAGTGAATTTCAAAATCATGTTTTACTAAAAGCTCTTATGCTCCTAAATGGCTTTATAATTAATTCTACTTTTAACCTTTGGGGTTTAAGGACTGTACTGATTGGAATAGTGTGTTCTGAATTCAAGAGAAAACATGCTGCAGTGGAGGTTGGTAATAAAAGAAGTGGCTGTGATTTTTTTTCTTTTTTTTGGTAGTGGTTACTTTACTTCAGATCTTGGCAAGTTGCGTACAATCTATTTATTGTGCAGAAGGTGAGGAAGAGACCTTCTGATTTATAACAACAAAAAAAAAAAGGAATGTTTGCTAGATGTGCCTCTGCACACATCCTGTATTTGAAGTACAGGATGTAGGTCTTTTCCTCTCTAAATTCTTGAGTGGACAAGCAAAGGTGCTGAGACATAATCTAGAAAACTCCTATGATACATATTTCCACAATAACGTTGCTGATGTGTGTGGTGTTCTTTTGGGGTTCATGGCAAAAATAGCTTAGGATTGTGCACTAACATAATACAGTAAGCTTGTCTGAAACATTGGAATTACTCAGAGTAAACCAGCTGGGGATGTGGATTCTGTTTTGAAGCTGCAGTTTGTTTATAAGCAATATGTTTTTAGTAATGAGATGCTGACTAGCATTTGTGTCTCTAGAGAAGAAGAGGAACGTCTGAGAAATAAGATCCGAGCAGATCATGAAAAGGCTCTGGAAGAGGCTAAGGAGAAATTGAAGAAATCACGTGATGAAATTCAAGCTGAGATTCAGACAGAAAAGAACAAAGTAGTGCAAGAATTGAAAAAGAAAGACAGCAAGCCACTGCCCCCTGTTCCTTTACCAAATCTAATAGGGATAAACAGTGGAGAACCAGCAGACCCGGATATCCGAGAGAAGAGGAACAAAGTTAAAGAGGTAAAGATGATGTGGTCCTCTGTGTTCTTGTATCTGATAGCAGTAATTTGTATGGCATTTAGTTGCTATGATTTATACAAAAAAGAAGAGAAAAACAGGTCTACAAATCTTTTAATAAACAGTAAGATAAAAGTGCACAGGTATTAATGAGCATCAGCATTATTGCTTTTTTTTCCTTGTGTTGGAGTGTTAATATTTCACTGGATAACAACATAAAAATTATTTTAAGGATTTCTTCAGCTTAGTGGTATGAGTTCAAAGTGAGTTTGTTATTGACTCAGGGAACAGTAACAAGAGCATCTTTAAAGTAGAGCATGACTGTCAGTTTCCTTTCAAAGAATGGGTTATGTTACTGTATCACAGGATAGTTTTAAAAGTTTAAAAAGTAGATTGAAAAGATAAATTTTTAGACACACTGAAGTTTTATTTTGAAAAGCATATGACTATTTTTAATAATTTTCAAGTATTAGCAGAAGGTCTTTTTTTCCTTATGAGTTAATTTAAGTAGCTTGAATGTTTTACAGGTAAATGACGTAAACTAAGATGTTTGCTTAGGCTTTTGATTCTGTGGCACTTATGCTATGGAAATTGCTGTTTCTGGTCTTACCCTCTCCACTCCTGATTGGCCATGAGATTTGTTGCCCTCTTTTGCCCTGGCAGTGCCAATTTCCTATTACTATTGCCAGGCATTTTTCTGAGTCTGTACTTCTAACTAATACGGCAGAAATCTCGTACGGCCTTATTTTTCTTTTTCTTTCCTACAATCTGATTAGTTTTATGCCTAAAAATCGGGTTAGCAAGCAGGAATGGTTCAGCCAGAGTTAGACAAGCACAGGCTCTGTTATTAAAGAACATCCAGGACCACAGCACTAAGTATTTACATCAGCTCAATCTTCTTTTAAATTCTAATCTGAGTTTAGTTAGCTCATAAAACCAAACAGAGATCAGTCATACACCTGTCCTTGTCACAGGAAGGAGTTGTAGTTGAAGTGTGTGCCACGCTGTGGGTAGATCACCCAACCTGGAATTTTAATTTGAATATTAATGATAACTAGATGGAATCCACTCTTACCAAGTAATGAACAACTGCTTATGATACACGAGAGATACAGCGTGGGGCCGTGTCACTGTTGGTAGTAGTTACTACATACAGAGCTGTATCACAATTTGAATCTCTGAAGTAGCAAATCCTTCCCCACAAGATGTGCCCGTTAGTGATTATTGCAGAAGTACTTCTGACTGAGAAGTTGTGTGTGGAATATTGGACCTCTTTTACCCTGCTTGGTTAGGGCTGTTTCCCAAAGGACAGCACTGAACTGTGGATTTGAAAAGGCTCTACTACTTTTCAAGCCTATGTCTTCAAACGTTTTCTGTAATATACAGGGTATTTTGCTTTTCAAAATGTCTCTGAAGATGAACAGTGAATGGGTATGGTCATGTAGTTGCCAACACTTCTTAATTTTTACTACAGATTACTGTAGTTAAACACCTTTGCCACTGATGGATTTAATGGATGGAATAAAATTGAGTTGACCAAGAACTGCAAAATTACTGAACCCAGCTAACAATGAAGAACTAGCTGGAAGAAATTATCAACCAAAGTTCCTCTAGATCAAGCCTGGAATTGGAGGGAGGGTTGAAAATTGATATTTACATTTCTGAGGTTGTTTGGTCAGAATGTAGACTGAGAGGAGATGATGAGCTATAGGCTAATACAGAATGGCAATTTTTTTGGTGTCATGAATAAGTAGTAAAATTTGGACAATTCTTGCTGATCTAAACCTGAAGGTATATCTATTTGTAAGGAATTCAGGGTAGTTTGTGAGGATCACTAGGTTATAGTTCTGGTGATCCTTAGCTGCAGTTGCCACACACCTCGTGCTGTAAAAGGCTTACTCCTTTTTTTGGTGATCGGCCTACGTGTGAGTCACGCTGACAATCTGTTTTTCTGTTGCATAACTTGTTGATGACTACTGTTGTGGTTTCTGAGGTGTAGCTTTTCATAGCCAGACAAAAGGTTTTTGTGGGTCTATGTATTGGGTAGGTAAGTCCTTCAGTTAGGATAATAATGCCTTTGTACTATGCAGTCTTCAGTTGTGTGACCACTTTGCTTGAACAGTCCAGGATCATACTAGTATGACTGAAATTTGTCTTTGTGTGAATTGCCTTCATTGAATCAGTCTTGTTAGTACTGGTACTTGTTGGTATCAGGTGATTTCCAGAATTTTTAATTTTTTTTCATGCAGGGCAGCAGATTATCACTTCTACAGCAGATATGAAAAGACATAAAATACAGGGGCAGAAGGTCTTCTAGGGAGAGCAGTCAAATGATAATGCTGAGAAACCCATGTTGGTACAGTGTCATTTTTTTTGGCCTTTGGGTCCTCTTCTGGGTTTTGGATCTGCTGTGTTGCAATGAATACAATGTGGCTGAGATAAAACATGTATTGACAGTGTCAGATGGATAATATTTTGCCTGAAACCTGTTTTTGGCAGCATCAGATGTCTCAGAGAAGGCTTTAGTGATTCCAGAGACGTGAAGTGCATTTTGAAATATGTTATGTTCATCACTGAGTTGCTCTCTCACTGTTTTATGTAACCAGTATAGACTAATACACGTTGTCTTGGTAGATGAGATGGAGACTTAGCAAAAAAAAGAACAAGTTTCAGGAGACAATCTCTCTTAACATTGGTCTGCAACTAGCACATATAGCATTTGTGACATGCAAGACATTATAGTTGCCTGGATTGAGGCCTAAAAAATAGCACAGGGAAGCTCCTAGCTCTTTGAAGGCTGCATATCTGGCTTCAGAATTCCAGAGGGTCCCAGGAAGACATTTGACCTATGCCTTGGTTTACTGTAAAGTGTCCTGGTGCACGTTTGAGGAACTTCACTCTCAGAGAACAGCTTTAGACTGTTTAAATGCATGAAACTAATGATGGTATTCAACCTGTTTCACCTCTTATCAAATGGTGGAAAACTGTGTAGAATTAGGCTGAATGATGGGGACAGTATGGAACACACACCACACACGGGTCTTTACAGTTGTGAGAAAGGCTGGGAAGTTTTCAAATGAGGATTTAGTTTCTATTATTTTTACAGAAAATGTATTACCAATTTTTCTTTCCAAATAACAGCTTGATAAAGTCTTTTTTTTAACAGATCTCTGTATAAAAAGTGATTTCTCAGTACTTAAATATTTTAAAAAGTCTTACTTTGATTTCAAAAAAATGCATATAAAAGAAAAAAAATTGTGTAATGCTCTTAAGAGAGCTTTGTAAAACATTTGAAAGCTTTATATAATAACAATGCTTGCTGAGCACAGAGAGGGAGCCTTCTTAAGGTTGTGAAATAAACTGGGAGCAGAATCTGCATCTTGGGGTTTTTTTTGTGTCTTTGGTTCTGATAATTATATGTAGTGTTACATTGTATTCTCAAGTGTAACTAATTTACAGAATTGCAAAATTTGTCTGTCTTCTTCTAACAAACTATTCAGTTATTCCAATAAGCAGTATTTATGAATTGGCTGATTATTTTAGATGCACAATGACAACTTCAAGAAGAAAAGGTTTTCCACCTGCTTACAATATGTGCTTTGTATATTAGCTTGCTGTTCTGGCTTTTAAAAAATGCTATGGTGTTTAATTAACTGGTATTTTAAGAACAAACATATCTGAAAATTTTTTCAGATTCTTGCTGCTACACTTTAGCTTTCTATTAATATTTCAGTGAGTTTTTATAGTATGTAAAAGAAGAATGTTGGAAGTAGAAAATGTTCTTTAAGATGGTAGAAGTAAATTGTATAATCTTACAAAAAGATTTTAAGGTGTCTCTTTTTGTTGTGGTTAATGCAGAGAAATTAAGAACAAAAACTCATCTTTTGGAAGTCACTGACTTCCTTTCCAAGTTAAATTAGAAATAAATTGCTTGAACACTTGGAATTTTTGGCACTTAATTTCCATTATTACGTCCTTTAAATGATCAGAATATTAATTTTTTCCCCTGCAGTTTAAATGTAATCATTACATAGTGCTCTGTAGTCTATAATGAGTTTTATTTCCTTTAGAAGTTAAATTTTACCCAGTCAAATAAGGAAAATTTTGTAATTTTTTTCACCCTAGTCAGGGTTCAGGTTTTCTTTACTTTCAGCATGTCATAGTATTATCTTACTGCCAGCATTCATTTTGGGCTAAAGTAGTGTATTTCACCCAATAATGGTACTAATCCCATGCAGGTGATCCTTCCTCTCTACTCAGCACCAGTGAGGCCACACGTGGAGTTGTGTGTCCAGTTTTGGGCTCCTCAGTATGAGGGAGACATGAGCATACTGGAGAGGGTAGAGAACCACAAAGATGCTTAAGGGGACTGGAGCATCTCATCTGAGCAAAGGAGGAGACAGCTGGGACTGTTTGTCCTGGAGGAGAGAAGGAATCTTACCAGTGTATAAAATAGCTGAAGGGAGGGTACAAGGAGGATGGAGCCAGGCTCTTTTCACAGTTACAGGCACAAAGGTAATGGGCACAAATTGAAACACAAGAGGCTCCATCTGAACATCATAAAACATTGTTTATTGTGAGGGTGACCCAAGCACTGGAACTAGTTGCCTGTAGAGGTTGTGGAGTCTCCCTCCTTGGAAATACTTATAAGATGACTAGAAATGGACCTGGACAGCTTGTTCCAGATTACCCTGCTTGAGCAGGGAGGTTGGACCAGATACCCTCCAGAGGTCCTTTCCAACCTCAAGCAGTTTGTGGTAGGATGATGTTTGTTGACTAAGCCTGTCAGCTGAAAGAAAGCTTCTCTAGAATGTTACACAAGTACACATAGTAAACTTAGGAGTGAAATAATAATGTTCTAGGTTTCAAAGAGACTGGAAAATATCAGTTCTCTGGAGCTTTTATTCTATTACTTGTTCTGTATTTGTTGAGATGTGCAGTCATGTAATTAGGCAATGCTACTTCTAAATGCACTTTTTTTAAATTGACCTCAAGGGAGGTGTGTTGTTCACACAGACAAGCTACTTATGAAGTGACTGAAGGTGCTGGCTGTAGAACATACTTGCCTGTGCAATTTAAAAGCTGTTATGTTTAATGAGATGGGATAGCAAGGCGGTATCCTATTACTTTCTGATAAGCTGTTTTCAAGGCAGCAAAATTTTAGTTATCCTGCTTCTCACAGATTTCTAATACAAAGAAAAAGTGGAGAAAGACATTTAAGCAAAAGGTGAAATGGACATCCGGGGAGTATGGGTGCCACAGTTAAGGTTCATAGAATCATAGGGTAGTTTGGGTTGGAAGAAACCTTTGAAGGTCATCTAGTCAAACTTGAAATTCGCTTGCTACACTTGCAGAAGGAGTTACTGTTAAGTTTGGATGCTTTGCACAATTGAGGAACAAGGTCCTGTCTGGGAAGCTGGGGATGTTCTAACTTGAGTTCTTTTGCTGGTGAACTTCCTTCGGCAGAAGTTTCCGTTGATCCTCTTTTAAAATTAGAGTTATAATATATTGTCTCTTAGAAGGGAAGGTAGAAAGTTCATTTATTTAATATTAGCGGAGGCAATTTTGGAAATACTTCTAGGAAGGTGCCAAGAGGAAAAGTGATTAAAATGTATTTTCTTCATGGTCTCTGGATGATACTCAAGAGGCTGTTAATAGTGTTGAGAAGTAACAAGCTGTTTTATAAGCAGCAAAACTAGAGGTTTTCTGTGGATTTTTGACCTAAATCCCCTTGTACTACCCTCTGCTCATCATGCACATATTGCTGTGAATGTCCTCTTATCTTTCTGTTTGGCTGCATGAATTGCAATGTTCCATACCTGCTTTAGAGATACCTGTGTGCTAAATGGTGCCCCTCTGAATGAATAAAGGGTTGAATTATGACTGCCTTTGTCTCCGTCAGGGTATTAATTTGTTACTGTTTACCTTATCTAGCCACAGGTATTTTTTTTTCTTTCCTTCCCCCCCCCCCCCAAAGCACAGTATCTGGTTCCTCCAGCTCTTTAAAATCAAGTATGAAATTAGAAAATGGATTCAAAGGCTACTGCAAATGTATGTGTCAAATGACAGATGTACAGACAGCAAGATTGCATAAGCCTTATTCTTTTAAGAAATCAGGTTAACAGTAATAAGTGACCTTTTACCTGAGTTCTGTTTAGTGTGCTTATTGAGAAAAGAGCTGTGTAGAAGAAAGAAATACTTAATCATCTGGAGATCTTTTTATGCTGCATAACTCCTCTTTTCATAGTTACTATTCATACAACTTCCAATGCTAATCTCGTTTATTGTTTCTAATTGCAGTGTTTCTTATCTAGCCAAATACACTGCCTTCTGTGACTGGGGGACCTTTTTTCAACATCTGAAACCAACTTAGAACAATTTCATTGTTGCTGACACTTTATACTCTTTGTTTTCTTGATCAGACTTTCTTGGACTTCTAGTTGGTTATGACACCAGTTTTTAATAGTCCACGTCTGTTAAGAGTTTTGCACTGTATTTTGTAGTGCACTGGTCCTGACTTAGATCCCAGTGAAACTGAAGGACATCAGTATTATGATCCAGCTTTTTCAGTGTTTAACACTCGCTGCTGTGTTTGTATAAAATATATACACATATTTTATATGTAAGTGTGCATATAAAAACGTCTTTGTATCTGTACATATGTATACATACACATTGTTTATTTTGTGTGCACACTATTTGGATTCTCTGTGCTCTGGATTCTCCAATGTAATTCGACATTATGAGAACAGATAAGTTGGCTTTCAGCTAGTTTCACTGCACTTCTTTAAAGCTTGTCTTAATTTTATTTAATTAGTGAAATCTGTAAATTAAGGATAAAATCTTTTTGATCGAGTTGGTAAATTAATTTTCTGTGGATACATTCGAATGAATATTTTGCAGTTAGCACTTTGGCCAGTACAGACATGTTAGGAGTGGCCCTGCGCAAAGTTCTGTCCCAGCTTGTTGGAATGATTGTATAAAGAGCTCATTTTACATTTGTAAATCTTTCATTTATGCCTATGAGAAGTTTTGTAGGTTGGTGTATTTATTTTGCTGAAACAGAAGAATGAAAATAAAGCTTGGAGTTTTATGTGCAGTATTTCAGCTGCACATCCTGGATAAGTTGCTTGGCTGGTAACTTAAAATGTTCTACTCATGAAGAATGCAAGTTTTTGTTTGAGGGTATTTTAAAAATGAATCAGTTTATTCAAGTTGTAGCAATGACAGAATTCTCCAGTGCTCGTGCACTATTGGAAGCATGTTAAAAATTCAAGGTCTTCATTATTAGATTTATCTTTTTTCCAGACCATTGTGAGAATAACCTGTCTTTCAACGTGAATTAAGTGATTTAGCACATTTGCAGCACTTAATATTCAGAAATGCAAAATAAAATCAAAGAAATAAGGAAATATTTCACTTCCCTGATATAATCAGACAAACAAAAATGAGCAAAACTCCAGGTAAATTACTTATCTTCAGAACTGGGTATATCTAAAGGCTCCCTGAAATCTCATTGACCTTTTTTTTATTTGTATTTTATATGCCATTTATTCCCATACAACAGAAAAGCTCATAGTAAAAATCATGAATTATGGCTAGATGGAAGATATCTCTATTTTAAATTTTACAAGATCTAATAGTCCAGTGATATTATGTTTATTTTGCAGCTATGGGGACTTTGATTGGAAGGCCAGAGCATGCTGTTACACTTTTGTTAGTCATCTTTACATAATATCTCCTGTAGGCTCCTCTGTGTTTCCCAGAGCAACTCCAGGGAATATATGCCAGTGTGTTCTTAACATACAGTTTTCCTGATAGTGCTACCTCTCAATTGTTGATATTAATAATGTAATTGATACACAATATGAGGTGCTGGTAGTTGATGAGTAACCTCTCATGGTGTGTTCCGTTAAGACACAGACTGTCTGCACACAATACTAAAATACCCAAAACTTGAAACAGTTCACTCTAACTAGTTTACTTTGAGATTTGGATTCCTGATTTGCATTGCTGGCATCTATTCTTATTTTCTGCTTTGTTACCCGAGCGCTGATGGCTAACAAGGCTAACAAGGGGAGATCAAAGAACTGCAGAACACTGCCTGCTGATGAACTGCCGATTAACAGAAACCTGAGTGGGGAATAGAATCTCTGAGCACACAGATATGTAAGATTTCCTGCTGCATTTTATTGATGTCATCATGCACAAAGCTACAGAAGATCCCTGAAAGAGTCAGCAAACATGTGAACAAGGGAGATAGGGTTAGATACATAATTTTTCAAAAAATGTTTGGCAAGGTTTATTGCTAGTAGATATTGAACTAAGCAGCTGTGGGATGGAGGATAGTTTCTCTGTTTGCCTGAAGAAATTGGTTAGAAGGCGGGAAGTGGAGACTACAGATAAATGGTGCTGGAGGCCACAGAGGACATGTGCTGGGGATCCGTGCTTTAAATTATACAAATAAATTATTTAGAGTTTGAAAACGGATGAATATGGTAACTGTTGCCAATGTGAAGAATTGCAAAAAACCCTTATGGGACCAAGTGATTTTTCTCCCCTTTTATTTCACAGCTAAATGTAAAATGATGCATATTGGGGCTGGAGAGGGAGAGATTCCAACTTCATGCTTAATATGAAAAGGTGTGAGGTGACTTATTACCACTTTAGAATGAGAAATTGTATTTATTATAGTTCCTTGGAAATGTCAGTGTAGTGCTCAACAGCAGACAAAGAGCAGATATTCAGTATTTCAAAAAAGAACAGAACAGGAAAGGTTCTTATGGTAGCTTCTGAAGCTCCTCAGGTGTCTCTGCATCTTGCATGCTTCACGTATTTACTCAGCTTCAAAAAGGATGCAGCAAAACTGGTGAAGGCGCAGGGATTAGCTGATGAAGATGATTAGTCTGATGCCTGAAAAGACACAACTGGAAGAAAGCAACTGCTTTCTGCTGGTTGATGTGCAGTCAGGGTTGTTTACAAAGATGTTCTGAGAGATTCTAGTGTTCTAAACACCACAGGACCAGTCAATCCTGTGAATACCAGTTTTTCTTGAAACTATGAGAATGCACAAGGTCAAAAATCTTGCTTTGTCCTTTTGGATAGAAAGCATTTGGCTCTCTTGTACAAATTTGAGCAGTCAGTTCACTGCTGTAAGCTCTCCAGATTTAGGCTCTTTACATCTACTGTTCCAGTTCCCGCCAATTTGAAGTACTTTCCCCTTAATTTCATCAGGCATCTAAGACTTCAAGTGTTTAATGCAGGGGAAAAAAAAAAGCTTTTCACTTTGCATCCATTTGATAAACAGTTTTGTTTTAGTAATGGATTTGTTACCAGATTTGACAATAGAAGAAAACCCAACTGTGCGTGTGTTAGGAACATGTTCCAAACAGACATTTTCAGTGACAGTGTTCAGAAGTGCATGACAGAGGCATGAACTGATGCCTGAAATAATTTCTCTTTAAGTAGAGCTCCCAGAAGAATAAAAAAATCTGAGTTTTCTAAGTTTCATCAACAATCTGAGTAGACAAGGAAAAGATCGTTCTTTAAATTAACCTCCAAAACGTATTCTCTGCAGACAGGAGGAAAATGGTTATTAATTTTTAATCTGCCAGTTGAGCAGTAATTTTGTCTAGCAAATCCTTGGTTAATTTTAAAACTGAATTTGAAGGTGGTTTATATAAATCTCTTTAAAGTGTACTCTTAACCAGAAGACATTCCTTTGGAAGCAAAACCAATTTGCTATGTGTTATGCACATTCCTGATGGAATGGCAGGAACCAGTAAATACTGCAATTTGCCAGTAAATTGTTTCTTTTGCTTGTTTGTCAGGACTTTTCTGTTGCCAGGTTGTCTGCCCTATTTCGAGGACTGGAAAGGTGCTTTTGAACCAATCATTAGTTTGAATTAATGTTTCTAACATGTCACTATAGCGATAGATCTTCCTTACAAATCTGTTTTCAATCACTGTAATCTCCTTTTACTGTTACAATTATGGATTTGTGAAAGATGTCATTACCACTCTATATGTATAAAAACCTGATTTCCCAGTTACTATAGAGAATCAGATCCCATGAAAGTGCTCTAAAGTCAGTAGAATCAACTAGATAAGGGGGTACCTACAAGAGCAGTTTCATTTGACATGCCCTGCTTCTTGCTGTTCTGGCTCTCTTGCAGCAGAGTCCAAATCAGTCTTTTTGTAGAATTATCAAGATGTACGTGCAGCAGCATCTTGCTGGTGGTTGTTTCTGGTGCATCCCATAATAAACATTCGCAATATTAGTATGAAATAGACCTATCCCCTATTAATGATTTTGCCTTCAAAAGCAAAATTTGGCACTAATAGTGTCAGTAAAAAGTCCACTGCTAAAACCAAGTGTTCTCTGGTGGACAGATTGTAAGACCTTTATGTGACATCAAGCTCCAAGCACTTACTGTGACAAACTACTATCAGGTAAGGAAATTTCAACTGTGGAAATCTGTGTATTGCCCTTTTCACAATGCTTGTAATTTTCATTCTACTGAACTTAAAGTGTCTCTCTTGTGAGTTCTTTAAGGGTTGGGTGTGGTTTTTTGCTAATAGTTTTACCTTCTTTCTATTATCTGTAGTGCTGATGTTCCAGTCAGTGTGCGAGACTTTCCTCTCCTCTTAAAGACAAGGTTTTGGTTTAAGAAAAGCCTGTCTCTTCCTGGAGCTGTTCTTCAACATTTCCAGCTTTGACTATGCAAATGCTATCTAGTGTAACTATAGAGATAATTTTGTTTTTCCGATTAGGAGTTCACGTTGCTTGTACTTCCTGAGCCAAAATGCCGTCCTCTGTTAATTTTTTAGCTGGCAGAGGCATCTATCTTCTTGTGTCTCTCCAAAGCTTTTGTGTGAACAACTGCTCCCAATAGTATAGATGGTCTAACTATAGTATAACATGCTACCTGGTCTGGCAGTAACAGAAATCTCCATGTTGTTATAAGATCTCTTGGCATATCATCCTTACAAAATTTAATGCTGTATACAAGAGCTGTGGGGTTTCTCACTTGCAGATAATGTGCATTTATCTGCCATCATATCATGAAGCCTGCTTGCTTTGTGGTAGAGGAAAGCAGTGAGCTGTGTGACAGAGTAATGCTCAGTGTTCATCTGGCAAAAAACCAGTTGACTACTTCCTGTAATAAAGTCAAAGGATTCTGAAGGACTTATCATATTCTTAGTACACTGCTTGGGGGAGGCAAAGGGGACAGGACAGATATGTTTGTGGTTATCAAAGTAGCTTAATCTCCTCAAAATATGATTTCCTATCTCAGAATTAGATGATGCAGTTAACTGTGTCTTAGTCTCTTGTACTCAACTGAGTTTCAGGTCTCAGTAGTGTATTCTTAAGTTACTTCTGCATTAAGTTATGTGTCTGGTGAAATGTACTCTTTCACAATTTCTATCTTAATTTTATCTTAGGATAAATTATGGATATAGAAACATGTTGTGATGTATTTGGTTTTAACCATTTGCGATTTTCATATTTTTTGTGTTTCTTCAGAGCTAAATATTCTGTAACAAAATCTGTACCTTTTCCCCAGAAGCATAGCAAATTAGGGCAGTGAAATATTCCACAATTAATATTCTGCTGTGAGGAAACAAGTTCTTCTCTTGGACTTAGCTGGTATTTGCATACACTGTGTGATTTTTACAAAGCTAAAATGTCAATGGTTATTTGATTTTCCTTAATAAATATTTACTTGAGGCATCCAAACATCCCAGAAGCCCAGTTTCCCTCATATGCAAGCCAAGTGGTTAGATCTGCCATGTCATGGTCACAGTCACCTTCTTGTTTAGTCACTCATCTGTTTTGAACCACACTGGTCAGTCAGTCTTTAGTTTCATCCTCTAAACCTATAGGTCTGTGTTTTCCAAAGTAGAGTTTTTAGGACTTAAAGGTGGTCTGGCAAGCTGCGAGTTAGAGCAAGACCCTTCACAGAGGCCTCGACTATCCCATTCTGACTGTCCTTAACTCTGTCCTGACTGGATAAAGCCTTGGGTTGCCCGGTTTGATCCCATAACTTTAAGCAGGAGGTTGAACTGAGATCCCTTCCCGCTTGAAAGATGCTGGGATTATTGATTTTATGATCTTAAGTTAATTAACAATTTTATATAGAAATTTGTACATTAGTTCTGGATAACCTTAGCAAGAGCTCTCACAGGAACTTCTGAACTTAGTGACTGTGACCAGGCTTTTACTGCGTTTGTCACGTCAAGAGAGAATCACTTTACCTGAGTCGTCCTGAGGTTCTAATAGCTATGAATTGGTCAGTTTGATAAGTGCTTTGTAAACACTAAGGAATTTGTGAATGCTAATGAAATAACTTTTCTCTCCTCTTTTAGTATAATATTTGCATCCGCTTTTGCTAGTTCATGACACTAAAAGAAGTGATACAGTATTATTGCCTATTCAAGTGTCAAAATCTTTTAGTACAAATACCAAAAACAACGTATGAGCAGACTTGGAATGACAAGCGGTAGGAGTGGGACCTCTGGCACGTTGAGAGGGACAGCTGTGCCTAAGTTGATGCTAGTTTAACACAAGAGTGCTTCCCATCTTTTGGACCACCTTTGCTGTGGTTCAGATTTATTGTGTAGGCATGACTTAACTGAGCCGTGGGAAATTTGGAAGGAATTTACATTCAAAGGAATTACGGCTGTTTAGTTTGGACAGGGATCTCTTGGTGGTTGTAGGGAGACAGGGACTTCGTTTTCCATGTCTCATCAGGCAGTTTAGATGCAGTCTGAAAGATTTGGGATTACCGGATGCTGACTTCCACTTGAACTTGAGAAAAGGGGAAACCTGTGAGGTAGTAGGACACATGTGAGGTAGTGCTGGCTGCACCTCATTTTTCAGCCAGCATCTGCTTCTTCCTACCATTTTCTGTGAGTATAGTGACTCTCTGATTAAAATAAGATAACTACAGTAATGTACATTGTAGTGAAAACTGCCTTCCCTCAGTTTCTGAAACGGTTAGTATTGGTTTGTTAGTTACATTAACATAGTTTCTTTTCCGAGAGAGCATTTCTCAAACTTGTGGAAATCACGATTTTAAGTCCTATATAGTTGCTTGGGGATCTTGTTTATGTTAACAATATTTTAACACCATTTTAAAAATGCAATATAAAATAAAAATATATGTAATGTGAATGCAGACACATGGCTGTTGTTCTAGAAGAGTTTTTTCCTAACTGTCACTGTGGTAGTTTGTCTTTTGAAATATAATTTCCTTCTGTTACTTGCTCTTGTCTCTTTGGGTAACTAATAATTTATTTTTTTTTAAACTGCATTCAATTTGCAGTTTTCAGCTGCTGTATATCAACAGGCAAGGAGTTTGAAGAGTTTTAGCAAATCCATAAAAGCACTGCTTAGTGGCTGATGTGCACAGGTAGTATTTATGTGGGTCAACAAGACCTTTTAGGGTTTTAGATGTAATTTTCCTACCAGGTGGTGGAAACATCTATTAAAAGGAGTTTAATGTTTTGTGTAGCAAGTATTAATAATGTTATACTTCTTTGTTCATTATGCTTTCTAAAGAGCAACCTTTTGGCATTTCTTTAGGTAGAGGCTATATGACAGTATATCTTTGTCAAGTAGGTGTTGCTAATAAGAAATTCATTATGCCTTTTGCAGAATTGTTTAGTCATACTTGGATGTACCAGTGTAAATAAATCCCTTTTATGCTTCAGATATTGGTAGATATCTTTTTCTTTGAGTTAGCATCTTAAGACATTAGCCAGTGTTTTACAACCGTTCCTTACACTTAAATGCATTCCTTATGCTTACATTCTTACATATCTGTGCATATATTAAAGGAAAAGAAAGAAAAAGAAAATGACCTAATGCAGAGCATTAGGCTCTATAGCTCAAATCAAATAGACTTGAAGTTGTTTCCAAATTTATTTATGCTGTAAAATCTGATTTTTTGTAACAGATAGAAATAGTGGCAAAGTAATTAATCAATATGCTGGGATGCCTATGAAAGTTAAGTCTCAAATAAGAAATAAAATATGTTAATAGAAAGTGGTTTTATAATGTAATCAAATCTTATTTTTCATTTCTCAGATGATGAAGCATGCCTGGGACAATTACAGGCAATATGGATGGGGACATAATGAGCTCAAACCGATTGCCCGGAAAGGACATTCCACCAACATATTTGGTAGGCTATGTTTTCTGGTTTGTTTGTGAATTTGGGGTTTTTTTATATTTCTGTCTGTGTGTGCTCTTTGAAAGTCTACCCAAACTTACTACCAAACTCTGTTTTAACACAGATCTTTTGAAGTGTGGTTGACAGAAATGTTTGAATTATTTCAATGGTATTTCGTTGAATTACTTTACTAACCTATCTTTTTGGGAGTAATATGTTCTTATTGTTGCAAAAGCTAAACTGTATCTATGTGCACTGTTACTTTGTGTGTGTGTGTATATAAATGAAAGTTCTAATGCACTGATGATATTTTGGGATGCAATGAATATATTTTTTTTTTTTTTAAAGCCAACCTTATGTTGTCTAGATCTTTGTGTTTAATTCCATGAGAATCATAGAACAGTTTGAGTTGGAGGGAATATTTTAATTTAAAGATGATGTAGTCCTACCCCCTCTGCCATGGGCAGGGACACCTTCCACTAGACCAGGGTGCTCAGAGCCCCATCCAGCCTGCACTTGAACACTTCCAGGGATGGGATATCCACAGCTTCTCTGGGAAACCTGTTCCAGTGTCTTGTCACCCTCAGAGTTAAAAACTTCTTGTGATACAAGAAAAAGGTGCATGTAAGATGCTGAAAAACTGCTAGTACCAAGGTGAAATTTAATGTAGCTATAAAAAAGGGTCTGGGTAAGGAGGAAGTAACATTATTACTTGAGGTGTGTGACTTGTGGATCCTGAACCTGTGGATTGGAATGAAAGAAAAAAATGATATTCAAAATATGGAAGTTTGAGGGTAGGGGCAAGTTTTGAAGAAATTCAAGGGATGAAGTGAGAATATTAGAGCAATGGAGTGTGAATATAAGTGTTACAAATGGAATTTATAATAGTATAAAATGTGAGGACGGTAAAGATCAAGAAACTGATCAAGCCATCAGACTAGATGACTTTTCTTCCTTAAAATATCAGTGTTCTGTGGCAGTACTGCTTTTTTTGGTGTAAATGCACTGAGATAGATCAAATAGAGTAGTGATTAGGAAATGACAAGCATTTTATTCGTATTCAAACCAGGAAAGAATCCATTTTTTGACCCCAACTCTGTAGGACTGATGGTTCCAAAAAACCCACATGGTCACTTGGTTGTCCCTGTTGAGGACTGAGCCCTGGAGGTCCCTTACATTCATCCTCTAGTATATCAAAACACGTAACCTTTGTGTTAGTAATTAAGGTTAAGTCTGGATTGGTTCAGGATGCACAGCACCTAAGATGGCTGAGCTGTGAAGTTTGTGCATTTATTCTGAAACATAGTGGAGAGCTGCTCGAAGACTAGGAAGAATTTTCTGAATTCTTTTCGGGGTTTCACACTCTGTTCATCCATTCTCATATTTGAGGAAGATACAACTTTATCATAACCCCTTTTTATATCAAGAATGATTGTGAATATACTGTGTATACCTTAATTATGTTAGTATTGTTTATAAAATTTGCTTGAAATCAGGGTTTTTTTTGGCTTTTATTGTAAGGTGGTTGACTAATGGCTTTGTGTGAGGCGGTTTCTCATTGTAATTGATATTCATCTTGTTTTAAACCTTGAATTTGTTTCTAGTAGGTGATAGAATATGGATTTGGATTGTGTAGTTGTCTCATTTTTGGTGCTTAGTGCCTGAACCTAGAATAAAATATTTTGACTTAAATCAAAATTTGGTTAGCTTTTTGTTTTCATTCATAGAGAAAAAGTAAGGTCACAGAAGAACCCTATTCCAAAAGAAAAGTCAAAGGGTGTTTTTGAAAAGTATTGTAATATTTAAAGGATCTTTCTTATTTTTTTGCTGTCCCTTTTCCCAATCCCCTTAAATTTTATCTCAAAACCATTCTTATATCTTATCAAATAAACAAGTTATTTTCTTTATATCCAAACAGTTTTTCATTAAATTTATTTGCATGATGAATTTCAACCTTAAATAAGTTGTGGATATGGAGCATGGAGGAGAACTTTTAACTAGGCACACTGCTCCTTTCCCCTGCTCCCAGCAATGGAAGGAGAAGCCTCCAAGTTAAATTTTCTGCAATACTTAAAAAAAAAATCTCAAATGAATAAAACAAAAAGAAAGCCCACAAATAAATGCGCTTCCTCCTTGGAAGCTTATTGAAATCCATAGGAGAATAATTTCAGCTGCTGTACTAGGCCAATCTGCAGTAAGGAGTGTTTGACTTAACTGCAAACCTTGACGGCATTGATGTCTTCTGGTCTTGTGCTGGAACCTGGTTTTTTACAGTTCAGTACGGTATGAAAGCTGATAGTGTTCTGATGTTATTTTACTTATTTATATTCCCTTATACAGAAAATGACTGGATCAGGGGGAGTTGTTTGAGAGAGGGAAGATAAACCAAGTTAGTATGCACAGGAGAAAAAAAAACATCTGGACTGGGCGAGGAGTTTGATGAATGAAAGGGAGAAGTCTTAGATGCAGCTGGTACTAAGTGTAGTGCAAGGAGAGAGTGTGAGGCTGAAGGAAAGACTGTAGGAATAGGCTTCTGCCATAACAGACAAAAGGACTTTTCTTAGATACCAGGAAAGTACTGTGAAGTATTCTTAGATAATTTGTTTGCTACCTTGTACATTGGCACTGCTTTAATTTCTACTAGAAAAATATATTTTGAAGCTTACTGTGATTTAGTTTTATGTTATGACTAATTCATGGCTTTCCTTTATATTTTTTCCAGCTGATGAAATGGGATCTGACAGTGAAAAATCTTCAATGTTCACCTGTATGATCATGTCTTTGTTGAATTTAGATGCAATTCTGTTGCTTAATTTGCCATGTATAATTTTAGATTAGCCTTGGTTTGTAACCCAAACTCTATGAACTAAGGTTCTTTCTTCATATGGAAGGAAAACATTTTTATAATGTTTTGTTTTTAATGTGAGTGACGAAGTATTTTGAAGCAGTTATGAATTATAATTTCTTTGTAGTCTTTTCTTTCCATTCCTCCTCTGCGTACTTCTAACATGTCTCCTAATGAGTCTGGAGGACTTCAGCTTTTTTCTTCTTGGAATGCTTATTCTTTAGAATGATGTATTTTTTAAGTTTTGGCATTGCTCTCTGAAAGAAATTGCAGGCTTTTCCACATTAAAGTTTCTGCTCCTCTTGTTACAGTTAACTCTAGCAGCCAGTTCCTATGCGTCTGTCCTTCTGAAATCCAGATGCTATTTTGTGCCATTTAATTTTTAGCCAAGTCGTGTCATTATTGCTCAAGGCTATTTCATGTGGAAAACTTTTCTAAAATGCATAGTCTTGCAGTATATATTAAGTATACTTGATATAAGAATAGAATCAGCTGTTGTTCATTTGGTGGGTGGTTGATGGGGGGAATATGTGGGTGGAAATTGGCCTTTCTACCAAGAACTATCTAGGCTGTTTTGTTATTCCTAATTCTTTGCCAATCTCTATTACCCCTAATGTCACCATTCCCAGCAATATTTGCTTTTATAGAAGGATTGCATAGTTATTTTTGAAATCTCATGGTAGTTTTAAGAAAAAGATGCTTAGCAAAACTTGTATTTATTATTCACCTGAAAGATGATGTGACCCAAACTATTTTCTGCCATTACTGCGGTCTGCAGTCTTCCATTTCAATTCCTAGCACATCTGTGGGATTCTGCGAGGAGATGGTATCGCTGGTTGACACTGCAACCATTTGCATGAATCTTTGGGAAATCAGGTTTACTGATAACTCTCAAGTGAGGTAAACATGATTCGATGTGGAAGGCAAATAAGTCATTAGTCTTCTCTGGTGGACTCTACTTTTGTCCGAAGAAGTGTATGTCCACATCTATGCCAAGAGGAATGCCAGTGTTTCTAACATTGCAAGATCTAGCAAGGTTCAGACTGGGGTCAGAGAAGGGGAGACCAGGTGGCCTGCTCTGCTCTTATAAATCTTAGTTTTAAGTCATTAAAAATATGAGGAAGGATAAACTTTGTAAACTTAAAAGCAAGATGCTCTATGCCTCACTGAAGCATGCCAACAGGAACATATATGGGCTTCCTCAATTTATTAGCTTGACTTTTATAACGAAACCTGCTAGGGTTGCTTTAGTTGGCCTGCAACTAGAAACTGTTGCCAGTCTTCTTGAGATGTCTGACTGTAAATTGTAAAGGAGAGCCTAAAAATACTCGTCAGTCAAACTGTGTAGTCAGTCAGTAGTTATAATCTTGAATAGTACCTCTTCAATTGCTGGATCACAACAGTAGTATGGTGCTGCTTTGGGAAAGTACAATTGGGAATTGGTGAGCTTTTAAAGATATTTACATTTAGATGACATATAAACCAAACCTTTATAGGTTCTCTGTTGGTGAAATAGGATGATAACTTACCTGTTTTTGAAAAGGCTGGTATTCTCAAGATTTGTTATTTATTCCTACCCCATAAGATGAAATATGAAAGGGAAAGAGAAAGTACAGCAGAGAGGTGTAAATTTTTTTTCCAGTTTAAATTTTAATTTGTAACTCTGCCGAAGGTTGTAGCAGCTAAGCTTCAAAAAAAAAAGTGAACCTTTTTTGTTGGACTGCTTAAATTGCTGGAATAATTTGATGGCAGCCTCAGGGCATTATTGCAGAGGTGGGTTTCTATGGGATCTGGGTCAAGTTCTCATTAGTACACAAAGTATTGAGAGAAAAGGCTGATGGAAAACGATGCACGTAAGATGATGAGCAAGCATGACAAACACTGAGCTTTCTTCAGAAGGTTTTCTGAGTTTAGCCAAAGCCAGAGTAGTTGATGATACAGTTGGATTCTCTTGCTGTAATGAAATCTGATTGGATTTGCGTTTGAGGATGAGAGTAACCGTCTGAAACATGCTGTTTGAGGATGATTGGTCCCTGCACTTGTTTGATGACCTGTAGGTGAACATCAGTCCAAATATGCTTCAGAGTTTTAAGATGTATGGTTGTGGTATCTTTTACTTCAGTATCGTATGAACTGATTACTGTACCATAAGCTGTAAGGATACTTTATTGTGAGTTAAATTTAATAGTTTGTACTACTTAGTTTCTATCAGTCTTCAATCTTTATTTTTCTAAAACAATGTTTATTTGAGAACCTGAATGACTTTTAAGGAAAAAGGTAAAGAAAATAGACCACAATCCTTGGGCGATTTGGAACATTGTCTTCAGCAAAGCTAGAAATCATGGGCTGTCATCTTACCTGATGCTTTCTGAAATGAGAGTTCTAAAATTTGTGGTGTGGTTTTTTTTGTTGTTTTGGTATTGTTTTTTGGTTTGTTTTGATAATTTTACTGTCTAAAAATAAAGTGAAGATGTGCATTTTTTTCAAGCAATAAGTATATGGCAAAGTATTTATACAAGTCTGGCAAAGCTGAAAAATTTCCATATTACTAGCAGTGTATTTCTAAACCTGGCATTTGGATGTATTCTGTCTAGAGATGAAGACAATCTGATAATGTATATATCCATAAACAGTTATATGTCTAGATTGTTTTGAAGGGTGTAAAAAGATCTTAAGAATGATATCAAGTTTTAGTTGTAGGCTCTTGCATACAGATATGCCCATTCTTATGCACAAAGATTTAATAAAATCATCATTTTGTATTTTGTCACACTGGAACTGTCTCACGTATCAATAGGGCTTTCATGCCTTTCCTGTTCTCTCACCTTACATGCTACCCAAACAGTCAATTTAATCTGCCATGTCTTCCAGCTCTGTCTTGGCATCTTGTCTTCTAGGGGGGAAGAGAAAATTGTGAATGAAGTCACGGTTGCATTTGTGTTACGTGGTAGAGCCTCAAGGCTGCAATGCAGTGCCTTATCTCTTCCTTAAAGTTGACCAAATGAAGCCATTCTCTTTTTTGTGAGGGATTTTTGTCTGGCACGTTCAATGTCATTAATGAGCAACATGTGTCCAAGGGAACAACTTAAGGATTCAGTCAGGGCAGCTAGTGTGCTGAATATTTTTTAACTTGCTGGGTACTGCTTGGTTTCTACCACCTCACTGAATGTGTCCTGTTGCCTGGCTTGTGCACAGCCCATCTCAGCCTTTTGCTGCCCGTGCCACTGGTAAACCCTTGTGACACGGGAGAAAGTTGCTGAGCCAGCTGCCAACTGCCCACTGCCGCAGTGTAGGAAGCTCTTGCTGCAGATCTTTGTGTTGCTAAGCAATGGAGATCTGACAGTGCATTTCTCTGCTGTGCCAGAGAGCGGGAGCAGCGATACTCCCAAGCCCCGTTCAGAAAATGCATTTGTCAGACCACAAGGACATGGGGGCTGTTGCAAGAAGGAGCTGAGTCAGGCTCAGGAGTCTGTTTTTCCAATACCTTTGACAAGTACAGTATAGCTTGGGAGAGGAGTGTGATTTCTTTGTTGAGTTTGTGGTCCTAAAAATGAGAGGTGGAATATTTCTTGTAAGCACTACAAGAAAATGTTGTAACACATTTATTTTTTTTTTTTAATTTACCCTTGGAAATATTCATTAGTTTATTAGACATTTTGGTTATCTGTCCTTGTAACTGTTACTGGACTGCCTGAGTTGCTCTGACACTATCATCTGCTGTCACCTGATTAGTTGTAATTTACTTCTGAAGTTCACTTAACTGAATGTCGTGGGTGTCTGGTTTCATGGACCTTCTGTATTTTCTGTTTGGTTTTTTTTTTTAAGCTGGCAAAATACCTGCAAAAATTTATAAACAGTACGGAGACAAACACTTTTACTGGGAAGAAATTAGATGATATACCCTAAAGTAAAGGCTGAAGGATGACCTTCTGAAAATATGGCTGAAAACTGCTTGTGTCTTCTCACTGTAAAATCCTAATAAAGATGGGAAACACAGCTTCTGCTCAGCATCCTTTTTCTGTGCATGAGTTCAGCCTCTGAATCCATGAGGAGGATAAATGAGCACAAAAAAAGGAATATGAGGTCTATATGTAAACAAAAATGTTCTTGACTATATGTTATCTTGATGAAAAACACCTACTTAGTGAGCAGTAGTTCTTTTCTTTTAACCATACCTACACAAGTAATCTACCCATCATTGCTTTTTCATGTGGCAGATGGAAGGGGAAAGAAAATCCATTCATGCTAACTAGTAAAGAGAGGTAATTTCATGATGCAAATTTCAGGCTAATCTCTGTATATCAGGTTCTATTCAATTTTAAAGTAAATGGATCTGGCCTTAGGACAGGCCCATCTACCTGTGTCCTCTGCAAACTTAGTAATGAGCGACTACAGCGAGACACTGTTGAATATTATATGTACATTGAATGTGTATTTTTTTGGCCAGTAACACAAATTTTGGAAAGATAAAATTTTGAGAAAGGGCATAACTATTTGAGTTGCTGGCTTTTTTTTGTAATCAGAACAGTGTTCTGATATTGCAGGAATAGTTTGTTCAGGTTGGATGAAAGATCAAAGATGATCATTACTCATCCTTCAAAAATTGTTTACAGCAAGTACCAAGGGAAAAAAATGTACGAGCAGGAAAAGCTTATAGTAAGTGAGCTTGTGTCTGAGTACTCTATAGCCTTACAGAAGTTTGTGCAGTGTTAGTGCTTCTGTGGTCAGAGGCAGCAAGTTTTATTTAATAACTTTTAGTTTATTTTTCTTTGATTTCGTGCATGCTACTTTGGAGTCTGGGCAAACTTAAGAGCACTCAACATATCCCCTTATGAGTGGTTCCATAGTTTGATTTGATATTGTGTGGGAAACTTTTTACTTTTGAAGTCTACTCACTGTCCTAGGTGACCGGTTTTGGTCTCTTATTCATCTTTTCCTCACCATTCTTGAGTTTGTAGAACTGCATATGCCCTCAGTTGTATGCCTGTTTTGTATGGAGAGTCTTAGCCTGTTAACATATCAGGTATGAAAAAATGTATGTATGAGAAATGACTTATCTCCTTTCCTTTTATCTTTTCAAGTTCTTTTTTTTGTTTGCTTTTAAGAGAAAGACCGAATCTTTGTTCTGTTTTCTGCTCTGTTCACTGTTCCTTTCCTGGTAATTGTATTTTGTATCTTTTAGGCTCCTTATGGAGTCTAGAAAAATACTACAGGGTAGCTTTTCTGCAGTAGCATTCCTTTTCAAAATCCTAATCCACTGTATCCAATTATATTTATTTATAAATATTTATAAATATTTCCAAATTATTTAATTAATAATGCCCAAGCATTCATCTCTATAGGATCCCACCTCACAGTGATAATTGGTTGTTTATACTTATCCCATTTCCTTTCTTTATAACAGTTACTCACCTGCATGAGAATTTTTTCTTATCCTGTGGTAGGTTAGTTTTCTTAAAAGCTTTAGTTAAGAGATGTTCTCACATTCCTTCTGTGTATGCTCTCTTTCCGTATACAAGTTCACTTCTTAAAGAGACCTCAACATTTGTCTGAAGATAAGACTTCCCTTTACAATATTTCAGACTCTTCCTCAGTTCATATAATTTAAAAGCTGTCTTCTGATTGATGCTGCTAATTGGGCAAATAGTGGTATGTTAACACTATTTTGCTTCACTGCAATATATGTCACACTTATTCAGAATATAGTTGTTCTCTAAAACTTGTAAATGTGTGCAGGCAGGATGCAATCTGTCTGTGTGTTCCCTCAGCTGTTTTGCAATACTGGTACCATAGATAAAAACAACTGCTTAGCTAAGAATCTTTTTTGAATGTCATTGATAGTTTATCAAATTGTCACAAGTGTGCCTGTGCATATCAGGAAAATTCACCATGAGCAGCTGTTTCTGTTCTTTTTAATAATACAATATTCCCACTGAATTCTTTTCACCCAGTTTGTATTAGCTCATGTACAACACATTTAGGTCAGTTGTTCTCAGTGGCTTTTTTTTATGTGTTTTTGGACCAATGATGTTTAATCCTATGACATTATTCAAAAGATTGAAAATTCTGCTTTAACAGCAAAAAAAAAAAAAAGAGATGCACAAGAAAAAGGTGGAATTAGATAAACACACATCATTTCTATAACCTGTGTTGTAGAATAGTGAGGTAAACATCTGCATGAAATGGTAATGAAGAAATTAAGCCATACTATAGTTCAGGGCTAAGATTCAGATTGAGAATTTTGATTCTTTCTAATCGCATCCTTTCCTGCTCTTCTCTTATAAACCAGATGGTTTGCTCTGAGGAAAAAAAAATTATTTCCCATTGGAAATCTTTGGACTTAACATTTGTTTTGATTTGGGAATTATTTAGGTTCTGGGAATTCTGTTCATGAATTTAAACTTGTTTCCTATCATTTGGAATTAGGAACAGAGCGTGAAATTAAAGCTATGCAGTCTGTTTTGGACTGTGTTAAAATATTAAGTAAACAGGCATGACAGCTAAGTAAGAATTAGCATACTGAGCTCTAAAACTATATATGCTGAGGACAACCAAATGGGCACATGTACGAAGAGGGAGGCAGATGCGAGAACGCTTTGTTGTGATCTGAAGCTGGCAGATGTACAAGGCAGTTGCAATTCAGAAACAGTTCAACCACATGAGTGTAGCACTGTGCTTTGCCTAATACACTGGTACTGTTCACTCAAGTTTTGCACCGTTCTGGTAAAGTTTTATGGCTGCCACACTGAAATCAGCTCCTCTTCAGCTGTTCCAAAGAAAATTTAGAATGTGGTTTGGACCAAAATGTGTGGAAGTGGCACAAGCTTCTACCTAAAGATAGAAAAGCTTTTGTGGCATGATGGCTCTTAGGTGTTTTGTTTTGTTTTGGGTTTTGTTTGGTTTGGTTTTATGGTGTTTGTTTGTGTTTTGTAGGGTTTTTTGTTTGGTTGGTTTTGGGTTTTTTTTGGGGTGTGTGATGCTTTTCCTACTACCTAACTGACAAAGTAGCTTAGCTCACAGTTTTCTGTAAGAGGTTGTATCTTGTCTGGGAAGATGAGTATTTAGCTTGCTTCGTACATCAGGTCACACAACTACACTCGAGTCCAGATAACATCTTGTTCTCTTATTTACTGTCAAATATTAGTCTTGCTTTGCTTCCTGCTGGGTTTAAGTGGCTGCTGCCAGTGTTCAGGTTCTGCATACTTCTGTGCCATCGTTCATAGGTACTTTTCCTTTCAGTCTTCCACTTCCTGCTTTCTCAAAATGGACTTGATTCAGATCTGTATTTCTGGTTAGTTTTGATGGACTGCTTCATGTGCGCAGCAGATTGTTGTCACCATTCACTTCTCACACATTATTCTTGCTTCCCTTCTGATACACTTCCGTCCCATTTAACGCCGATTTAATGCCATCTCCTCTCTCTCCTTCCTTTCCTACTCTGAACTTCATCCTAATCTTTCTCTCTTGATATTGTGGCCTTTCAGTTATCACGAGGTCTTAAACTTCCCCTAACTCAGATCATAGTTTCTGCAGTAGTCTTCATTATGGTCTGCACACAGTCCTTCTTCTGTCTACAGTAATTCAGTTTTGTGTTTGTGCTAAGAAATAAAATAACCAAAAAATATGGAGACAAATGGATTGAAATGTAGAAAATTGAAGTGGTCCAATATTAATCATAAGCCCTTTTCGGATTAGTTTTGAGGACATTAAGTCTTTGTACTAAAGAAACTGCATTCAAGTCTTGCTTGCATGACTTTCGAATTAATTTGAAGGGCCATAGAAGATTTAGTTAGAGAGCAAAGTAAAGCAATCAAGTGAGGAGTAGAGAAGAGGAATGTTTACTGTAGTATAGATTCTTAGACACTAAGTTTTAAAATTTGGGTCTTAAGAACATAGCTATTTGAGCAGCACTTTGCTGATTAATCACATCTAGCTGTGGTCCAGTTTTTAATATATTCAAAGACTAGCATACACTTCAGTGCTTCACTCCCATTACTTCCTCAGTTATGAAATTAAGGAAAGCATTAAAATTGATTATTTAATGTTATTTATATGCTAAAGTACTTTATTGTGTGGTACAAAACATTAAGACCTCCTTTTCATGTTGTCTATTATCAGCAATTTAACAGAACTAAGCAATCAACATGCTTAGTTTCTTGTTCTGCTTTTTTAATTAGTCTAAAATGTTAAAGGCAATTGGTTTCTTCATGGATACTTAAAGGCTTATTCATTGTATTTTATGACTGAGCTGAAATCATATATTGCAGTTTTGTATTAAATGTATGGTTTCATTGACTAATTTTGAGGCACTTGTTTTCTCAGTGAAATTAAACTCTCTTGTTCAAAAGTTTAATTAATTTTCTTAAATGTTATCTTGTTCTTCCTGAGTCGTTAAGATATTTTGCAAGTGGTATGCTTCAGTAGTGGCAGCTTTATTGCCAGAGCCTCATTAGAGATACAGAGAACTGTTGATAATTGTTTGCATTTAATTTTCATGTTACATATTTTCCTACCATGTCTGTAATTGTCTGTCACATCAAGAAGTCCCGTTGCTGCAGTCTGAAAGCTTGAATTATTTGAATCTTTTTTAGGAGATATTAGTATAATTTCCCTAGATCAATAAAGTCTTGCCCAGTCTGCGTTTTTCAAAGCAAGCTGGGCAGACAGGAATATCAATAACAAGAATATTTGTTTTCTTTAAGATTGTAACAACTCTTTATTGAATATCAGGCTGAGTTTATCAAGGAAACATTTTCACTCTGTTACTAGGGACTGGAACACCTGCCTGTGTGAAAAATAAACTTTCTGGTTCGAAGTGTGACAGAGTATATACTTCTCCTTGGGGAGGCTTTACATCTCCTCTTTTGTTTCTGGAATCACTGTGGTGAAATTGGGAGGATCTGCTCTATGGTTGTGCACACCCAGTGGTTGGGTTGCTCTGTGGGTAGTGCTGGATCACTCTGAAGCTGAGGTCACTTGTCTTAGTGGAAATTTATCTTAGGAATGAAGATAAATCAAAAAATATAAAGTCTCAAATAAAAAAGATAAAGTCTCAAATCCCTTGAGACTTCGGTCGTCTTACATTCCTTTTGCAAATCGAACCTCCCTCCACCCTCAAATAAATACACCAGTAATCAAATGCATTCTGCACCAGTAGGGGTAGGTTCTGTTTCTAGTTTCTAGGGCCCTGGAAAAAAACAAGAACTGGATATGAGTGGCTGAGACCAGTAGTATTTGTGGCAGATGAGGTCTGTTCGTATCTTACGGTTCTATTGATCACTCTGATCATCCTGTTAGCCATACTGTTTTGAGTGAAAGCCATTTCCTTACATCTAGATCTCCAGTCTTTACACATAACTAACTATGGATTTCAGCTTTCTAATGCTTAGGAAGATAAGTTGGCTTTCTAAAATATAAAATAACTTATTTCCAGAGCGGGGATGTTTTATGACAGAGATACTTGCTGTTTGTATGACGTAGAGGCAGTTGTCTTCAATAACAGCCCAAGTGCTTTTACTGTATCTAACTGCTTGTTCTTCCCCAAGCAATCTTACCAATTCCCTTAGCTTTCTTCAAAACATAGCTGCTGGTGGTGTCCACAGGCTGTCCTTGTAAACAGGAATAATAGTCTTTAGTAGGTTTCTGTGTGATTTTGTCACTGGTGTAGGAAATACTAAAACCCTACCTTGATTGTAAATGAACTGGTGAGCATCCTGCTTTTGGATCTGTCATCTGCAATCTTTTCTGAGTAATAATAAAATACTTCCTTCTCAGTCAACAGCATAAGGTAGAAGAGTACAAATGGTTACATGCACCTATTAGGGCTATTTATGTGACTTGGCTTGGAAGCAGAGTGGCCTCACAGTAATTTTCTGCTTAGGCTGGTTTCCTTGACTTTGTAGCAGCAGTCTGCGTTTTGGTAATGAGAGATCCATTTGAATAGGCTAGATTTCCTTCAGGTTTGTTACTCCTCAGGCTGGTCTCTGGGTAAATACCAAGTGTGTTGTAAGACACACTTGGTGTTGTGTCCCAAGTGTGTTGGGACACAAAAGTGTTAGAGCACAGGCAGCAGGGAAAGGGTAAGAAGGAAAATTCTCTCTCCAGCCTCTTGCCTACTCCCAGCTTATTCATTGTGGGGGCACAGAGGGGGGGGGGGGAAAGAGAAAGCCTCGTTGCTGTGCAAGCACTGCTTAGCAATAGTCAAAATTTTGGTGTGTTATCAATACTGGTTTAGTCACATATCCAAACCACAGCACTGTACAGGCTGCTGTGAAGAAAATTAACTCAGTCCCATGCAGACTCAGTACACCTCCACCCTCAATTTGGGCTAATGAAAGCCTCCATGGAAGTGTTTTTCAGGAGAAGTAATGAGATTTGTGTGTGGTGTATACATGTTGAAATAAGGAGTAGGTATGGGCGATGTATCAAATAACGTTTCTGTGAAGCACCTATTTGATGACTACCTTTCAATTCAAAGTGCATGACTTCAGTTTGCTGATGCAGAGTTTTAATTTGTCATCTTGTTCCTTATTTAACTTGTCTGAGGCTCATATCTTCAGTCTTCTCTGTTCATAATTCGTCTGTGCTTATTCTCATATTTTCTCTAGTACCTCACTGCTCATAGTCTCTTCTGCTTCCACATAATAAATACACTAAGCAATTCTGTAGCTGATATCAGACTTTCTAAATCTCTACACTTATGGTATAATGAAAATGGGCTATTTGTTTTCTTCATATTCTTTTTGTGACAGAACTCATGACAATGATCTGTCTCCCTTGTACTTTCATAGTCTCTTGTGAGACTTTCAAATGGTACAAATAAACCAGTTCTTCATCTAGTGCTTTGGCATACTGAAAGAATTCTGCATAGGAAGATAGTTTTTCTTTTAGAGGCTTGATATTTTACACTTAGTCATACGATTTGTTAGATATTTCAAACTGTAGATTTATGTGCTATCAAGTGAAGGAATTATTTGGCTTATCTGAGGAAACAGAATTCTACCTAAATACAAATCTGAATTACTGTTTTGCAGTCCTTTGGAATAATACTGTTGCTTAATGAGAGTGTGCATGATTTTCTTAGTAGTTCAGCTGTTACATGGTAAATTCTTTCCATTAGCTTGTGATGGATGTTCTGTTTTATTTTGAAGAATAAGCATTGCATTCATTAGGCAAACTTCATTAAATTTGGAGCTCAATCAACTAGAACTATAATTATATGGAGAGGAGACTTCCTAATCTGACGTTTGTAAAACTGAGCCTTTTTGGAATCAGTTATTATCTTATGCAACATGACTAGTCGAGCCTTTTTATTGAACAGAGGCAGATCCTGGGAGGAGTGCCTTCAGTTAGGAGGATTGTTATTTTCCATTGTAGTTTAATTGTTTTATAACCTTTTTCACCACAGTAAGACATCTGCGCTCTCTGTATCTGGAGCAATAATAGATCAGATTGGTTGAAGTGGTAGCAAGCAGTGTATGCTCCTCTAAACTGTAATCTTGTTGTTTAAGGTTACTTTATGGTTACTTTATGGCTCTTCAAATGACCACCTTCTACAGTTTAAGTCCAAGAAGGCTATACTCTTGTCCTTTACAGCAAAATTTATGGATATTTGTGTGGTTATGAAATAAGAAAACTCCCACCATCCTTTATTATGAATGGAAAGTGATTTCTCTTTGTGACTTCAGAAGAATGGTTTCTATCAACATCAGGAGGGGGGAGTACAGCTGCCTATCCATTGCAGTCTGCTTTCCCTATGGTACCACGAATGACACTAATTCAAGTCAATGATCTTTGAACACTTACTGTTTCTTCCTGCTTATATTTCAGCTAATGCTTTGCTGCATTGGTATTACTGCTAATGGTATTGCAGTGAATTTCAAGATGAAGACAGCTATGACAACATCACTGCCTGTTTTGGTGAGGTTGTAGACCTGAGCAGATAGAGAGGAATTCAGTGAAAGCTCTTATTTAGGAACAAATTAAGAATGACGTCCTTTCCACATAGTCCTTGAAGAAAGCTTAGAGCAATTAATTTTACTCTTTAACCAAACTCATAAATGGTTTTAAGTTGTACTTCTACCAGAGTATGGGGCACCCAGTGTGTTACATGTGTATTGTCCTCAGTGTTGCCTTAAGTCCAGGGCTGCCTTCTATTCAGCACAAGACTTCTGGGTGTGAGTGCCTCATTTTGGACTCTTCTGCCTCAGTGCCCAGGAGGAGAGAATTAGCTGTTTTTGTGCTGCCTGATTGACACTAAAGGAAGAAGACTGGGTAGACAATCTGTTGCAAAATATTGACTTGTCATCTCTTGACCTTTTGAAAATGTGTTCAACCAAAAGAGTTTGAAAAAACAAAGATTGTTCTTTTGAGTCTTCCTCAAGGAAGAAATACTCATGCAGAAAAAAGAAAAATAACCCAAATTTGGTTGAAAAACCCTACTTATAAGAAAGAAGAAAAATGAATAATTTATGATAGGTTAGGATATAAATGCTATCCTTAAGAGATGGTGTTAAAAAACAATTGAGCTCTCACATGGAGTCTAGAAACTATAACAGTACTGATCTGCATCTCAGAAACAGGTACCCATCACTGCTCAGGGAAGAGGCAAAGTGTGAGTAGAAGGGACTTTGCTCAGTAATGTTTTATTTGATGTTTGTGCTTCTAGGAAATATAAACATAAAAATATGAGAGAAAGGAGTGTAAAGAGAGGAGGAGGGAGAGCTTCAACAAACGATCGGAGTATAGCCCGGACAAAAGTTTAGAGTACAATGCTATGCCTTTAATTGACTCTTAGGGGCAAAAAACGCTGAGCAAGTCTGTTTTACTGTTTTGGGCTGCATTTGTTTCTGCAGCTGTAAACAGCATGAAACAGGTTGTCAGGCAATCCCTTTTGGGGACCACTGGTTTAGGTGTGATCTCTGTATGTGGGGTTGAGGGCTCACTTTTAACACAGTGATGATGGAAGCAGATTTCTTGTCTGTATTTGGTGAAGTCATATTGTTCAGTCATTACGAGATGCATTAGGGAAACTGTGGACGCTTTTGGTCAATTCTGGAGAGAGATCTGTTCTGCTCTTTCTGAATGCATCTGTTTCATTCGTGAGATGGCAAAAGTAGTCATGTGCTCTTGCATTTCCATGGCCCTTTTTTCATGGTTCTGGGCAGAGAACTCCATGAAAAAGGTGGTTTAAATTTGTGAAGATATTTTCTTGAGGACTGGCAATTAGGTATTCTTGTACCCAACATACTGCTGTCCCACATTGTGGACACTGGAACGTATTTCTGAAATCTAGAAAACTGTGGGTGATTGTTACTGTGGTGTTTGAAATTTTTTGGGGGAGGCTCGGGTGTGGGATGGCAGACAATGACACACCCGTCCATTCCCATGCAATGTGTTCTCCTTATCCCATGCCAGTTGAATAATATGAGAGCTTACTGATGTGATTACCACTGTGTTTAACTTACAAGGTTTTTATTTTTTGAAACTATTATAAGAGGAACTTTCAGGATTTCCCAAGGGTATGTATCCCTATTTGTTCAGACACTTTGTGTATTTGAAAGTTTTATCAACGTGGTTTAAATAAAGGAACAGAAATTACTTTGAATGTGTCCTGGAATCAGTATAACACATTCCAGTTTCATGTCAAAAGATACTTTGTCAGCTGGTACTGAAGGTAGTCCTTATATCCTGGTCTGATTTGCATATTTTTGAAGTGATGTATTAGATAACTGTCACATTATGCTTATGAGAAGGTGTGAAGTTAAGTGCAGTGCTGTAGCTCTGCTCAAAGCAACCTCCACTTCAGGACAAGCAATGGAATTTGGCTGAAGGCATTAAACCTTACAGTACTTACACACCACGGTGAATTCATATCCTCAGAGCTATAGGTGTGGATGGCAGCCAGTTTGTTAGAGAATGTCTTTTAATTAATCTTGCAAAAGGTGGTGTGTCATGATCTGTACTTGAATATTCTTAACAAATACCACTAACTGTAGGCTTTCCATATCTAATTGAAATTAATTAAAAATGATGCATGACTGTTTCTTAAGAAATTAGTTGGTGAGATACTGTTGTGTTTAATTTTTGTTATTTGGGGAAAGAAGTCCCTGAAAATGGAGTTAAGCTTGCATGTGTGTCAGTCATTTAGGTTTGTGAAAGAAATACGATGGGGTTGTTGGTTTCATTCAGTTATTGTTATGCTTGAGGGGAAAAATAACTCTAACCATGTGAAAGTCAGAAATGGAATAGAAAATACCATGCAGAAACACTGCTCTTTAGAGATTCCATTATGGGTGAAAAGCACATTAAAAAAACCCTAAAATAGGCTTAGCTTGTTAGGACACTACTGTCATTAAATTGCTAATCATAGTAATTGTACTGGTTTATAGATTACTGGTATGAACAGTGAAATTTGGCTATTTTCTTAGTGCCTAGGACATTTTATACACTCTATGAAAACAAATAAAACCGATGGTAATTTTTGCTTTCCTCTAGTAACAACGATCTCTGCCTGCTGAGGGCAACAGCTTAGGTAGGGGTGGCCCAAGGAGACCAGTGCTAACATGGGCAGTGACTCACTACCTCATCATCCTGTCTCCCTTGTACCAGTCGATGAGTCAGTCATCAATCAGCTCTAAATTGCTGCTGTTTCAAGTGAATGGCGTTTTAGGGTAAAGCACCATTGATTTTTATTTGTCTTTCAATGCTCCACTTGAAATGGTGACAGTTGAGAAAGCCATTAGCAACTCATGTTGTGGAACCCCGGAGAAACTGAGGTGAACGTCTTGGGACTGTGGCTTTCTCAGTCAATCCAAGCCAGTGTGTCCCTGCTCATCAGTCCATGCTTATCAATGATAAGGTAGCTTCCATAATTGCAGACTTTGAACATTTCAGAAATAAATGTTGGGAAATGCAAGACGTTACTTCAAGTACGGATTGTTTTATCTTGCATATGATTTTTTTTTCCCTAATGCTTCTGTCCTAGAATTCCTAGTAGCTTTTTGAAGCTGAATGTCTTTCTGTCCCTTTTTTTTGTGTCGAACTACAGTTGCTCAAGTTCAGGTTAGAAAAGCAGATGAGAAGGGCTATTTTTCCATCTTTAGTCTTCTTTTCTCCCCAGAAGCCAAACTGTTCCAGAGTGGTGCGTTGAAAGAGAAATGGGACTCTTCTTATGTACCTGATATTCCTTGCTCGTTTTGATTATTCTTTGTGCTGACATCTTTGTAGTAACTTTGCTTTGCTACTGCTTCTGTTATTTTGTCATGTTTGTGATGTTTAAGAAAAGTAATGAAATAATCACTTGTAATATAAGTTCTTCTTTTTGCATGTAGGAAACTCGCAAATGGGTGCTACCATAGTAGATGCATTGGATACTCTTTATATCATGGGGCTTCATGATGAATTCAGAGAAGGTCAAGAATGGATTGACAAAAATCTTGATTTCAGTGTGGTGAGTAAAACTTGCCCTAATATTTCTCTAGTCCTTTTTAGTGTCCCCCTTGGGGGAGACAGAAGAGGTCTTTCAGCTGAAACTTAAAAAACATATGAATCAAAGTGTCATATCTAAGCTTTAACTGAGTTCTCTGTGTATCTAACTTTATTTTGGAAAAAAATATACCTCAACCCTTTTGCACTTACAACTGTAAGTAAAGTAATGTCTATATATTGTGTTTTCAAAGTGCAAATTATAATTGGATAATGGAAGAAAGTGTTCTGTGAGAACCAACAGGGCCTCAGAAATGAAGGCAGAAAGGTGAAGTTTTATTAGCTGATAGTAGTTGCAACTAACTGAGCTATGAAAGACAAATTTCCTCCAAGCCAGTGTGTAAATTACTTAAGAATACAATCTCTTATTCTTCTTCTTCAATGTCCTTAAGCGTTTTAACATGAAAAATGCCACCTGAGTTGTTGAGTTTTCCTTTTCTATCACAAGAATTTCCCAGTCGGTCATACAACATCTGACATTCTTCGTGTATGCAGAGTTTGGAAACATTACATGGAAGAAATGGCTCTATTTTAGTCTTATTGATTAGTGTTCTTATTACTAATTTTGGGACTGTCACAGACTCTGTGACGGAATTTTTATTTCAGTCCTTGGATTTGCCGTATGGTTCCAAAAATAATTTTTCATTAATAAATGCACATAATTAAATGTAGATATACACTCAGAATTCAGCAAATGCTTACTGTTGTTTTTATATCTTATCCTACTTTTCAGAAATTATTTGTTTCAGCTTTTTCCTTTTCTTTTATACATCAACTGTCTGGCAAATGTTAAAGAAATTTTACTTTGCTTTTTCAGTTAGTGCCAGATAATTATTCAGTCTAAAACTGAAGATCCTAAATATATCAGAGACAGTGTAGACATAATGATACCATTATGAGGGTGAACTAAATTACTTCCATAACTTTTTTCTGATCTAAGGCAATTTCAATATAAATTTGCAGAATTAATCTAGGATTTGGATTGAAGAAATTTACAGGACCCACTAGGGTTCAATTACGTCTTCCTATGTATGAGAAACTATCTCTGAAGGTTAATGAGTTGTCCTGTGTATACACTAGACTTGAGTAATTTCCTTATATGGTTTGAAGTTTATAAATACGTAAATTTGTTCCTCTTGGATTGTTTTACTTGGAAATGGAAATATTTTGTTTCACTTCACACTGTACCATTGCATGTGTGATTCATGACTTTAATAGCTATTAAGTGGAATCATATGCTGCATTGGTGTTATTTTTCTTTTATCACTTGTTTATGAAAAAAGAACAACCTTTACTAAAAACTCATATTGGGGAGTATTTCAAACTTTAGGCTTTTAATCATCAGTGCTATTTGAGGAAATCTTTAAAGTACTCATTTAATCTTTCTGAAATAAGTAATACATGCAAAATGCATTGATTTTTGGACACAAGCAAAATGCATGATATGACTGGAGGTGCCCTGGAAATAGCATGAAAGGAAAGACATACCTATGGATATATTTCATCTGTGTGTGAATTGGTGAGTCAGCTTGTACAGTGTACATTCTAGTGACTTTTCTGGATAAAAGGAAAAGTCTGCCCCATCTCAAAATCTCTTAATAAAACTGCATTTCTGTGTTGAAGAGAAGTTTACAGGGGAGACAGATGGAGTGTATGTGGGCAAATGAGTGAATGGGGCACAGAGGGAGTCAGAAAGATATTAAAACTACCTGGTTCTTCTTAATTTTTCTGTCATTAAATGAGTCAGAAGATACTGTTGAATTTAGCCTGAGGATATTAATGTGGAGGAAGGCAATAAAATGGTTTGTTCTCCTGAGTTTCTTGGTGGTCTTGCAGTATTTCTTATCATAACATTAAATACATAAAGGCTGTTCCTAGACAGAAACTGTTAAAATGGAGCTCTGAATTTTAAATTGCTCATTAGTAATTCAGGTTAAGAAAGTGCATTATGAGAATTCTGTAATTAGTATTCTGCTTTATCCTGTAAACCTAGAAGATTTGGTGTTATGCTTAAACATAAGAGAAAAGATGCTGAATTATGGAAATGTATGGTCCTTGCCTTCTTTCCCACCATCCCCAAATTACTGTAATTGCACTTTGTGGTGATAGTATGAGTAGAGGGCAGGAGAAAAACTAAGTTGATTTAAAAAAAAATCACTTGAAGCTGTAATTAGAATTATCATTTGATGTAATGAAGATGTGCACAAGAATTTCAGTACGGATCTAGAAACTGAAACAGTACAGACCCTTGCATGTAGGTTGGTTTAGGATATCTACTTGCCTCTACCTTGATTTTTTTTTTCCTTAGAATAAGAAATTGATTATTATTTATTCTTTCTTTCTCTTCTAGAATTCCGAAGTGTCTGTATTTGAAGTCAACATTCGCTTCATTGGCGGTCTTCTAGCAGCATACTACCTTTCAGGACAAGAGGTAAGGAGACTGGAAGATGTCTGTGAAATTCAAGGTATTCTGAGAAGACCTTTCTAGAATTTTGATTTCTCAGCAGTTTACGAACTAATTACAGGAGTCAGTTGTCCAAAATAACCAAATTCTTAGAGTATGAATCTTTAAAGCTTGCTTCTCTGCAGATCTGGCACCATTTAGGACCCTTTGTTAGAGCTTTGAAATGTTTCTTTTATCAAGATGTTTTCAGAAGATATCTACTCAAATAAGCATCAACTTGAAATGTCAAGTGAAATGTCAACCTTCTCATGCCAACAATAACTTGTTTTGATGTTCCGTAACTTCATGAAGGGAGAAAGAATAGGTTTGTCACTTGTCCTGCAGGGCTGTAGGTTTGCTTCATCAAAGCACTACACAATCTCCTTACCACTTTCTCAGTGACAGACTGATAAATAGCAGGCCAATTTTGTCCTACTTTTGAAACTTCTATTAAAAAAGATCAAAGACTGCTGAGCATGTATGCAAGGACATGCTTATATTGAAAAAATGCTTTTACCTAAAAACTTGCCACCATGGGCTTCTTTGGTCCCACCGTCACATTGCTGTGACCTCTTACTTCACATTCTTTGACAAGGCTGGAGCCTGACCCAAACTACAGATTAAGTTATAGCTCTTCTCATGTCTTTGCAGCTACCTGTCTTTAATCTGTTGCCTGTCTGATTTCTTTGATTTTGTCCTTTATTTTTCATGGCCCTTCTGTAGCCCACTGCCAGACATATATCATGGCTTAAGGTTCAATACAATTTCAGATGTTCATAAGTATCTTCCTCCTTTGTTTGGGGAAGCACTGCATACATATCATCAGGTTCTCAGGTATATTAAGCCCACACTCCTAAAAATAACCAAGAGAAAATCCATAATTAGTTGACTCTTCAGGTCTTTGGAATCATCCTGGGATCTGTGAATTTTCTCTTGTATGAGTGTCTTCTCCTTTGGAAGAAGAGCTTGGTGGCAAAGCAAAAATCCAGTGTACACCATGAGAGAAATGGGTAGTTCATTTTTCATCAAGTGCTACTGCTTCACCTTCTTCAAACTGGAGCATGCTCCTTGGAGGCATCTACTGTGAATATGAAAAACCTCAGAGAAAAAGCAAAGATCACACATCTGTAACTGGATTGTTTGTGTAGATCAAGAACTGTTTTGCCCCAATATGCAGATGGGTACTGCCAAAACACGTGCTTTGCCTGCAATTGTAAAGCTGAGTATTCCTTCTTTTAGTTGGTTCTCACTGCTTGGTAGAGTCAGATCAAGCTCCTCTGCTTAAAGAGCTTTCATTTCTTTTCTTCTTAGAAAGCATCTACGCTCTTGTCTTTCCTAAATGTTCACCACTGGTTTGTCTTTTGTTTTTAAGAAGATTTCTATGGCATTGTTCTCTCCAACAGTCTTCAAATGCTTCATGACTTGTGGTACAAGATTATTCCTGTCAAATGTCCCTATGAATCATCTTTATTTTTCTAAAGAACAACTGCTAAAAAAAGTGTTCAGACTGCATTTCTTTCAAAATAGTGTGGCAGCTACGATTGCTTTGGGTATCTGAGAGACTACATCATTTGCCAAGTTGGATGGTGTTTCTCTGCAATTTGTCATTGTGAATATGACAAGGAAGGGAATCTGAGGCTTTTCAGCAACTGAGCCCAGGAGAGACACCTGTGTCTGGGAACTCCTTGGAGTTGGAAACAGGTTTGTTTTGAGATATGATTTCCAGTCTGGTCTTTCCTCTCTTGTTCCCAAGAAGGGAAGGTATTCCTTAACTCAGGATTGTGGCATGCCTGATTTCTTTTTTTACTGCATTCAGACACGTGAGGAGACACTTTTTAGCCACTGCTAAGACAGACAAGCCTGTTATCAACTGTTCGGATGTTTTACCAGGTCAGGGTTGTGGACATGCACATGGACTTATTCCTCTAAGGGAATCTCTATCTAGTGATAGACTTCATTCATCAAGCTATAATTTACTTGCTCATATTCACTTACCAGACCTTCTTGGTATTTCAGTCCCCATCTCCCTTCTTCCAAGCCTCTACTTCTGCAAGACTGTTGCTAGAATGTTTTTGTACTGTTTTCCATACTCTTCTGTGTCTTGTTTGATGTCTTTAAAGTAAGGTCCAATACAGGCTGCTTTGAATTAATTCTGGTTTTCTCCTTTTAATATATATATATATATATATCAGCAACAGGAGTTACTGCTCTTTGGTAATAGTTATAAAAGCCATTCTTATTTAATGTTACTATAATTACTTAGTCTTATTAAAGATGCTGTAGGGACAACCATAAAAGAAAGTGTCCAAGACTCAGCATCAACTGTGGAACTTTAATCACTTTTAAATGGCCACATCTGGAGAATTTTATAGTCATCATGGTTTATCTCTATGGTTTCACCATTTGTAGGGGGAGGGCTTGATAGGATTTTATCTGATTGAATCATCATGGTAGATATTGACTATAGTTTTCTAGTACAGCAGACTATTAACTTAGATAAAACTGTCCTTGTTAGTTCTTTTATTGAAAACATATGAATTTTAAAAAATTATTTAGCATGTCTGTTGGCATGATTCTGTGGTCTTGATGCTATATTTGTATTTTAACTGTCATGTTACTGGTATTACATAGAGAAGGGTCAACTGTGATTGTGTTTTTAATAATGCTGGTTACAGTTGATGGTAAAATTTTAAGCCTTTCATATTAAGATTGTAAGTATTGCTGTACTTTCTTTTATCAGTGGGAGTTCCCTCTTACTCACTGCAGTGAATGGGGAAAAATAACCAAAAATAAAGCTACTGTTTTTAGCCACTGACACAGGTTGGCTGAAAATGCTGTAGGCGTGTCCTGTCCCATGTTGAATCACAGGCCTTTCCCTGTGAAACATGACATCTGTAAATCTTTTAACAGCTCAAACTTTTCCCTGTGGGAATTTATGCTGGACTTCTGTGTAGGATGAGCATGTAAAACTAAAGCTTGAGAAGAATGCATTTTCATGCAAATGTCTTGGTTGTCTTGCCTTGCTGTACCATTCTGTTAATGTAGGAAGACAAAATTGTTTCTATGATTTGGGAAAAAGCAACATCTTTCTCCATTTTTCCATGTCAGAATGACTTTTGAATAAAAGAAAATAAGATATGCCTGTGAACCTTGGCACAGTGGACAATTTGCCCACGTGTCTGTTTCAGTCTTTTCTGGTTGAAACAACACTGATATTTATCTGGTGACAGGGGTTGTAGGTCTGCAATCTGGGGGGGCCTTATTTAAATCCTCTGCACAATACGTTTTTCCTGGCTGATCGTGGACAGGCCAACTGGTGTTTGGCTAGGTGTATGTTATTAGATCTAAGAGTGTGCTGCCTTTGCCTCAGCTCCCATGTAGGAATGAGGTCTCAATCTGTCATTGCTTTTGAGATTCTCTTTACCTGCGGCTTTTCTCCAAGTACTTTATTGAAATATATAATGAATATATGCTAAAATAGTGGAATATAGAATCATAGAATGATTTGGGTTGAAATGGACCATTAAAGATCATCTAGTCCAAACCCCTGGCCATGGGCAGGGGCACCTTTCAGTAGACCAGGTTGTCAGAGCTCTGTCTGACCTGGCCTTGAACACCTCCGGGGGGGGGGGATCCACAGCTTCTCAGAGCAACCTGTGGGTAGCCTTATTACCCTCATTGTAGCAAATATTTTCCTTATAGGGCTTTGAGCAGCCTGATCTGATGGAGGGTGTCTCTGCCCGTGGCAGGGGTTTGGAACCTGGTGATCTTAAAGGTCACTTCCAGCCTAAACAATTCTGTGATTATATCCAGTCTAAACCTGCTGTCTTTTGAGTTTTAGAACTGTTGACTCTTCTCCTGTCACTACAGGCCATAGTAGAAAGACCTCTTCATCTGTTTTGAAAACCAGACCCCCTTTAGGTACTGGAAGGCTCTTTTAAGGTCTCCCCAGAGCCTTTTCTTCCCTAGGCTAAGCAATCCCAACTCTCTCAGCCTGTCTTCACAGGAGAGGTGCTGCAGCCCTCTGATCACTTATGTGACCCTGCTTTGGACCTGTTCCAACAGGTCCACATTCTTTCCTGTCTTGGGACCCCAGAGCTGCAAACAGGATCCTCAGTATGAGTGGGGTATACTGTATACTGGATTTTTTTTGAAATTATATTGTCAAACCAAAGAAAGAAAAAGAGATGTAATAAAAAGCAGAAGAAAAAAGCATGATCTCTCCCAGGAATGCTGTATGACATAAAATCATAGAATAGTCTAGGTTAGAAATGACCTTGAAGATTAGAGTTCAGCCTGTCCAGGCAGGCTCTTTTGTATTTTTCTGTATGCCAGAGTTTCCTTCCCAGTTTTCCCTGAGCAACTGATGCAAAGTGTTTACTTCACTCATTGCTATCTTTATTAAGCTGTATGTTAATAGTCATAATCTCTAAGTACCAAAGTCTCTAAATAAGAAGTGCAAAATTCATTGTGCCCATACTCAGTAAGGAGGTACTAGTAAAATATTTTTTGAGGTACAGAGTTTAGGAGACTCGCTTAGTAGAAAGTGGCTGGGAAGCCATACTGTGAGAACTAGGCACTCCTATTTTCCACTCTAGGTTATGATAGAATGTATAAAGTCTTTATTTTAAATTTTGATCAAACAGGATTGTAGTTAAAGTGTGTGAACTACAAGTCTTCCACCTTCTGAGTTCAGAGGCACCATGATGCTTCCTCTTTTTCATCTGTCAAATGGAGTTAACAGTCCAAAATGACATACTGGTGCTAAAATATTACTTCTTATCTAAATTGAGCCAGACTGTTTCTCAGTAATCCCTGCAACAATCCTTTAATTTCTTTAAGAACTAGATATGGTCTTCATTATGCTTGGGGGAGGGGTGGGGGATACAGCACTATGATACAGTTGATATTATAACAGAAATAAGTAGAAATTAAATATTCTCTATGTCTAGTTTGGAGTAAATGTTGACTACGGCAGTTTAGGATGAAAATCAGCCTTACATTAATTAAAAAACCAAGCAGACAAAAGAACACAACAAAATTCCCAAACAAAACTAAAAAGCAATCTTTTTCTTTTTTTTTGTGGCTGCATTAAGATATTTGTTTTCTTGATGCCAAGCAAGGCATTACTTAGCATTTTACCCAGAACAGTAGATTTCTTTGTTTATTCCAAGTTATTCTCTAGACTGACTGTATGAGAATGTTGTGTTCTTTATGATTTTCTTTATTTTATTAGCCTTGGACAATATATTGGTATCACTCTATTGTATGTAATAGCATCAGGATAGAAATGCTTAGTGAAAGAGTATCATGTATACTCAGAGATTAGAACAAGATAAAGCCACTTGCATTTCACAAAAAAAAAAAAAAAAGGGTGCTGTTGCAAAAGGATGCTCTTATTGTTAGATTGGAGCTGTCTATTCATATGGTCTTTTAAAGTCTTTTTCCAGCGAGTTTGCCTGGAAATCAGCCATAGTGTATAACTGGTTTCTCAGGATGTGGCTCTGGAATTCTTTGATCTCCTGTGGTGTCTATCTAGTTTTGTGGCTGAAGATTTTATTCAAGATCAGTCATGTTTGGTGCTTGCTTTTTCTCTGGGTAACAAGAGGTTTTCGCTTCACCATGTGTGTTGGTATTGGTAAATTCTTTCTTTTTCAACACAAATTATCTAGTTGATCTTTATTTTGTATATGACTGATTATAAATTCTTCCACTTCTTTCAGTCGCAGATCTGTGGATCTGGTTATTTTTGGGCATCAGGGTAGCTGATACTGATTGCTGAGGGAGGATGGGAGCACTGCTTTGTAAAATCACTGCCTGACCTAAACACTCTCAACTCCTCGTGCAAAAAACAACAACCAGGCAAACAGTAAGAATGAATGGCATGAAGTAGAAAAGAATTGGCCGATCTTTCTGTGTTAATGCTGAAACAACAAAGCTTGCCAACAGACTGCAGTGATAAGCTGCAGGAGAAGTTACAAAATAGATCCATGATGAGAGTGTCTGAATGTAGAATTTGTGAGAGTAGGCTACCACAAGACTGGGAATTGCAGTGTCCTCAAGGCCTAAGACAGTAAAAGATCTGCCACAACCTGATGTAGGGTAATGCACTGGAATCTTCAACAGAAATTGGATTGTCTTGTGGTGTGCTGCATGAAATGGTCCAAGAGTTATAACTTCTGTTATGCTGTCCCCACACCTGGGTAGTGAAGGAGCAATCAGGACGAGGAAGACTTCGTAGATGGCAATGCCAGCAGAAAGCAGCTGCAATGCTTCATATTGGCTGTGTGAACTTTGAGTTCATAAAGGCAGATGGAGATTCCTAGGGCATCTTGCAGGATCCATTGTTCCTCATTTCTGAAACCCATCCAAAAGACAGCAGTGAAGATGCTGAACCCTGCAAGGAGCAGTATCTTCACTTCCAAGTCTTTGTGAACACACTGTAAATGAACTTTCTGCTCTCCAAATGGGAGTTTGTTCAAGGAGGGAGGGAATGACAGCTGCAGAGCCCAAATGTTGCATACGTGCCGAATCATCCTGTAATTAAACACAGTGAATGATTGTAGGAGCAATAAAGCTTAAATAAGATAAAGAGTACCAGAGTTGAGTGCTCTGTGTTCAAAATCTGATTTTTATAATTGTGTTTGGTGAATTGCTGTTGCTTCTCCTCTGTGGCTCCTGCCCAATAGCCTCTGGCATTGACTATACGCACTGCTGGAATGAACGTGATACTCTTGTTACATGCCAAATGTCTGTCCAATTTCTTGAATAATAAATAGATAAAATCCAGGGTTTTTAGCAAATCTACAGGAATAACCATCTCTTCGCAGTGGTCCCAATCATAGACAATCCTAGACAAGCAAAAAAAAGCCCATTCACTGATCATTACGGAGTTATCAGCATCTCCCCAACTGTAGAAGGAGTCTTCTACCTTCTGTATGCCAAGTCTGCCCTTTACCCCATGGCTATGGCCCCACTTGTGTTTGTGACACCGTGTGGCTCACTGTGGTGGCAAGCCCTCAATACCATGGACCCCTTCTGAGGCTTGGTGGCACCTGGGGTGCCACCAAGTTGGTAAACTCCTTCTAATAGCAGTTTCAGCTTAGGTTAAGAATTTTGGTGTTTCCCTTGTGTGTTCCCAGTGTACTTTATTTTCTGCTCTCTCATGATTGTGTGTGTTAGGAGTTGAGCAAGATCCTGTTTATACTGAGAGCAGGAAATAAAATCCTCTAACACTGAGAGAAAGTACCTGGAGCAAACATACCCAGGCATTTGCCACAGCTTCAGGTTGGAGAAAGCAGAACACAAAATGCATGTCATCATCAGAAGACCAAGGAGCTGCAGTTAACTGAGCCTAAGAGAGTCAGAGGAACATGGTGTTACATGGATTTATTTTGATTCACTGCAGACCTCGTTTCACGTACCTAAATTTTATTCAGATTACAATGTAACTTTTAAATGTGTGGCTTTTCCCTGACTTTCTGGGCATTAAAGAAGAAATAACACAAAAACATGTAAATAGAGCCCTAGTCTATACAGAAAGACAAAATTCTTCTGCGCTTATTTCAGTGGGTGAGCATATTTTTTTTGCTGATCATTAAGAAGTCATTGTTTGTTTTATGTGCTTGCTCTCTGGGTTTTTTTTAATTGCATCACAGGCTCTAGAATGCATCTTCCCAGATGGTTGTTTTGAGGGCTTCCCCCAAAGAGGTGTGTATGCTGACTGTAGTACTGTGCTACCAGTATTCCTCTATTCCAGATCTGAGATGGTCAGTGGGTCAAAGAGGGCTTGGGATGTAGTGCTCTGTCCTGCAAATGCATGAAATGCAACCCCAGCCAGAGGGGAGATCACAGGGGAAGAACTAGTTAATCATCACTCATACCTTCTGTGCAGGAGACTTGGCAGGTGTGTGTGTGTGTGGGACACCTGTGTTTATAAGTACCAAGGATGAACCTTCTGTTCTTGATCTTTGCTGTAGAATTGTATTGGGCGTGTGTCCCATAAATGTTCATTCATGAAAGTTTACAGTATTCTTGTGAGAGTGCATGTTATCATGCTAGTTTCAAACGTCAGTAATTACAAAGTGGATAGACTTAAGGATAAATATACTGGAGATAGTCACTGGATTTGGAGTGCTTCAGTGATCAGGAGTGTGACTTTACCTTTTCTCAGCAATTAAAACTCTGAGTGCCTATGGCCCTCACTTAACAGTCCTTAAAGCTTCTGACAACTCAGCACATTTTCTGAAGCAAGATGAACCAGAAGAAGGAATGCCATAGCTAACAGGGGTCTCTGAAAAGCTGGATTTAACTCTTAACTGGCATCTCATAGGAAGTCTGTTACAAAACCAAACATTGAGCCCATGGCTTTTGGATTCCTCCCTACAAAAGTTTATCTGCAGCTGTTTACAGCAGGATTCAGGGTTTATTTCCACTTCTTGCATGTGTTCTGGTTTGTAAAGAAAGCGAAGGAGAATTGAGATAAGAACATAATTCCTACATGCTCTGCCTCGAGTCCTTTGTTAGCAGTCAAATCCATAAGAGATTTGTAGGGTGTGCAGGAGTAACCCCATCTTGCCTTTAGAGTAACTAAGCATTGTCTTGTATAAACAGCATTTGTCTGAGGAGAGAGTGCACAAGTGACCTGTTGACTGCTTGCTTTTTTTCATGAAGTGGAGCTTCACAAATCATTAAAACTTCTGGCATGACTGGTGGTGGCAAATAAAATATTCCTGTTAGCAATAATGCACGGAATGACAAAAGCCCAGAGATGGATAGAGGGTTGGTTGTTGTGCAGTGCACATGGCTGTGCTTGAGAAACGGCATCAAGTAAGGAAAACAAAGTGAATATTATTCTAATGGCTGTTGTGTGATAGCATCAGGAGGACAGTTAGACCACTATAACAAAGTGTTCTTGTCTGCTGATGATTTATTAGTACAATAAAAAGGGTAGCTTATTGTTTTATCTTTGTTGAACAAACTTATTTATGATATTTGCAATAAAAAAAAAAAGATTAATGATTTACTTTGTCTACCTTTGCGAGCCTTAGATATAAAGCAGTTAGTTTACATGACTGTCTTTTTCATCTTTTTAAAAGCCATCAAAATGACATATCTTTCTGGGCAAAATAGTAATATAGTTCACATGGATAAATCCATCCTCAAATCTCATTTAAAGTAGAGCACGAGGGCTGTTAAGTACCTGATACTCTGTTAACAGACAATCAAACTAATCCTGAATCTGACAGGCAGCATCTCTTCTATTCAGGAAAATTCAGTCAAATTATGTTATATATGCCGATGCACATCCTCAACAGCAGACTTAAATATATAAAATATAGGTCTTCAATAAACAAGACTATATTATGTGTCCTGGTTTCACAGAATTCTTAAATGTACCTATGAAATTATCTAAATTAAAGCTTTAAGGCATATCTAAATTAAGTTTTCAAAGGTTGAAAATCTCGGAAGAGTTACTAACAGTGCATATGTCCTGTCCAATGAAAATGAGATTTGAGCTTGTTGCCAGGAGATGAGCTGCTTATTCGTAAGTAGTTGTGACAGCTCACTGGTCTCTAACAGGACACAGCCTGAAAAATAACTCTTTTTTTTTTTTCCTTGACTTTTAAAGCATTGTTTCATACTGGGCGTTGCCACTGCTCACTGCAGTGCAGATGGTAATGCTTGTGCAGTTTCTGTTTACCATGCTTGTAGTAAACATTTTCTTGACTGGCAAATGACACTTGGCCCAATTTATTGCTGCATCTTGGTACTGCACAGCACCTGAAGCGGAGAAAAGGAGGGGAAGACTGACTTCATTGCAGATTTATTCCCTCTACTCTGTCTGATTGGAAGCAGGTTTTTCCTATTAGCATAACATACCTTAAACTGGTTTAAATAAAGGACAAGCTGTTTTAGCAGTAGAAAATACAATAACTGTGCAGTGATAGCTACTTATGAAACTCACTCTTTGGTCATGTTCCTGCAGAGGGCTATAAAAGCTAAGAAAACGTTGGTACAATGTCATGTATCTCCTGTTGACCAAGTCTCTTAGTTTTTGTGTCCTCCTTCACTAATTTGAGTCATACTGATGCTGATGGGCACCAGTGACAGCAAGCACAGTATCCTGCCTGTTATTTTGCCAAACATTCACTTACTGGCATTATTGTTGACACAGTAATACATTAACTGAGTTAATGTAAAACCCGCTGAGTTTTCCTGGGTACTTTCCTCCTATGTTAACATCTACACTGACCGTTTTCGTGCTTGATCTGATCCAGAGAGAGGAAGTATGGTATTGTCTTTTGTCAACTGAAAGCACAAGTTCTGCCAGTGGGATTTTTTTTCATTTTAAAACAGAACAAAAAATAAGGCCGTGGACATGATACTGCTCTTAAATAAGGCATCTTTGGCTGGTTTTGCCTTCAAACTTACTCTCATTCAGTGCTCGCTATCATGCTTTTGTCTTAAAAAGGAGTTTGAATACTAAAAACTAAGAACAGATATGGTGAGAGAAAAATAAATGCCATGAATGCTACAATAACTGCTAAGCAAAACCACTAAAAGCTAGCAAGAATGTTAACAAAAACCATGTTGCCTGTAATGATGTGTTGCACCTATTGTATGATAAAGATGGTGAACTCTTCTAGTCTGTGAGGAATCAAGTGGATGCTGTCTGCAGTAATATTTTGTTGCTATTTATGAATTGGATAATCTGGGAACAAATCGTTAAAGAAATGACCAAGAAGCTCTCTAGCCTATTAACAATAATTTTTTTAATTCAAAATGTAAGATTGGAGATAAGCGCCTAAACCAAAAGAATGGAGCTATGTCTGTGTTCAGAAAAGATCTTTTAAGGTGACCTAGGTAACTGTGAGCCAGAGAGTCTGACTTCACTCATCTTCCCCATCTCTTAATCTCTTCCATCACTTAATGGAAAATAAGAGATCATCAGTACATTTGTGACTTGACAGTGAAAGTCTTCTCTTAAGAATGTATAGCTCACTCTAGCTCATGTTGAGATGGCAAATAAGTAGAAAACTCCAGAGAAACTTAGTCGAATGTTCAACTTGCTCTGTATAAATTAAATGCATTTTAATGTTACCAAAGGTGTAGGTGCAGGCTGCAAGTACAAGAAGGGTGAACAACCCATGTTGGACAGACCACCGTGGGGACAGAACAAGGGATTGTGTTTTGAGTAGCTGTGGCTTTCACTATACTTTTTTTTTTGTGGAACTCACAAAAAGCAAGCTGCTCAGCTTGAACTTCTGGTGTGAAATCCAGTGGCAAAGGACCCATGAGCATTTGGATTTATAAATAGGACCTTTGAATACGATGAGGAATTTTATTTCTGTTTAAGTCATTAATAAGGGCTGCTGTTGGTATGCTGCAAGACTCTTGGTAACCATGTTCCTAGAAGGATTTGTAAAACCAGCAGAAGCGATAGAAAAATTGTGAAAAATTAGAGGACTGATAGTTATGCCTCCTGCACACATGGATTTTCAGTATGTGGTACATGACACAGCCCAGATACATCTTTGGAAAGAATGTTTTTCCTAAGTACTACTTATTGATGTAACTATAAAGGTATCTTGGTACTTATGGCTTACTTTATGCAGATGATCAGATTGTTGCTCTTGAACCTTTTTTATTTTTTTTTGCATGTCATAGAGGAAGAACATTTTTATCTTATTTCTAGCCCTGAGATCTATAAATTATACTGCAGGAGTTTAGGGTATTTAACTCACTGTTTTTTTCAAAATAAATGTCTGGTTTTTCAAATGCCTTACAGTATTTATACAACTATGAAGATTCAGTGCTTACTGATTCATTCCTCATAGGTTTTGTTTGCCAACTAATTCTGTGTCAGAACTTGGTCTATATATATATAAATGTTAGCTGTAGATAAGCTAAATGTCTGTTAATCGGTGAAAACAAGCCAGTTCATTCATTAAAAAAAAAAAACAGATCACTATTTACTTTCATCAAGTGCAATGTATGGTGCTTTGAGTCTGACACTGTGTAAACGATATGTTTTGGAAGATGTAAAAACTATATGATTTTTACTTTTTTTTTTTCTTCTAGTCTGTGACTTTTGCATTGTAATCTGTCACATACCAATGGGGGGAGGGAGACTGTGTGTATATGACTGCACATAGTGTGAAACAATATGTAATTTAATATCTGTTTAACTTTTTTTTATGAAGGCAAATACAATCTAAAAGGGACTGAGTCATTTCTGGCCAAGACTAAAGGGGAAATCAAGATTAAATCTAAAATGGAAAGCTTGGCAGCACATTCAAGAGAAAACAGGAGACAGAGGAATAATCTGAGAAAGAAAGTAGAAATTGATACAATGTAAGCACAGAGTTTAAGGACAAAAAAGATAACGTGGCATAGAAAAATAAATGGGAAATTAGGGAGATAGCTGGCATGAGTGGAGAAAGCATTGGGAACACGTGTTACCAAAGAGCAAGCCAATGTCAAGAGATATTAATAATCACAGAAAGTAGATAATTTCTGTTGCATGAAAATGATTCTTGTGAAACTTGTTAGTACAAATAGCTTAATTATTTGACTTCAGAACCAGTTCTTAAGGTTCCTAACACAGATTTTTTTTTTTTCTTAAAAAAACACAGACTGGATCATCAGTTGGGTTGGGACTTTCAGAAACACAATGCAGTCTGTTACTCAACTCAGTAGAACAGCTGGTAGTACCAAAATAGAAAAAGATTGCTGTTTAATAGGACAAAAATCCCCAGCCCCAAGATTCACTTTTACCTTTTGCTTTGCCTGAATGTGTTTGACTACAAAGGCACGTTGAAAGATTGATATATTAGAGTCAATTCTAGTTCCTAGGATCATGTTCTGGAAATGAGAAAGTGTTCTTCCCCTGTCAGATTCCCCAAGATGTTTCTCATACTCTTGTTCCCTACAGCTACACTCTTAGCAGTCCATCCATTTTATGTCTTACCTGCTTTAGACTTCCATTCATTCCCTGTCTTGCTCTTTATGCCTTTTGTTTCTTCCCTTCACTGGCTATTTGTGCTCCCTTCTTTTAGCAACTTCTCCCTGGCATTTCACCCTCTAGGAGATGGGGAGTTGGAATCCCTGTCCTTTACCACTTCTGCTTCCCCACTGGCAAAGCTCCATGCTGATCTTCTGTCCCTTGATGGCTCTTTCTTTCAGTTTCCTGATGGCTGTTCAGAATAATTTTTCTCTTTTTTCTTTCTCTGTTCCTTTTTTTCACAGTTTAAATCAGTCTTTCTCTGTGCCAGCAACTATTGAGGAACATTTAAGCCAGATGCCAGACATTGTCTGTGCTCTCACATCTGGTTCCCTCTGCTACTGTAGTAGCTCCCACAGCAAGAACAAATCATCTGAAAAGAGTCTCTTAGGGCATGCTCAGGCAAGAGTGATTGTGATTGGTATGTTGTGCTAATTGAAGATTGTTGCTTCTAGTCCTGGGACAATTTTTTTACAAAGGTAACTAATCTGGCAGGTTAATACTGCTTGTGAAGGTAAACTTACAGTGAAGAAACCGGAGATATGAAAAGCAGGAAAGATAAAGCACAAAAATTGCCTACACTGAAAGCAACTTTCTAATAATAATAGTAGAAGAGAAAATTAACTCCAGACTGCCATGGTTTCTGGCACAGTTAGACGGGATGTGAAACAGTGTGCTGTATCTTCTGGAATTATCAGATCAAAGAGACATTTATATGACAGATTTTCATTGCATTAATTCTGAATTTTAAGTAATCTGTGATGTTGACTGACTGGTGTAAAGTGCCTTGGATTTGAAGGCCCTTTAAAAGTTGAGAACATGTAACTTTTCTACTCAGATATGCATGAAATCCATGCCAAGGAAGCTGATACAGCTATTAAGGTGAATGGAAATTATGCAGTTTGAGTTGTTATTAGCCAGTGCCAGGTAGTTTAAATGTGATTAGCTGGCTGTCCAGTGCATGCCAAATTTTTATGTTTAGATCTTCTAAAGCAAAAACGTAAAATATTTCTAATAAGCTAATATATGCACAGACTTTCTCATGTGGGTTTTTCAAAAATATCAGTAGTGTGAAACCAATGAATATTTCATTAGATCCTAAGATGCCTTAGTCAACAGTAACTAGATGCTTCATGTCTCTGGTCCAGGAAAGCAGCTTTGGAAAACTTCTGAAAAAGATATAGTGTCACTTAAGAATTCTGTTTGCAGATCTTTCCCTGTTGATGGTAGAAAACCACTATAGTATTTATTATATCTAGGAAGCAGCATTTGAGTAAATAATTGCTAATTTGTAAAATGTAAATAGGGGAAGCTATAGTCAACCAGACAATATCTGTCTTATCTGCAGTTAACTGATGCAGTTAGACTGTAGCTGAACAATATGATCAGATAGGCATTTTAATGCTTTTTAGTACAACCCTTGACTTAGGAACTACCATTAGGATAGTTTTCCTAGACTGCCTAGTCCATCCAGATCAATTGATATGGTGGGGTAGTTTCTTGTACTCATTATTCTGAAAAAAGTGACCTGTATTTTCATTTCAGGACTGTCTAGAGCCTTTAGGAAAGAGGAGATCTTGGATGTATGACTGGACCTGTCTGATCTCGCAGGCTTTACTGAGCTTTTGGTTTCAGAAGTAAGATGCAGAGCACAGTTGCAGATTTTCCTTTGGAAGTTATGATTATTCTGAAACACTGCCTTAGAAAGTTTTTACAAGCTGAATCTCTGAATCTCCAGACAGAGAGTCTAAGGACAGCTAGGCTTGTGTAGCCATAAATTTTAGATCAGAGGCAACTGTTACGTCACCTAATTTCATGCATCATCTGAAACTGGATAGCCTTCCTTGCCTTCCTTCCGTTCTTTAAAACTGTTAGCAAAAGTCTGTCTTTCAGAGAGGAATCCAGTGTGACTTCTCTTAAATAAAAGTATTTGGAGAAGTTTGTGTGTGGTGCTACTGGCTAAAGAAAATGTCAATCTAGTCTTGAAAACTAAGGGAGTTTCTTTTTCCCAAAAGAAGGAACATTTCATGAAGCGTTTATTGTCTTGTGAAACAAGTAAATCATCAAGTTATGTAATATTTATGGATTAAGTACAATCTGTTGTATCTTATTATTCTTGAGAGTCCAGAATTCTCACAGCTCAGGAGAACTTTGCAGCAACAATTGCATGAACAGAAGTATCTGATTCTGGTCTTCCATTAGGGTGAATTTGACAGTGTTTTAAAATTTTGAAGGCTGTTAGAATTAAGCCCAATTTCTTTCTCTCTACCTGTGCAAATTGTCTGTGTGCAACAGCTGCCTTACAGAAGCGTAGTAGCTTACAAGGCAAAGGTTTAAATGAGCAACATGGGGCAACAAAACTAATAAGCAAGATGAGTGGCATCCCCCCTAGATCAGTCCTATATTCAGAAAGGGCAAGCAGGAGGACCCAAAGAACTACAGGCTTGTCAGCCTTACCTCTATCTCTGGAAAGGTGATGGAGCACCTAATTTGGAAAATTGTTCCCTGGCCCATGAAGAACTGTGTGATTGGGAAACACATAACCAACCAACCCTGATAACCTATGCAGTGGTGCAAACTAAAGTCTGAGGCCAGTAACCAGTGGTGTGCCCCAGGTATCAATACTGTGTCTGATCTTGTTCAATGTCTTCATTAATGATCTGGGTGATGAAGCAGATGGCACCCTCAGCAAATTTGCTGATGACACCAAACTGGGAATGGTGATTGATATGCCAGAGGGTCATGTTACCACCCAGAGGGACCTCAGTAGGATGGAGAAATGGTCTTGACAGGAGACTCATGCAGTTCAGCAAGAACAAGGGCAAAGTCCTGCATCTGGGGAGGAACAACTGTATGCACCACTGTATGCTGGGGGTCACCCACCTGTGCACAGAAGTGGGGAACACCAAGTTGACCACGTGCAGCAATGTGCCCTTGCAGTCAAGAAACTGGAAGGTGTTCTGGGCTACATGAGGAATTTTGCCAGCACGTCAAGCGAGGCGATTCTTCCCCTTGACTGTGTCCGGTTCTAGGCTCCATAGTACAAGAGACATGAATGTGCTGGAGAGAGTCCAGCAAAGGGCCACAAGGATCATTAGGGGACTGGAGATCATGGCCATTTTAAGTTCACACCATAGTCCAGATTCAAGTTGATTCCCCTTTTTTTAACTCTGATCTTAGACTGCTGAGATGGGTTTAGCTTTTTCATTTCCATATTGATCTTTTTTCTGTCACAGAGAAAGCAATAAAAATTCATAGAGCATCTGTTTGCAGGGTAAGTGTTCCCTTTTTTAAAGAGTTTCAGTCTTTTAGAAATGCTAAGTGTTGTTCATCAAATACCTTGATAGTCATTGCTGCTCACCAAAGAAAGGAACATTATCTTAGCTGTGGTATTGTCTTTACAGTATCTGCAAATATTCCTTCCTTGAACATCTGCTACTACTCAAATGCTAAAGAGGTGCTGTTGAATTTATGCATTTCTACATCATTTCACCACTATAGGTAGTGTAGTTTGTAGCTACCTTGCTAAGTTTCACATGAACGTGATTTACATTCTCCAGGACCAATTCTAGATTGGCATACCTCTTCAGTCACCACTCACAAACATCTGTAAAATGTGGCTGAAGTGCTTTCCCTCTCTCATTTTGTACTCTGGTAGCTGAAATGTTAGCAGAATCTTACTGCATCTCCCTCATCACACAAGATGCCTTCGTAATTAAATACATGGAAGTTATTAGAAGCAAAAATGTGCAAAGAGGGAACCATTTCTCCATTTCTTGGTAGCAGGATGGCCCCCGCTCGCAGAGGAGGATGCCCTAGGAACACTGTAAACCCCAGGAGTTCCCAGTCTTGAAGGGGTAGAGTGTGGTGGAACTTACAGCTATTCATCTGGCATGTAGACATCTTTTTCCTATGCATTATGGCTTAAGTATAAAGAGGCATCAAACCAGCAATTCTTATTAAGCTATTTATATTTTTTTTTTGTGACAATGCTGCTTGATTTTCACCATGAGCCTTTATCTCTGCTCATGCTGATAGTCCTTTCTGACAAGTTGAGCTTTAAATGGGTGGTTAGCCACCAAAAGGGAGTGAAGAGTTCACTGCTGCAGACTGAAACTATTCCTGTTTGGGTCGAGGAATACCATATAGTTTCCTTAAGGGTCTGAGTCTAGTATTGCTGTCAGGTGCTCTGTTTTTTTAATCTACATTCAGTAGATAGATCTGCTTCATTATCTTCATCCTTAGTGTCAAAGGAAACAGGTGCAGGGTTTGATAGTAATAGTAGTACTGACGGTGAACTGAGTACAGTGTTTTTTTTTCAGCTTGTGCAGTATATCTGCTTTGTCTGATGTTTTTTTCAAGGATCGAGAGTTATCAGAACCAGCCACGTTGCATGGCCATAGACCATCAGACTAAGGGGAAGTCTGGCATTTATTACTGCTTAATAAGAATGACTCAAAGGCTGGTCTATGCACATAAATGAAAGAGGTTCTTTATTTGTATAAAACATCTATAATCTCCCTCAGAGTTAGGAACAAAGGCCATTCGATGCTGTTTGCCATTCATAGTGCTGGAAGGGAACACCTAACAGCAGTATTAGCATAATATAGCCTTCTGAGAGTTGCAGCCATGTATCTAGGCAGTCACTGGATACATCAATAAGGCTTTTGAAGAATCGTTGAAACCTTTAAGGCCTTTTCTGCGGAATGTTTTGGCCTTGCTTGGATTAGGCTCAGGAGTTAGCTTTCATGTTGTGGGATGGGTGGCAGGTTTGATATGTTAAGCATCAATTTAATGGGTGAATATTATTCAGGTCCTCACAGCTAGCCTGCTGTACATACTAGTTTGTAAATACTGATTGCTGTTTTCATCTTAATGAGGGATCCACTTATCCGATTTGGGGTTTAAATTTTGCTTTTTCTGCCAATTTTCACTCTCTTCCCTTATAGCTGTAAACAGCCTGATTTGTTTTTGAAAGGGGAAAAAATTCTTCCATTTCTTTACAGTATTTGCAGAAAGAAGCATTAACCTAGAAAAGGCCATGTAAATTAGTGCATTTAGTATATTAGATTTTGCCATGTAAAGTGGAAATGCTTCTCCAAGTCTGTGGTGGCTTCTGAAACTTTTCTGAAAAATTTCCATATGATGAGAGCATACAGAACAGCTACCCTGGGATTAATAGACATGTTTACCTAGTACAGAATTTTTGCATCTTCAGAATAGAATGTCTTGCTGTCGCTGTTATGGTGTCTTTAAGAAGATTCTGATTAGTTACTTCCATGTCTTAAGGCCACTGCGTGCTGAATTCTGTGATTTTTGCAAGTGTGAGTGCATATTTGAAAAAGGTGGAGTTACCCTGCAAGAGCAGCATTCTTTTTGAGAGCTGTTGACTTTGTGGTTTTTGTGACTTTCTCACTCTTACAGGGTTTGATACTTGGGAGCTTTGTGCTAGCAAAGAAACTTGAGGGTGAATAGTCTCCATGATTTATGCACCAGTTACAAAGGTGCTGTGTGGGTCTACAGAGTAGATACAATAACCCAAGAGACAAAACACTTTCCATTTACCTGTATGGCACAAGCCGTCTCATTACTGGGGAATTGTGGTGGGTTGACCCTGGCTGGATGCAAGGTGCCCACCAAAGCTGCTGTGTCACTCCCCTCCTCAACTGAACAGGGAAGAGGAAAAAACAAAAATATTAGGAGAGGCTCATGGGTAAAGGTAAGGATAGGGAGAGATCACTTACCAAGTACTGCCATGGGCAAAACAAAGTTGCCTTGGGGAAATTCATTTATTACCAATCAAATCAAAGTAGGATAATGAGAAATAAAAACTGAATCTTAAAACACCTACCTCCACCCCTCCCATCTTCAGAGGCTCAACTTCACTCATGATTTTGTCTATCTCCTCAGCCACAGTGGTGCAGGGGAAAGAGGAATGGGGTTTGCGGTCAGTTCATCGCAGATTTTCTCTGCCACTCCTTCATCCTCAGGGGGAGGACTCTTCACACTCCTCCCCTGCATCAGTGTGGGGTCCCTCCCACAGGAGACAGCACTCCATGAACTTTTCCAACGTGTGTCCTTCCCACAGTCTGCAGTTCTTTGCAAACTACTCCAGATGGGTCCTTTCCATGGGGTGCAGTCCTTCTAGAACAGACTGTTCCAGTGTAGGTCCCCCACAAGGTTACAAGTTCTGCCAGCAAACCTGCTCCACCATGGGCTTCTCTCTCCATAGGGCCACAGATCCTGCCAGGAGCCTGCCCCAGCATGGGTTTCACATGGGGTTACAGTCTCCTTCAGGCATCCACCTGCTCTGTTGTGGGGTACTCCACAGGCTGCAGGTGGACTCTGCTCCACCATGGACCTCCATGGGCTGTAGGAGGACAGCCTGCCTCGCCATGGTCTTCCTCACAGGCTTCAGGGGAAGCTCTGACACCTGGAGCACCTCCTTCCCCTCATTCTGCACCGACCTTGGTGTCTGCAGGGCTATTTCTCTTACATGTTCTCACTCCTCTCTCTGGCTGCAGTTGCTCTTCTGCAGTTGTTTTTTTTACCTTCTTCTTTTTAAATACATTATCCCAGAGGTGCTACCACCAATGCTCGTGGGTTCGGCCTTGACTAGTGGTGAGTCTGTCTTGGAGCCACCTGGCATTGGCTCTGTTGGACACAGAGAAAGCTTCTGGCAGTTTCTCAAAGAAGCCACCTTTGTAGTCTTCCTCCTACCAAAACCTTGCCGTGCAAACCCAATGCAGCAACATGGCTGAAAGAGTGGTAAGGCAGGTGAGTAATTTTCAGTTATTCTTCTTTTCTTTGACAGAGTCAAGGAACATCTCGGACAATTATCTCAGTCTTTGTAGTTGTATGTGTTGTACAGAGCATTTTTAAAAGCTGTAGTGATGACTTGGCAGCAGTCATGGTCATGCTTCATTCTTAGTTATCCTTTTTACCAACTTTTTCCTAGTAACTAACTTGCTTTCCCTTACTCCATTTCAGTGTTATTTTCTGTTCTTCATGTCCACAGGAAAAATTATTATTTCTTTTTCCTTTTTGTAGCCTTTTATATACTAAAAAGTCCTTACCTTGTCCTTTCTTGAACATCTTTTATCTAGACTAAATAACCCCAATTCTTTTACTGTTTCCTAATGAGCTCTATTTTAAAAGGCAGCCATTCATTTTTTGTTCTCTGTTCTTCTTGTCTATATATATTTTTTAAATGCATTGCCTGTCAACAGGAAACTGCCAGGGCTAAAATAGAATCTATCTGTTCAACCTGGTTTTTTAAAAAAAAAATTAAAACTATTATATGATAAGTAATCATATTGTCTGATATCAGCTTATTATTTAAAAGCTAGAGCCTGAGGCTTTTACTGTCTAGAACTTGCTAAAAGAAGGCATTTTAATAAGCTCAGCAGAGCGGTCTGGACAAATCTGCAATTTCCCATAAAAGGCACCTTACCCACCACTGCTTGCTACATTTCTTTCTTTTCCCTGCATCTCTCCAAATACGCTTTTCTGGTCACCTGGCCCTCACAAAATCCTGTGCAGCTGTCTCAAGCTCTCACTCCAGCCTGCATAGGTAAACATTGTACCAAGTACTCAGTGGTTTTGTTATGCAGAAGCAGCAGAGAGATAAGACTGAGATGGCAGGAATGGAAAGTAAAGGCATGTCTTCTACCAGTTTGTTTCCTTGCATTCAGTCTTGGGTGAGAGGGATATAGAGGGAGTTTTATACCTTCTGATGCTAAATCAGTGCTATGTAGAGTCCTCAACCCCAATGGAGGTGACAGGAGGGTGCCTCTAATCACAGCAAGTTTTGGCAGCTACTGCTAACAACGTGGTTATCTGAACCAGCAGTTAGTGCTGCTGCTCTGATGCTGAAATGGCTCAGTGATGCCTTGCTTTGACTGGCTTGTCTAGATTCGTGTACATTTAGATCAGCTCAACCTTCATACACTCCTACTAAAAAAAACTCCTTCGATACTATAGCTTATTCCTCAGATATTGTAGTACCTTTGAAACTGATTAAAAGCTGGATAGCAGTATGTAAATAGTTAACCATTAAGAATATTCTTCTAGTAAGGATGTTTGTAAGGATGTTCTCCCATTGTATATTCTTACCCTATTGCTTCAGTATCTTTTATTAATGAATAATGCAATAATGTGTAGCGCTTTCATAGGGTACAGGATCCAAATGCTGAAGCTAAACAAATTAATGCTAAAAACGTCTTTTCAAACAATTTATCATTTAACTGGAAGTCATCATTCTTTTCTCGATTAGGTGTTAAAGCTTGTCTGTGCTGTAGAGGAACTCCCTTTAGATGACTCTCTGTAGATAGTTCTGTCTGGTCTTGACCCATCTACTACTTAAAAATCTAAAGGTTCAGTGTGAATTTTTGACACTTATCTGTAGATGCAAATCAGGTCGTTTATATGTAACTGGGCCAAGAATGAGCTTTTAGTTCTCTTTACGGTTTCTTTTTCCCCAGTTACGATAGACTGCACATATATTGTACCTCTGTCTTATACTATGCCTTCTTATTTTGATTTGGTCCTTTATTTAAGGTCAGAGTGTTATTTAAATTTTACTGCTAAATTTCTGTGTATTTTCTCAAATGCTGTCTCTTGTCAGTTTCTTTGCTAAAAATCATTCAAGCCATACTGCCTCTGTTACTTCACAATTCTATCAAATAATATTCTGAGGTTTTTCAGTTTAGACGTATCCCATCTTACAATTCATTTGAAGTACCTCTGTAAAAGTTCTTTTTCCTGGCTCATTGCTTTCAAATCCACCTCCATCTTTCCATACTACACTGCATCAAATACAGTTAGATGTCATCTTTAATATTTTGTTCTGGTTTATTTCATGTCTCACTAGTCATCTCCTCAAACATTAAGATATTGATTTTTTTTCCCACCTTCATATGAAAAATAAGGGTGTTCTTGATTGCTTATTTTTCAGCTTGTTTCTCCAGTAAGCATTTCTTCTGTTTTCCTCCCATAGGCTTTATAAAAGGGCAAGATGCCTTTTAGAAATCCAACAGAACTATCATGTAGTCCTTCTTAAAGATCTTATTCTTCTTGATTACATGAGTATTGGTCAGGTAGTTGATCATAACGGAATGGTAGAATATTGCAAATTAGGATTGTTGAATCCAACACCCTCCTTCTCTCATGACTACCTAAAACTAAACTACCTAAAACTAAACCATCCAAATGCTCCTTGAGTTCTGATGGGCTTGGTGCTGTGACCACTCTCTCAGTGAAGAACCTTTTCCCAATCTGAAATTCTCCTGAAATTCATTCAGTTTTCTCGTGTCCTATCACTGGTCACTGGAGAGATAATGTTTCTATACTATGTCCATGTTGCATAAATTATTTTGGGGCATGGTACCTCTTTTTGTTACATGTTTATATGGTGCTTCAAACTGGTGAAAAATGTATCTCCAAATTAGGAGATACTTCTCCACAAATGTAGTGAATACTGAAAGTGCATTAATTAAAATGTGTGCTAGCAACTAACTGGTAAAAGCAGATTCATATAATGGGCATCTACCAAATATGCCTCCTTTGGAAAATGTGCTTCATGTAGGCTTAGAAGGAGCTTTCTCCCAATTGCTCGTTTATTTAACAGCCATTAGGGTCTGAATAAGGCTGTTAAAGATTTATGTTCCAAAAGTAAGTAGAAACAACACTAGAAATGACAGAGATTTTGTTCTTTCAATAGTTTCTCTAAGTAATCAAACTAGGGAGGAATTGTTTTTCCTATGCATTATCAGTGAAGGAAAAACTGGGAAACTGCATGTATGGTTTTGCATAGACTATGTTTGTGAAAGAATAGGACCTCTGTTTCCACTAATCTCAATAAAAAGAGATTGGAATTTTGTTAAAGTTAAAATATTCAGGTAGGAGAGTTGTGTCTCGATTTTTAGCTATCAATATAAAGAATGATTTAAAGACTGCTTTAGAAAGCACTTGAAATTCCCAGTATCTGTGGAGGAAGGTGGGAGGAGAGCTGATTCTTCTTCTGTAATAGGAATATAAGAACTATTGCTGGAGAGCCTGGAAGGAAAAAAATCAAAATGACAAGTTTGCTTTTCATGTTCAAATCTAAATGAAATTTATAAAGTGAACAAGTGGCAAAAAATTATAAGTTAATATGTTTTTTACAATGTAAAGCTTTTCTAATACAAAGGAGTAGGTGGGGCGGGGAAATTTCAGTCTTTATAGTTCTTGGAGATAAATCAGACTTTGTAACTATTTGCAATTGATCCTACTATCTTAGGTTTTCAAGATCAAAGCAGTGCAACTGGCAGGAAAACTTCTTCCAGCTTTCAACACACCTACGGGTATACCATGGGCAATGGTGAATCTGAAAAGGTAATGAGTTTTCTTTTGTGGGGACGTGTGTTCCTCCCCCTCCCTCCAACTTAGAATTAGTAATGGCATACATCATTTTTTCTTAGTAGGGGAGCTGTAGAAGATGGAGACAAACTGTCACTCCTGGCATGTTAGAATAATTTTAATAGAGTTTAGAGCATTGTAACTCATTAACTGCAATAAATTGTGGTCATGGGTTTTTTCCTCTCATTGTGCAATAAGCATTCAATGTGCTGTTGGACCGTACCGAGTGTATTATTCTGTGTGTTGCCCTAGGGCTTAATAATTGTTTATTTAGTCATTGAAGAGCCTATTAGAAAATAAAATTGTTTGCAGGACATGGTTGAACTTACTAGGTTTTCTGAACAGTGTGAGGTGTATGTTACCTTTAGAAGACTCACAGCATTTGAGAAGATGATAGGACTCTGAAGATATTATTTCATTTAATGTTTAACTTGGGTATAAAGTCTAGTGTGCGGAAGTCTGCTATGGTCTGTGCAGATGGAGAGGCTCCTTTACGTGACTGTTCAGGTCAGACTGGACTTAGATGGTCTGTATTGCCTTGTGGAAGGGAATTACCTTGCCTAATTCATCTTGTATTGCTTCCTCAATGCTGGGATTTCCCTCAGATTTTGAGAGAGCATTTTTGATGCAAGGCATTCTTTAAATTTTAGTATGTTCTTAAACACTAGCTGAATTGTGATGCATGTCTAGATTGTGTGTATACTTAAGCAATGTGGGATAGTAAATAGCAGAGAGTTTTGAATTGTTTTACATCATTTTCCTTTGGGGAGAGGTATTTGTTGTGCTTTGTTAGGAGTGTGAAGAGATTTGGGACTTTTTGGAGAGCCTTAAGTGCCTTTTTGTGATAACTATATGCTCCTTGCTTTGCTGTCAGCTTTAGGTGAAGAACATGGAGCTGTGGTTTGCCCTTCTGCTGGTGCAGGGCATCACCACCCTTGCCTGGTTTTCTCTTCTTTGCCCATGCTGCCTTTCCCCGCTGAGGCCATTTTTTGGACCATTTTTTGTACAGTCAGTATTGTTGGGTTAAATTTCCCTACACACTTCCTGCACGACGTTATCATTTACTCAGTACTGTGTTCTTTCTGCATTAGAGCTTGAAGTTCCTTTGTGCATAAATGAGTTTTTTTATTTTTGCTTTGTTTAGCCCAAACCTGCACCATGACTCCAGTGTGTTTGAAGGGCCCTGGTGGCCCATGCTCCTCAGTCAGCACAGGCATCTGCCTCATTAGCTCGAGCAACACAGATAGTGAGGTTTAAGAAGCTGAAGCAATGGATGCATTGCTTGTTTTACTTATCAGTAAAACATGGGGACCATCAGATAGGTCAGGTCTCAAAACTCAATCAGAAAGACAGGACAGGGAGAAGGATTTGCAGTAGGTGGAGGGGAAAGAATTGGAGTGCCAGAAATTTCCTGAATGGTAGTGTCATTTATGCATTTACTGTGTCAGTCTCTCAATAACGTATAGAACCAGCCAGCATCACAGCAGAAAACAGTGACTGACATGCCAGAGGGCAGTGGCAGTAGAAGGTGTATATAAGAACACTTGTCATGAGGCTGACATGCAGTAGAACACCAGTCCTGAAGGAAATATTTGGAAAATTATTGACTTGTGTTATATTAGCTTTTGTATTCATAATGAAAAAAACCAAAAAACCCTCTGAGACAGGCCATGATTGTGTCTTTACACTTTGTAAGCAGTGGTTACTGTGTCTTAAAATGTGTTGTGAGATCTACAACTACTGCTCCATAACCAACATTTTTTGTTTACATTTTCTCTTTCCAATGTGTAATTTAAAAAATAAAGAGGCGTTCCTAATTGATTGTAGCCTTACTGAAATTTTTTGTGAGAGAAAGTAGAAGTAATATTCAGGAAAATGTAGTTGACTCCAGAAATTAAATAACCCAATCCTGAAAGGTGGTGAAAACTCCCACATTAGATTAAACCAGGTAAATTAGGAATTATGACTTTGCAAGATAGTAGCACTTAGAGTGCAAAAGATAGAAGGTGTGTGACACTTTCTGCTAATTCTTTATGTGAGCCTGAGGAACTCATATATTCTCTTCCTACAGAAAACATAGTGTATTCCAATGTAGATACAGATAGAGAAGCACATCCCACACAAGTAAAGGGAACACAGCAGGTCTTTGGCAGGAGAAGGAAGCGAACGTTACACTCTTTGGAAATATACTTGTCTCATTTTGTTTCTCATTCTTAGGAACATACAGTAAATAAACAGCAACTGAGATTGAGCCCAGTGTTAAGTCATCGTATTTCTGTGACATCAAGATATTGTATTTTTTAATTGCAGGACTTTTTCTTGATGAGGTCATGGTATCTTTTTTTGAAAAAGACCCAACCAGTGAGCTAACTGATCAATCAAACCACAATTCCTATAATCTGAAGTACAGGTTAAAATTTAGATGTTACGTGTTTAATTAGCTGTGATAGTTGTGTTGTATGCAGTAATTCTGAAATTTTTGTCGTCTTCTCCCTTTTTTATGCATATTTGTTGGAATTCAGTGGTGTCGGTCGCAACTGGGGCTGGGCTTCTGCTGGCAGCAGCATCCTTGCTGAGTTCGGTACTCTGCACATGGAATTTGTCCACCTCAGCTATTTGACAGGGGACCCTGTATACTACAACAAGGTGAGTCTCAAAAATCAGTTTCTTTTATCATACTAGTGTCTTTTATTCTGTTTCATCATAAATTGCATTAAAGGAGAAGTACTTTCTATATTGAATTCTCTCTGCATTCTTGGTAGCAGGTAGATTTATTCATGCTTGTATTTCTATTACCAAGTAGATGTCCTTTTCAAGTAGAAATATGACAACACAAGTTTTCTTGTTTCAGCATACCTTTAAAAATCATATTTTTTAAACATGTTTATGTGAGCAATCCTTTAAAAACAAAACCATACAAATCTGAAGAAAGCCCTCAAGAAAGCTTGTGGTTCAGATTAAGAAAATTTTCTAATAAAAAAATTAAAAAAAAAAAGGAAAAAAGATTTACCTACGTGCAGAGAGCAGATGGACATTGTTAGCAGTGATCCTGATTCTTGATTTAATTTAGGTGATGCACATTCGGAAGTTACTTCAAAAAATGGATCGTCCTAATGGACTTTACCCAAATTATTTGAACCCAAGAACAGGACGGTGGGGTCAGCGTAAGTATTCTTATTTTACTAATTTCTAATTAAAACTCCACTTCTTACTTTGTTGCTGAGTTGGAGATCAGAAAGATTATTCTATAGGGCACAAAACAGTGTTGTCTAAAAACATCCGACATTGAAGGATTACTTAGACTTGAGATCTCCTAAAACCAATTTTTGCCTGTTGCTCTCTGAAGTCACAGAACTGGCTTTTTAGGCTCCTTTCTGAAAACAGTTTCCTACTAAATCTGGTGCCTATCCTTACTTTTATCAGTCAGTAAAATCTTCAGTAATAAAGAATGAGGCTGAAAATATTTCCTCATTATGATTCTGTTCCTGGTTTTGTTCTGCAAACCATCTGGTAAATGGATTACTGTAAGGTGATACAGAGGTAATGCATGTTTGTGGTGGTTAAATTATGTTAGGGACTGACATCTACAAATGTAATTCGTTTACTTAGTGGCATGTGAAATGGCATGATGAACCTCCCTACAGATCCTGTTGGTATCAATGTGTCTCCCATTAAAAAAAAAAAAAAAGGCTTTGGAATGAAAAGAAAAAGTTGATTTTGTTGCTTGCAATGTAAGTAGAGAGATAAAACATGAAGAGAGAGACACAAACATGATTCCTTTTCTTGAAGTGGTTCTTTAAAGAAAAGTTGAGTGGTTTAGTGCTTTCACAGTGGCTGTGATAAAAGAGAATCTTTTTCTTCAAGGTTTCTGTTTCTATTTCTTTTATGAATGCAGGTCAAAACAAGCAAGATGATCTATTTCTGTCCTGTTTGACATCATTAATATGTTTGGGGGATTTCAGTGGTTGGCTGTAAATATCCAGCAGAACAAGTTCTGGCTTGCAAACTGAGAATTTGCTCCTGACTTTGAGTCTGGTATGTGAGGGAGATGAATGCAGCTGTCATTGCAGTCACTGTGAAATACTTGTCTAATCCTATCGTTAGGGCAAAAATTCCCTAATCTAATATCTCATCTAATGTCTTTGAGTGAATTGTGACACCTTCTGAGACAGGCAAATGGATTGATGGGATAAATTCTTTGGATAAAATTAGGTTTAACCACACATTCAGAAAAAAAAAATTAAGCAAATACAAATATTCATGTATTATTTATTCAAAAGACAATTTTACATCACTGCTTTGAAATATTTTTCTATTGCTTTTTTCCCTATTCCTAACCAACTGCTTGTGCTTGTTTTATCAAAAGTAGTCTAATGTGGCATATAACCAGGAGTCACTAGGGGCTGTTTCATAGAATCATAGAATGACTTGGGTTGGAAGGAACCTTAAAGGTCCTCTCGTTCCAACCCCCATGCCATGAGCAGGGACACCTTCCACTAGACCAGGTTGCTCAAAGCTCCATCCAACCTGACCTTGAACACTTACGGGGATGGGGCATCCACAGCTTCTCTGGGCAACATTTTCCTGTGCCTCACCACCCCCACAGTAAGGAATTTCTTCCTAATATCTAATCTAAACCTACTCTCTTTCAGTTTGAAGCCACTCTCCTTCATCCTGTCAGTACATGCCCTGATAAAAAGTCCCTCTCTGGCTTTCTTGCAATAACAATGCTGAGAATTAGTATCTCTTGGGAATAAAATACTCCTTGTCACTAAGAATAAACATACAGTACAAATTTTAACTTTGCAGAAGTTTGGTGGAGCTCAAACATACTATTTAAATGGATTTTGAAAGGTAATAAATTTGGAACTAAAGTTTAGGATTACAGGCTGAGACTTAAGTTCTGAGGATAAAAAGAAATACAAATTTGCAGAGTCTTCTATTTTTTTATGCTGCTCATGAGACATAAACTTATTTCCTGGAATTTGGTGGTTGGACGTTTTTTGTGGGGGTTGTTTGTTTGGGTTTTTTTTTAGCAAATAAGGTTCCAAATGTCTATACAAGTGTGCTGGTGTTATTTCTAGGATCTTGCCAATGCAACAAGCGTTTTTGAACCCCACTTGAAAAGTTTTGTGGGGACTAGATAGAAAGAACCCATTATTCACTTTTTCTTTTTACAAATCGAGATGGAATGACGAGAAAATGTCTTTGTTGTATCCCTGATAGATTACTCATCAGTGAACCTATTTGCAAAAATTTCAGACATTACGGTAAAGGAGCATGTGGACTGAAACACTGGATGTATTAGAGGGAATAACTGAGTCTTAGGCAGGAATTTCTTTCTCCTGATGCCCTTGCAGTTTGTGTCCTGCATCGCACAAGTCAGTGGAGAAAGGGTGATGCCTTCACACGTAGTGTCCCAGTTCACTAGAGGACTTGAGTTTGAGTCTCCAGTAGTTAGTGACTTGAGTCACATGGTTGGTATTAAAGGCAGGCAAGGCTTTTATGTCCTCCTCAGAAGGTAATTTTAAAGAGCATTGTATTTGGCGTGTTATATACTTTTGTACTGGAAAGACTGAGACAAAGGAAAGAGACCAAATCATAACTTTTCTTTTTTCAGCTTCTGGAAAAGCTGCCCTTTTCATCTGTGCTGTGACCTTTAGTTCAATGCATCTTATCTTGTACAAAGTACTTTCTGCAGATAGTTTCTGAGAATTATTTCAGAACTCTTTATTTGCCTAGATACATGTAACTCTTGATTCTGACCTTTCAGGGGTTTCTCTTCTGTCTTTTTTTTTTTGTTCTTCCTTCTAACATTTTTTTTCCTCTCCTCAGAATTTTTTTGGCTCAGTTCTAGCTAGGTTTTTTTTAATCCGTACACCATTCCAAGGAAGTTACAAGGGCTGTGAAATAGGTAGAATAAATCTAAATAAATATGTATCTAAATGCACTGTTGAAGAAATACGGGATTTAGCTGCAAGCATCTCTATATTGGTGGGTTTATTTTCTATTTGTGTACCCTTCATTCTAGGGGTACGTATCTTTTTTCAGAGTAATAAAAACATCAGCAATGTACATGTAATAGTAAGACTTAATGTTATTACTACAAGTTGGTTATTCAGAGAATATTAGACAAAATGCATAGTGGAAGAATTCATTTAGCTCCAGTTTTCTCAGCAGTTATGTTTTGTCTTTACCTAATAATTTATTTTTTTAAAGAAAAACTTTATGTGTTTTGAATAGAAGAAAAGTTATACACTTCTAGAAGTGCTGGTATTTTGTATAATTTGTTCTAACAGGCTGATAGATAAACTCTAATACTTAAAGGAAATTCCTGTTGCAGGATGAATTTGTGGAAGTAAAGAGAAGCATCATTTTTTGTGGGTTTGATGTGGCCCCACAGGGCTGTAAGTTGGATCGATCTTTACTTACCAAAAGAACTTTGTGGAAAATTCTTGATATCTTCTACCTTGACACTTGATAGAGTATTTTGATACCTTCTCAGAGCTATTTGCACAAGGAGCCGAGGCACATCCTGATTTTTTGGTTTTAACCAAAAAAACCCACGAGTATTGCATCTACTTTATTTGACTTGTCATCCCAAGTATGAACTGCTAGTGTGAGCGATTAATGTGCTTTTGAAATACCCCATTTAGAAATATTTCCTTCCTTTTTCCTCTTTCCTTTGGGGATTTGTGCAGTAATTTATACTGACACATAAGTAACTTAGGACAGGTAAGGTCTCCCAGCATACTGCCTTTCCGGTTTTTTGAATCTTAGATTTTGCAGAATGTAAATAGTGTGTTGTCCATCCAAAGTTTATGTGAACCGGATATAATTCATAAATATGAAGCTTGTATCTCAGCTGCTGGGGTAGGAAAATTAGAGTAATAAAATTCAGTGCTGGGTCTTGTAGAAGGGGAAGGTGGTATTTATTTGTTTACAGACTCATTTTTACCTACTGTCATTTTTTCCTAAGTTTAATTCACTAATACTTACAGGTACCAAGACATGTCCAAGTTGTCTGGACTCAAAGAAAAGGGGACACTCGCTCTCCAGTCCTCTTGGCATATCCAGGGTTCTTGAATGACGAGCTAACTTCCATAAAGATCTTTCAGACCTTGCAGGGATCAGCAATTGTTATGGGTTTTTTCTGTGCTTCAGAATATTTCTGTCTTTAGCCTCTGTAGATCTTAGTCCGTGTTGCTGTGTCTTGTCTGTTTTTCCTGATTTAAATGTATACTTTAAAGGTGGTCTGTGCTCTTCTTGGATTAGGAGAAAGGGAATGGTGTACGTGATATGCTGCAGCCTTGTTGGTATGCTTCTGATGTTAGGATGCAGGGTCCAGTGAATCATTTCTGCTGTGGTTTGATTTATCAGAGTGCAGGCCTTTTGATCTCAATATAAACACCATGTTCTGCAGTTTTACTGCTGGGGAATGATGTTCTGGGGACACTGCTCTGAGACTTGCAGACCATCCTTTTCACTCATCATTCTTCTGCTGGAGCTTAGAAAGATGTGTGTTTTCAGTCAAACCAGTCAATGTTTCTGTTATAATTACCTGAAAAGGTATAATCAGTGAAGCAGCTCACCAGTCCGTTAGTAATAATGATTTCATCAAGGAGGGTGTGACCATTGCTTCCAGGTTCTTAACAAGTTGTAGAGATGAGTCAGATCATACAGTGTGACATTAATCTGTAGCTGTGTCTTTGAAGTGATTACAATTTTATTAATATAGATTTTCATTTGTATTTAATGCATTTGTCACAGCCCTTGAAGAAGAGTTGTTGTGACAGATTACCTTCTTTCTTTTTCTGCCTGCCTCATGAAGCAGCAGCAGCCATGGTCTGAAGCCACAGGCAGGGCTGAACAGGGGCTACCGTTCCATCCCATAATTTCTTTCCATTTGAATGCTGTAAAACTCAGTCCTAAAAACTGCTGGGTGAATGGCTTACTGGTCATTGCTAAATCTCCCTGTTTTCCAGTGCAAATGCTTTGTAATACAACTGGAATGGGGTTCATTATGTCCAGGAGGAGGAAAGTGATTTATGATACTTCTTTGTTGGGGTTTCAGTTTCTGTAAGACTGAAAGGAAAATAGCCAGCCAGAACCATTTTCTAACCTCTCACATTAACCTTCAGTTAAGTTTATTAGCTTTTCATTTACAAATGGTGAGTGGTTGGTTTGGTGTTAAGCATCAGAACTTCGAATTGGGATTATTTTCAAAAACAGTGACAGTGCTTCTCGAGAAATCTGCTATGCAGATATAACAGAAATGTGATTAGAAGCAAGAGGTTTCAGAATTATGGAAATTAATTTGTACTGAAGAAAAAGGACTTTTTAAGAAATGAAATATGTTGAGAAAATTTAATTCTAATTTGCATTTGCAAACAGGTTAGATGAGAATACTAACTAGAAGAGCCATAACAAAGGAAATGCCAATCTGCATGTTATTTCAAAGTCAGGGAACGCTACTTGTGTTTGCACATTTCTGTAAATTGGGCATTCTTCCTTTTTGCTTTCCAATACCAAGAATAAATTACTGTATTTCTTCTGATTCCAATGTGTCTTGCAAATAATAATGTTATGAAAAGGGATCTCTAATCACTCTGACTTCAAATCTCATTTCCTGTGCTTAGGCTACCTATGGAGTTACCTGGATTGGCTACAAAGAAAGTTGTCAGTTTAACTGAAATTGGGATTTAGACTAAATATAGAATCGACAAAGTTGGAAAAGACCTCCAAGATCATCAAGTCCAACTCTTGATCCAACACCGCTGTGGTTACTTGACCGTAGCTTCCATATGCAAGAAAATAAGCAGAAATATCTATTCTATGTTAATCTTGTGTGTTTATTATGACTTAGTGATATGTGAGCACATTAACAAGTTGCTGTAAAGCAAGCTAGCATGTGAATTTACAGTGCATGAGCTGAGCATTGCTATTACGAATGTAACAGCAGATACTGAATTTGCCACCACTGAATGCTGATGTGATGAACAGTTTATTCTACAGTGCTTTATTCATGTCTCCTTAACAAAAACAGGCCCCCTTGCTCAGATTTGCAAGTAGTCTAAGCTAAAAGCCTGATGAGGGGCACTCTGTCAGCATGTTTACAAGGACTCCTTGACAGTGTGGTATCAATCACGTGTGTTATGTGCATTTAGTGCACTAAATTTAAATGGTGTCTTCCACGTACATGGCTATCCTTTAAAGATAGTAAAAAGATTCACACAGGTATTTGGCCTGCCTTGTTACACACACTACCTTAGCACCTTTTGGTGATGTTCTCACCTTCTTTCAGTTCCCTGCACCTGTTACTACAGAGTAAGTAGAGGCACAACCTAGATGGCTCAGTGGGAGAAGCTTACATCCTCTGTTTCCCAGTTGCTTTTGCTGTGGACTGGCCTTTAAATAAACCTTTATGGATGTGCATATTTCATTTTTTTCAGGTGGTCTTCCATTTTCAACAATAAATGCTTAAATTAAACCAAACCAAGCACTTCTAATTTTAAAATACTATTTAGAGAAAGCTTCTGTGGATTTAATTTATTTGGATTAGGTTTACACTTCAGATAAAATGGTACAATTTTCTTATGTAGGAAAACCAATAAAAACTGTTTTAAATTACTGTCATTAAATCAGTGGAAATACTAGGTAACTATTCCAGTTTTTTTATGCCTGCCTGTACAGCTGGTTTTAGGCTAATGTTCTTGGGCTGAGCTAGGTAATTAACTGAACTGCTTAATTTAAACTCTTGGAGGTAATAGACAAACCATGAGCAATACTTCCTATCTATTTTCATTTGTGATAAGAGATTGTATCAAATACATAGCAGTGTCTGTCTATATTTATTGTTCAGAATTTAAAGAAAAATTAAAAATAAATTTGATGCAAATGTTTGTAACACACTTAAAGATGTTAGGAAAACCACTACATCCACGAGACTCCAAGACCTGGTGATTCCTCTTTCCCAGCTACTGAAGCCCAGACAGGTACCGGTCTCTCCATCCCTATCCAATTGCTGAAGTTCCCATTTGGACTTTGGCTGGTGGTGAGGCTGAGAATGTGTCCTAGAGAGGTGTGCACATATGGCGAGAGGACACTAATTGAGCTGCCCACACAGGCCGCCGCCGACAGCACTGCCTTTGGAGCACCCACATGTTGTACTGCCACAGCTCACATAGAACATACCTGCAGGTAGCCAGGTTTTGATCCTTCTCGTTATGTTCACTGTCACATAAATGCATGGACTCGCACCCTTCACAAGTGTCCTCATGGTCATGGAGCCTTCAGTTATGAGCAAGGGCTCCCAGTGCACCCCATACCTGTGCTTGCAGCCTGGACCTCTTACGCAGCCATCAGCTCAGAGCTTGGCTCTTTCAGATGCAGATCTCCTGCTGTCCAGCTGGAAGTTTGCTAATGGACTACACATACACACATGCACTCGGGGTTAAATTCACTGGGAAAAACAAACACATGTAGGTGTTTCCAGTTGCTGGCACATAAACCTTGGGCCCAGTGACCCACTGTCAGCCTCCAGGCTCTGCCACCCAAATCTAGTGGCCCCTGTGATCTGCAGACTTTTTTTGATGCAGAAGATGCTGTCACATTCTGCATATCCCCCCATGTGAGAATGCTAATACTGAGAACAATCAGCATGTCAGCTGAAGGGAATTGCCCTGACAGTATGAACTCTATCTGATTGAGATGTATTTATATCTGTATCTATATATAGGAAGAGTGGTTCTCTTGAATGCAAGCTTTCAAAGGTGCTGCAGAGATAGGAATCCAAATACTGATTTATTTATCAGTTGTTGGTGCTTTCATTTTTAAAGTTAAGCAAGAAATCCTTTCAGTCTCTACGTGTGCCTCTCTGGGAGATTAAAACCCTTGCGGATTGCCAGGTGAAGTGAATAATACTGAAGAATGAAGTGGTCTTTCAAAACATTAAAGAAATACCGCAGATAAATATTTCAGATAAAAATATGATTGTAGCATAAATTAACAGGTTGATAGTGTAGTTACAGGTAGTGAGAAAGATGCTAGTGTTGGAAAATTCCTGTCTTTGCCAGCTGAAGCTGCTAGTATTCTCATTTAACTTTGAAGGTACTTTGCGTTTTCCCTCCTCCCCTTTATTTATTTACTAGATGCGTTGCTTAGCAGAAGTATCTTAAATTATATCTAGTAGTAACCCTACCTGCTTTAGACAACACTAAGAAACTGGCAATGCCATGAGTCATGACAAATCAAAATGTAATGTCAAGTTCTTGCAAAACATCCATAACCTAAAAGGAAGTGAAGGGAATTGAGTAAAGTAAGCCTATATATTCCAAAGTATCTTCCCAAACTCTTCAGATAATTACCTTCTATTTGGACTTTTGAATAATAATTTCTAATGCTTTAATTCTCAGATTGGTTTTTTTCCCTTCAGCATAAGGAAAAGATTTTCTCTCTCTTAAATAGGAATTAAATGGTGCAGAATTAAAATAATTATATATTGTAAAAGTAGTTGTAGAGTAGTTCCAACCTGACTTCATCTTTGCACATTTATTTGATTTAGCAAGTAAATTTCTTTTTTTGATTTGTGGTTGGAATGTCAGTTATAGAACTGGAGATATGTGATCTATGTGATGATTAGTTTGGACATTGGTATGCGCGTTTCTTGAGGTGGGTTTTTCTACTTGAAATCTGCTTTCAGTTGATTGCATTATGAATAAATACAACATTATTTCTAAATACAACATTATTTCTAGACTTCCAGCAGTAAGCATGCAGTTGCAGGTGAGGAGGTGGGGCCAATTCTTTGCAGTTTAATTTTTTTTGCCATATTGGCAGATGTCCTTAATTTTGTTCTCCAATATATTCTGTGATGTTCTGTTCTTAGGAACATGCATGTGTTTAGAATAGAAAATAATCTATGTAATCTCTGCTGGGGAATTCCCCTTGCCCTTTTGCTTTACAACCTTGTACAAATGTAATTAGCTGTGTTCCAAGAAAAAGCTGCATTGGAATTTGTTTATTCATTAGGAACCAAGAGCAAGATAATCTGTTAAAACTTTGTTTTAATGAAATACAGCAGAACTGTACATTACAGGGAATATGCTTTTATAAGACTACAGTGTTAAGGCGTTTTACTGATCTTTTGAGCAAGATGCTGAAAAAGGTGAACAAATAAAAGTTTTGTTTAGCGTGTTAAAGATTCTTGTGTTATTGGAAGGTTAAACATGTATATGAATTATGCATTTGAAAAGAAGTGTCTATAAATAATTTCTAAAGAAATTATTTGGATATGGTGTAACTGGGTTTTGAAAGTGCTTGCATACATTGCTGTGGAAAGATGAATATTTCATTTTGCTGTACCACTAAACTATACTTTTAGGGCATGATCTTGGTGAGGAGTGCATCAATATCTGGAATTTGAAATTTGTCCCACAACAGCTTCAACATTTATTTTCCTCACTGTGAATTCAGTAAATTAATCTGTGTTAACGTGTTTTAGGGGTGGTTTTGAGAGTTTACATTGATGGCTTTGAAGACAGTTAACTTGGAGGTCTATGTTAAAACATAGCTTGCAGATAGCACTTTTTGAACCCGTATGGTCGAAAATAAGAGAGGGATGGTGATGAATGCTGTGCACGTATGGTGTGGTAGCTCAGTCTAAGTCATAGAGCATGGACTGAGTAAGTCTTAAAATCGGCACAGTTTCCTAGCACCTACAGAGTGACCGAAACTTCAGCTGGCTGTGTGTGCCATTTCAGGCATTTGTCGTGAGAAGAAAAGTAAGAGATACTTAGACAGAAGTTTAGGAGAAAGAAACAGGCAGAGTAGCCTGGATTTATAGTGCATGTGGTATAATCCGAAAGTACTTGCTTCTTGAATCGCTTTTGACTGTCAGCTTTCATGTGTGATACATATACACATGTACATATGTAAATATGTAAACTGCTATGGTCTTGATAAAACTTGAAGGGAGAGAGTGAAGTTGTTGACAGTGGTTTTGCCAGCTAATTTTGTAGAGATGAGTGTTGGACTAGATTTAATCTAATAAAGGTTTCTCTCTCTCCTATTCTTGTTTTTAATCAGTAAGAGGAGAGTTGAGATCTTCAAGGAAGGTTACGGTGACTAAACTAAAGGTTGTAATGACCTTAAGAGCTTGTCAATCCCCCTGTGTAGGAAATCTTATTCAAAAGGGACTCTGCATTTCGGGCACATGCCTACCGCAGTATTGTTTGTAGTAGGTGATGTTACTACCCTTTAGCTGCTTTTCACAGCCACCTTGTCATCAGAGATAAACATGTACCTGACTTCCCATCAATCTGCTGCAAATCCCAGCAGCTTAGTTAAAGCTGCCTGCACAGGTGGGATTTACACTGACTCCAAACTTTGCAGAGAGGCAGGTGTGCTTTATTTGGGTGGCTCTGTGGGCGAGTGTAATAGTCTTGAAAAGACAACTTCAGGTGATAAAAGGCCACTTTACTTCTCAGTAAAAACATCAATGTAAGGTTTTAATATGTTTCTAATTTTAGCATGTGGACTTGATTTAATGGGTTGATTGGTCTTAAATTCGTGAACATGCCTTCTGAGAGATGACCTAAATCTTTCCAGAATTATAAATAATAGCTGGAATGTTTCGATGTTTCAGGAAAGTTTGAATACAAAAAAAGAAAATATTTGTTCCAGCTGTGAATTCCTGAGAGTGAAAGGACAGCCTGTTGTAAGATACCAAATTAGGATATCCCTTTGACATTACAGGATCATAAATTACATTCTGTAATTGAAGAAGTGGTTAGATTCTAACAACATTAGTTGCCTAAATATATGTATTAATTGGGCTAGTTATACTTGCTGGTCTGTTTCAAATTATTTCTTTTGTCTTTGCATACACTTGAATTGTGCAAGTTTGACAATTTTTAATCTTTAGCTTGATAAACCCTACAATTCTAGGAAGTAATTTTTCTTAATTTTATTATATGACAAACTGGTAGGACTTACTATTATGTCTATTAAGACTACTTAATACTTTCTATTAAGTGATTATATTTTCACTTTCTTGTAGCTACCAGACTTCAGCTCTTCCAACTGGAATATTCTGTCTGGCCCAAGCTGTTTTGTTGGGGTTTTTTAGACAATTTTGATAAAAATGCTTTAGCCATTTCTAAATGAAACTAGAAGTGGAACGTGATTCTACACAGATTAAAGTTTCTTTTTTCAAGGAGTATAGTTAAGGAACTCAAGAACCATCCATATTTTTCCAAGCCTTTTAAAATTATTCACATCTACTTTCTCCATATGGTGTATTTAGATTTCAGCTGCTACGTTCTCTAGAGCTGTGTGTGCTGAGCAGGCGTGATCACATATCCCCAGGTTGGGAGGAGCTGAGCAAGGTTTTTCTTGTTGCTTGATTACCAGACAGTAGAATGGGAAGCAATGTCTATTCAGCCATCTCCCAATTTATAAATGCTTGGCATTAAACCCTTAATTTACATTCTTTGAATATAGTCCTGTTATGATTTTCTTGGATTCAACAAGTGGAACTTCACAGATTTCACAGAATATTCTGAGGTGGAAGGGACCCACAAGGATCATCAAGTCCAACTCTTAAGTGAACGGCTCGTAGGGGGATTGAACTCACAACCTTAGTGTTATCAGCACCAACTGAGCTGCATGTTTTCAGAAAAAATGTCATGCTGTTGACATGTTTCCTTAGTGATAAGTAGTTCATAGCTGACTAAAAAGTGCACCTTCGTCTCTTTTTATCAGGGCTGCCTCTGCTGCAGTTAATTTACAAGCGTTTGCACTTTTAAGCCAACCACTATGGCTTATGACATCCTTAGGTTGAATTTCTGCTGTGAATTGCAGCAGCTGCAATTTCCAGGCCCTCAGCTTTCTGGATTAAAGGATTAGAAGGGGAGCTTGCACCTATTTAGAGCAGCTGAGGAGAACTAAGCCCAACTACATGAAGTAAAGATTGAACTGAAATTTAATCAGAGTCACTCTGAAGACAAACAGGAAAAAAAAAAAATCTTTGAAAGTTTCCTGCACCGAGAAAGAGGGCTCTGCAGTGTAAGGCCAATTGGTACAGGCCTTAACAACTACTGGTGATGGGGTGTTTGGGTTTCTTAATGAAAGTTAATATTAGGTTAATCACTTCGCTGTTCCCTCATGGTCACTTAACTTTTCCATTCTTGAACTCCTTCTCTGACATATTACAGTAGCACTTTGTCAAAGATTTAGTTTGTGATCCTTAAGGAAGAACAATCTCCCTTTTTATTACTTCATTCTTTTGTTGCAAAGTAGTTCTGTACTACTCCTCTTTTTGTTGAAATGAATCAGTAGTTTGTTTATTTTGGTGTTTCCAGTCTATGGAGTATAGCACGGGCATAAGTTAGTTTTCCTTTACTTTAGAGCTGTAACTAACAATTTAAATTCTGAGATTTGAGTTTCTTTTACATATTGCCAAATTTGTAATTTTTTTGCTTGGTCGTTCTCTATCTGTCTGTACCTTAAAATATTAAATCAGTGTTGTAGTTGCAATTCGTGGATTAAAAATACTATGGGCATAGTTGATCTGCATGTCTGCCTACTTGTGCTTATGTACTGCTACAATGTTATCTCACCGAACTGCTTTCCAGCAGGGCAGCCTGTGCATGCTAAGCATGCTTCTGCTCGGTATTGTATTACATCTTTTTTTTCTACTCTGTGTGCAGTAAGTGATGCATAAGCTTTCTGAAGCAATGAAAAGAGAGGAGGACGTGCCCTGGGGTCAGGGAGGGGCAGTGCCTCACTCCCTGTCTGCTCGGGGCTGTCAGAAAGCCTCACCCTCAGGTGTTGGGCCTATAGCCGCAGTTCTGGCATTATGTGCTGCTTTTAAAACAATGCCTGGCTTCTTTCTTTTTTCTTGCTCCTTGCCAAGAAATGACAATTGAACAATTAAGGCACAAAGCAGAGAGGATTTAGCAAATCATGAACTGTTTTTAATTTGCCTCATTAAGCTGCCATTAACTACTTAAAGCCATCTGCTTAAAAATAATTTACACATCTTGAGTTTGCTCTAGAGAGCAGGTAGACCTTCATTAGAGCAGGACTCGTTATTAATGTTATCTTTAGGGGGCTTTCAGTTGTTGTGGAAAATATGTTATTGCTCACTGAACCAAACTCTCCCTGTAAACAAAAGGAAGTGACGCATGTGGGTAACTTGCAGTCTGCATCGATAACCGTGTTCTTGGGAACCACTGCCATTCATCTGGAAACTGGCTTGCTGTGGAGGTAGTTATTTATGGCCATTAGGTAGGTCTGGATATGTGAGAAAGGAGAATGAGCTGTGTGAATGCCTCGTATCAGTGTTATCTAAAATCATCCCCAAAAATTAGTCTTGGAGAGAAAGAACAGCAAGATCTGCCTCAGTGCCTTGCCTGTCATTGAGGAGGGGGAGTCCTGTTGCCTGCGCCCTGAAGAGCTATCTGAGGAAAAATAAGTTTCTTTGTCTCCCCAGATGTGTAAAGAACCAATTTTACTTACGGAGAACAAATCACCAGAGCACAGACTCTCCCTCCTATTTGGGGCTGAGATTCATTGGCATTTCAGTCAGACAGTATGTACACCCCGTCTGACCCGCTGCATAGGTCTGTGGTTTGCTGTGAAATTATTGTCCTGCTTCTTGTCGGAGGAGACTGTGTCAGCAGTGAGCTAATGGATTGCTGATACGAATAAGATCATTTGGAGTGAAACTAGCTTTAGGAATATTAGATAATGATGGTGTGAGGATTTAAAAGAAGATCTCCCCACTCAGTCTGTTGGAAAGAGATGGATGTGATTTTTGGCATATATTTGACTAAGTATAAATCTTTCATCATTGCATTAAAAACTCATTAAAATATTGCTACGAGATTGATTGGTTTGTTGTTTGGGAGTTTTTTTGTTTACAATTGCGTGCTGTTTATTAAGAAGAAAAATGCCAATATTTAATAGGATGTAAAGCCTTTGTAGTAGCTGAGCAAAAATGTTGCTATGAACTTTAAATATCATTGTCTTTCTATTAAGGTTTTATTTGTTTCTTTCTGGCAAGAAGGACCGTACAAACAGACTGACTGCAGACGTTTGCACACAATATGCTTTCAAGTGTGACAAACCAAAAAAAAATACAGGGATTCTTGTAATTGCTTTTGGTTGCAAAAGTTGAAGCTATTCTTTCCAACTGTAGCCGCTGTGTCTTTTAAAATTACACTTCCAAAGCAATCCTTCACTTGGAATCCTTTTATGTTTGCCCAGTCATCTGGGCCTTCATTTGAAAAAATAGGTATGAAGAAAATATCTTAATTTGTCTTGATTAGAAGGAATGAATGTTCTAAAAATGTATACATTGAACATATACATGTAGCTTCTGCCGTATTTGATGTGCCCTCATGCTTCTGTTCTTTTTGCTATATTTGTCTTAATCTGGAATGAATGTTGCTTCAGGATTTCACTGTGAAACAGTTCTTCAAAATAACTTTAAGTAACATAGAGCTAATTAATTCTTGTATATCAAATATATGAAAAAAACAAATCCATTTTTAAATTTTCAAAATGCTTGTAAACATTTTAAACTTAATGCTTACCTTCTCAACTGATTACTGAGGACTGCTCAGTGCCAAGATGATGATTGAAGCTCAGTTACTCAAATCACAGATTGTTCCTTTTTAGTACTCTGGATTGACATGTAAGGTTAGAGCCAGTTTGAAAACTTCAGTCTGTTTTATATGCAAAACATTTTTCTGAGCAAAACATTTTGAATTGAGACGAGTTAAATCTTTGAATCTATCTGAGCTGTAGCTCAAATAGCAGGAGAAAGTGATAACCACCCCGGACCTTCCTGGGAAGTTTGGGTAGAGAGCTTTGTTTTTAGGAGAGAATGATATGTGATGACTCAAATCTGCAGTTTTCACCAGTTATATATATGCTAAGGAATCTTGGAAAATATTTCTTTAGCATTTCCACTCTAGGTGAGAGCAAGTTGTCAAAGACCACAATCTGTCACAAAAAATGTTTTAATTTTCAGTCATTTCTACCTACAATCCTTACAAAATGTAGCAGATTCTTGCTTTAGCAACACCTTCAGGCACTAGCAGAAGACCTGAAGAAGACCTTGCCAGGGTGCAGTTAATGCATCTGCAGAAGTTGGAAAACTTGTTGTGCTTAAACCCTAGTTCAGCTGCTGCTGTGGCCTCCTTTTCATGTCCATCCTCTTTCGGCTATTTCTGCAGGAGGGAGGGGGACAGGGACATAAAGACGGCTCTATCTTGATGCAACCAGCTCTGCTGAAGTACCATCATATGTGACCACCAGAAATATTTTATCTGTCCCTTTCCCGCTGCCAAAATGAAGGAACAGAATCATTTTGCCCTTTTTGATAGGTCTTCCCTCTGGTCTCTCTGTGAAAGGCATCAGCTGGGGAGTGGAGGAGCCCACTGCTGAATGAGAGAGGAGCCTTGAAAACTCTTTGGCAGGTCAGAGCTGGAGTGAGGTATGCAATAGAGGAGTAGGGAAAACATTTCTACTGGGAGTTGCAAGGCCCTTGGAAGGCGTTAGCTTCTTACCACGTTTGTTTCTCACTTGCTGAGTGAGAGTAGGATCTGTATCTGAGAGTCTTGTGCAGCTCTATTCTCTGAACTACATGAAGAAGGTGTAAAAAAAGCTGTCTAGGGGATGGCTCTTAGTCCTGTGTCTCCTGGTGCTACGGGTTCCTGTGTTCCCTATATTTTTATCTAAGATGAGAAACAGAATTACAGAATATGCTGAGTTCAAAGGGACCCACGAAGATCACTGAGTCATCACTGAGTCCAACCCTTAGCCCTGCACAGGGCCATCCCCAGGAATCACTCCATGTGCCTGGGAATGTCATCCAAATGCTTCTTGAACTCTGGCAGCCTCAGTGCTGTGACCACTTCCCTGGGGAGCCTGTTTCAATACCCAACTACACTCTGGGTAAATCTGGGTAATGTCCAACCTAAACCTCCCCTGACTCAGCTTCAGGCCATTCCCTCAGGTCCTGTCACTGGTCACCTCAGAGAACAGATCAGTGCCTGCCCTTCTGCTTCCTCTTGTGAGGATGTTGAAGACCACAGTGAGGTCTCTCCTCAGTCTCCTCCAGGCTGAACAGACCAAGTGCCCTCAGCCTCTCCTCATACGGCTTCCCCTCAAGGCCCTTCACCATTTTCTTTGCCCTCCTTTGAATGCTCTCCAAGTGCTTAATATCTTCCTTATATTGTGGTGCCCAAAACTGCACACAATATTCAAGGTGAGGCCACACCAGTGCAGAGCAGAGCAGGACAATCCTCTCCCTTGACCCACTGGCGATGCTTTGCCTGATGCCCCCCCGGACATGGTTGGCCCTCCTGGCTGCCAAGGCACTGCTGACTCATTTAACTTACCATTGGCCAGGACCCCCAGGTCCCTTTCCACAGTGCTGCTTTCCAGCAGCTCAGTATGTACATACATCTGGGGTTGCCCCATCCCAGCTGAAGACAATGTGAAGGAGAAGAAGAGCTACTGACAGGAGAGGGACAGTTCTCAAATGACTGCCTGAAGAATTAGGCATGAAATGGGGCATGTTACTGATAATTGGCTTTGGAAACTTATCTGGAGTATGGATTTCTCTGTTTAGAAAATAAACCTTTTTCACTCACCTTCCTGCTCTTTCCTGCCCCGAACCCAGCTGGAGCTGCTACAAGACAAATCCTGCTGAGGGTTCAACAACTCTGTCCTCCTTGGGGGCTGAGTGCATCTGTCAAAGAAATCTGGCCAAGGAGCAGCGCTGACTCAAGTGACAGAGCTCAGCTGGGGACGCAGCAGCTTAACAGAAGTAGTTTTAAACAGTGTCTCTGATGAAGGCAGCCCCTGAGTAGTGCTAACATGAGTTGTAGCTTTGAAGTCTTGTGATGGTTTGTGGTGGTTTTTTTCCTGAAAACCATAGGCCCATAGTTCTTGTGTCTACTTAAGGATGTAACTGTACATTGAAGCAGTAATTTCTAGCCCTTGCGTTTGTGTGAGAAAGTGACTCATGACCTGAATGTCCTTTTACAGCTCAGAGCTAGAAAGCTTATGAAAACTCATAATCATTGAGTAACTGGGTGTGAAAAGGCAGTCGAGGAGATTCTGAGGGATAAGAGAAGGGCATGAAGTAATTTGCTTCAAATTCACAACTTGAAACTAAATGGGAAGCTACTGGCTCTCCATTTGCTCCTTCCTTTGTTTAGAAATCCATTTGTAAGTAGCAGAGGAGCCAAGAGGCAGCTAGAAGAGTTAGGATAGCAGCACCTACCAGCTCTTTCCTCCTACTCACATCTTCAGAGACAAGCTGACATACTGGGGCAGGACGGTGCTTGAAGAGAAAAAGAACAGAAGGAGAGTTTCGACCTCTTTAGCACCTTTATTCTAGAAAAACTGCAAAGAATACTTTTTTGAGGTATTTTGTAAAAGGAAGTATCATATCTTTCCTTCACGCAGTAAAAGGGAAGTTGCATGACTGAAACAGTCATGCTTAGGGCAGTGGATTTCTGGCATTGTGGCAATGTTGGCGTTAAACATTTCCCTTGTCTAGCTTCAGTAGAGTTCTTGTGTTCTTGTGCCAGTGTTTTGAGGGGTGTAACATTAGGAAAGAAAAGGTTATGTGTGTTCTGTTTGGAGTCACTTATTAAATCTCATGGAGTGTGCTGCTTTTTGAATGAAGGGTGTACTAGGGAGTGCTTATCCTGTTTGGAAAGGAAGCTCTGAGGCTGTCAGACCATCAGTAGGCTTTTTGTGGGGATAGTTCACCCAAAGAGAAGTGTAGGTTGATTGATCTCATGTGGTCTGTCAGCACAGAATAGCAATAATGCTACTCGTGAAAGGCAACCTCTGAAAGAAAAAGAAAAAAAAAAAAAGAGGACAAACCCAAAATCTGTGTGTCAGGAGGTCCAGTGCTGGTAATGGTGACTTCTAATAGTCAAGCAGCTTTACCCTGTTGCACATAGCGTGGCTCCGCGTGGTTGCTCGGGCATGGCGAAAAAGAGCAGGTCCTGTGTTGTACACTGCAAAGACAGCTTGCCTCCCTTTTGACTAAAATAGCTTCAATAAGAACATTTAATTTGAGGACTTCATTGGTCTGTCGAGTAACTACCTTGTTAGAAATAAAAAGCTCCTGGAAGGGTTGGATTCTATGTAGTTCATGGCAGTTTTTAGCCAGCCACGTAGCCTGGTTACACCCTGGATAAAGAGATCTGAGGGGCTTTTCTACATACGTTTTTGACATATACATTAAAAAAAAAAATAAAACCCCAAACCCTAGCAACAGAAGAGTTAAGTTCTTTGGAAGGAAGTAAAACTAGAGGTTAAAGTACATTTTTTATGTAAGGGCTAGCCCCCTGTGCAGAATGACAAACAGTGAACACATGCAGCAGGTTCCATGCCTATGAAGTAAGTTTGGAGGGAATAGGGTGCAGTGTAGCTTTGTCCTGCTAAACAGGCTTAGAATGTTAATTCTACAGCAGTAGGCCTTAAAAACATAAGTTTATGTTTTGAATAAATTAAGGTGCTATTACATAACAACTTCAACATTTTTTTTGTTCTCTTCCCTCTTTCCCTTCTACAGATCACACATCCGTGGGCGGGCTGGGAGACAGTTTTTATGAATATTTATTGAAAGCCTGGCTTATGTCAGACAAGATGGACACGGAGGCAAGAAAAATGTACGACGATGCAATTGAGGTGATTATAATTCATTGAGTTTTCCAATACAGTGGAACCATCTTTAATGATTTTAAAAATTAAAAAATACCCCCCCCCCAAAAAAAAAAAAACAAACAACAACTAAGCAAAAAAATCCACCATCAACCACAGGACTTGTTTTGATTATGTAAGTTTTAAGAAATCAAGTGATGAATAATACTAGTTTTCGCTCTGAGAGTTTAAAAAGTATTATTGTGGAATACATCTGATGCAGACTATTGTACTAAAATTAATCAGCTTGTCCAAAATGGTATAATGTAAAAGCCCAACCTATAGTTTATTACAAAGAGATCTGGCAACCCTAAGATATGTGCAGAACGACCAAGTAATTTTTCTCCAGTGTTCAGAATTGTTCTAGGAGTTTGAAGTCCCAAATTGTTTTATTCTTTTTATTATTTTCTAAGGCATTTACGTATTACATTCTATATTTATCTTGTAAAATGTAGTTCATATCTATTCCTTACTCTATGGTTCTTTTGTGATATGGTCTTGTGCCCTCTCACAGATCAAGTAGTGCTTGCCCAAACAGGGCAATACTGCAGCACCGTTCAGTAGGATTTGGGGTGGGGGCCTTTTTGTGGTGGCTCTGAGCTTTATGCTGCCCAGCTCTTACTTTCTCAGTTTCCCCACACCCAGGCATCTTCTCTCATCAGCTTCTCTTATGCCCATTATGCCACTGTGCCTAAGGTACAGTTAAGATGTGTAGAGTGTAACTAAGCTAATTTTAGGCAAGAGAGCTGTGGTAGCAGCAGGGACCATGTAGTCTTGTCCTAGTGCAGAAGTGTGGTTGGTGCTTGATGTGTTCCATACTCTGTGCATGCCCTGTTTTTTTTTAACACAAGGTTTTCAAACTTAGTTTTAGTACAGTCAGTCTCCTAAAGCAAATCACCTGTTCTTGGAGTTCTCAAAATGACCATTTTAAAAGACATATAGTGGAATTTCTAGGACAAAATTACTTTGAAGATGTAATATGTCTTATTCCTGACCTGAATTTGATTATATTTGACTTCGAGTTACTTGAACTTTTTCCTTTCCTACATTGTTTTAAAGTGTTATCTGCATCATGTAGCTGGTTACTATCAGAGGTATAATAGTCATTCTCTCCTGGAGAAAAAGTGCATTATTTTCTTTAGTCTCACAGTATAAAACAGATTGAGTTATTTTTTAAGCTTTTTACATACTTTCCAGTGTCTTCAGTATGGAGACAACAGGTAATGGTTCTTCTAATCTGTTATTACCTGATTTCTTCTCTGTTTTCTCCTCTTTGTCCGACTAGGAGCTATGTTTACACTCTTAACCTTTGCCTCACACCATCATGCACTTTCCAGTTGCTTTATTCTGAAGCTGGTTATAGTCACTGATTTACTGCTTTCCTACTACTGTGATTTACATTCCCAGTTCCTCAGTGTTTGACCTTATTTCTATTACAACACATTGTTCAGGCAAAACCTGTTTTGTCACCCATTCTGAATGATTTTACAGGACTGACTTTTTCTTTATCACTATCTATAGCTGTATCAATTTTTGTGTCATCTCCAAATTCTTTTTAGCATTTTTCTCGCAGATTGTTGTTAGAAATGCTGCCCAGTGTTGAATAAAAGTACCTTTGTAGAATCTTCATGAGATGAGGATTTTTTTCATGATTATTTTTTTACTTTGAACTGTTCTAGCAAGCAAACTTTTAGTCCAGTTTGTATGTGCTGCCTTTGATTTGTTTAGGACTAATATATTGTAAAATGCCAAGAAGATTCCTGAAATTTCTCATATTCCCAGTATCAGCATACACGTATCAATCAAATATTTATTTTTGAAATTACATAATTCATTTTATATGATTGTTTTATTTTCTATTTAAAATACTGGTAAAGCGTCAGCTATTCCCCGGTTCTTTTGAACTTCCTTAGCTTTCCAGGGTTTGTTAAAGTCGTCATTACTAGTTCAAAACATTAGTTGAATACTTTTAATAAGCTACTTTTAATGGGTCCTGTGGGTTTAAAAATGTTTAGAAATTGATGTTTAAAATCCATTCTGGTTACTGTTGAAATATTTTATTCAGATTCTTAAACTGTGAGCACTTTAAAATTAGAGGAAATAAACTTTCCCTTTCATCCTCTTCACTGTAAGCCACCTTGCAAACCTTTTGTATGGGCAAATCTCTGTCTCTGAAGGGAGACAGAGCGAAGCAGAATTGGGACAGGGTGAAAACACATTGTGGATAGGAGGGAGGAAGAGCTGAGCTGTTCCCACTTCATGTGTGATATGACCTGCAGTCCAAGCATCAGATGGTTTCTTCGGCTTTTTCTCAGCTAAACCCACTTCTGTACATTTGAATCTGCACGAACTATGCTGATTTATACGTTGTGGAACATAATTCTCTTTCAGGATTTGTGTTTCTCCCAGGTCCTTCTTGACACTGAAGGACACGGGCAAAGAGTTATTAAGTAGGATTTGCTTTGTGTAATTGCAATTTGAATTTTTATTTAAAATATTTTTAAGAGCCCATTCCCTTACCATTCTTTTGTTTTTGCCTATAACTTAGGTCTTCCTCCATAGCTAACACTTCTTACTCTTGGTTTTTCAAAATGTGGAGCAGAAGCTCTTTGCGTCGTTTATGCAAGCAGAAGAGGAATGGTATAGAACACATTCCTCCCACGGAGTTGGAAATGTTCTCAGCACCCACCAGTCTAAAAGAGTGTTTCTGTCCAGCCACTCTTCACTCTCTTAGCGTATTATGGGGAGGTGAGTGGAAGATGGGCAACCATAACCTCACTCTCAAGTCTTGCAGTAGGCAGTGATATCTCATTCCTTGGAGATATTAAGAAGAAGAAAAGTACAGCATCTGTTCTTCAGATGTCATGATTTCTGATCCATGGCATATGAAGCCTTATCCAGGTCACCATGTACTTTGTAACAAGAATACAAACAAGTTATATATCTGTAACATCTCTGTGCTGTATAACATTAATGCAGTCTTCCACTGTAAAGGACACTTCATTGGAATGTCCTGGTACGTATATTCACAGTTGTGATAGAAGCTGAAATTGTGAAACCTGTTGGGAATTTTCTGTGGTGATAAAAATTGAGGATGGGCCTCTTAACTTTGCTTTCACCATTGTGTTCACCTCCCCTCTAGTCTGGTTTCAACTGTCTTTTCTCCTTCTCACATCAGCTCAGAAAATGCTATTTTTGTAGTCATAAAAAGCACAGAAAGCATGAACATCAGATAGAGAATATTCAGGTCTTGCACAGAATCACAGAATATCCTAAGTTGGAAGGGACCCAGAAGGATCATCTAGTCCAATTCTTAGTCCTGCACAGGACCATCCCTAAAAGTCACACCATGTGCCTGAGAGTATTGTCCAAATGCTTCTTGAACTCTCTCAGACTTGGTGCTGTGACCGCTTCCCAGGGGAACCTGTTCCAGTGCCCAACCACCCTCTGGGTGAAGAACCTTTTCCTAATATCCAACCTAAACCTCCTCTGATAGAACTTGATTTTCAGATTTCAAAAACTCCCCTTTCTACAAGACCGTGATGTTCACGTTCAGAAGTTGTGTTCTCTGCTCAGAAGAGTGGCACTTTGCACCTGGAGTGTGTTCTTCTGTCAAACCATGATAGCAAGTCTGGAGTAAAGGAGTAGCTCATGGACAAGTGTATAAATGTGGCCTTTGCTGGGTCTCCTGGTGCTAACTACAGCAATTTTCTCCCACTGGAAAAACTTCTGCAACCATTTATTCCTCAACAGTTATGAAATTACAAAAAGATACAATTCAAAAGGGAATTTCACGCAACATTTGGAAAAAATATGTTTTCCTCTAGGAAATAAATAATTCCTACATTTTTATTCCCTCTTGCTCCTCGTAGTAAAAGTGGCTTTCCTTCAAAGAGGACTCAACTTCTAAGTACCATATGGTCAAAAAATGTGAGTTTTGTCACAGTCTAGGATAATTGAATCAACAGAGTCAATGCTTACAGATCTGAGTATCCTTTTCAGTGGCAGTTTTCAGCAGATGCAGTACTTCCTGTACCAGTACTTTGAGAACAAATGAGGCTTGTACAGTTAACCACATCAGGCTCCCTAGCAGCAGAAGCTATGATATCATGCCAGTCCTTAATGCCAATTTGCATGATGGTTAGAAAACCACTGTCAGCTGTCAGAGATTTATTGATTTCTGCTCTGTCAGTTATTTCCGCTTTCTTCTCACTGGATGCTGCCATAAGCACAAACTTTGGATCTGTCAGTAGTATTAGTGAAGAAATTAACCCAACAGGAATGCAGACCAGCACTTCTCTTTCATTGCCTTTTTGAGTGTCTAATGCTAAACATAGTAAGTACTACAGCAGACTGGGGGGAATTGTGAACCTCTCTGAAAGAGGCTTAAGCAAATTTTGTTCCATCTAGTTTTCAACCTTTGGAAAGTTAGATCAGCTATTCCTCTTACTGAGAGAAGTATACAATTTTTAAGTCACAAGCAACAACATATATTGGTACAACTGTGCAAAAAGAAACCAGCAGTGGCCTCACTTATAAAATGATAATGTTTTTTGTGAACAGCAGCTCTAATACTCACCCATCATTTGAGCATGTGTAATTTGAGCTGCTTTGGAGAAGCCAGAAGGTGGCTGGTGCATTCCTGTCACTGACTGAGGGTACAGGTGCTGCCTTTACATATGTTGCTGATCAAAAGTTTCCAACATGGTTGTGTTTTCTGAGTAGGCACAGAGTGTACAGAGGAACAAAAGGGTACTTCTTATAAGTAACAGGTAGACAAATACTGTTTGAGCCATAAAATAAGTGCTGAATTCTCAACTAAAAGTACAGTGTTATCTATGCTGTGATTTTCCTATGTTTGATTTCATTAGCATTGTTAGCAGTTAGGGTGTTTTTCTGTGTGCATTGAAATTATATTCTTTGTTCCTCAGAAGTGAATTTGCTCAGAAGTGAATTTGAAAGAAGGAGAAAATTTTTTTTCATTTTGAACACAGTACTTTGTTCTTTGAAGGAGAGTTAATATGTAAAGCTTGCATGTGAAACAATATTTGAAAGTTCTCTTAATCTTTTTGTAGGCCATAGAAAAACATCTCATCAGAAAGTCCAATGGAGGACTGACCTTCATTGGAGAGTGGAAGAACGGGCATCTTGAAAGAAAGATGGGCCATTTGACCTGTTTTGCAGGGGGAATGTTTGCCCTTGGAGCAGATGGTTCCAGAGATGATAAAGCTGGACATTATTTGCAGCTGGGAGCTGAAATTGCACATACATGTCATGAGTCGTATGACAGGACAGGTAAGATCTGTTGTTAATCTAGTTATTTCAATAGCTGGAATACAGCAACTGTTGTAATTATTTTTAGGATTTGTTATGGACCTATGCCTTATCTAACATGCTCTAGTTTTATACCAGTATAAATTTTAACATCTATGTATTTACTTCTACTCTACATCATGGTGAGTAAACATAAAACGAGACTTTAATATGGTTCCTTCATGCATGTTTATCCTTATTTTTGGGTCGGTCAGCGAAGATAGGTTATATGGATACAGGGAGGAAGCAATTTGTGTGAGCTCTTGTCCTCACAGATATATAGGGCGTTTTGTTTCATGTGTATTGTTCTTACAGTTATATAGAGTGAAAAATTTGTAAATATACTTTTTACTGTTTTAGTAATAGTGCATTCTGGGTAAGTACAATTGAACTAGAGAGGATGAAAACTAGTATACAGACTGTGAGAAGACCAAAGACTTGACTAGTGAGGAGGCAATATCAGACTTCCTTGTTGGGCTGGAAGTTTCTCAAGGTCAGTCTTTTGGACCAGGTCTTTAGTAGTGACCTTGATGCATAAAGTTGAAGTGTGCTGATTGCACTTAGAGTGACTATAAAGTTGTAAGACGTAATTAAATTGGAAGAGTCTCAGAAAGTAAGCAGGAAGATTTTGAGAACTGGACTGTCAGAAATAAGTTCACTAGAAAAAGGCAGGAGCTCTTTCTCTGAACTGGGAGTGGAAAAATGCCAGTGCAGTCCTAGTCTGTATCAGAGGGATAATTTTCAGCAGAGATTAGATAATATTAAGACTGCCTTAGAAGGCATGTGTAATTTGTCACCCAGAATACTCTGTACAAATCTGAATTTCAAACAGAACAAATGAGGAGAAGGACCAAAAAAATAATTAAAGTGACAGAGCTTGTATCTTTCAATGGGGAAATTAAGACAGATCAGCCTGCTCAGGCTAGAAAAATAATACCAAAGAAGGGACAAAATTTATTGTCATCTCAAGGGTAAACACTGAAAAGAAATAGTTGTTTTTTAAGATATAGAAGATCTTTACAGTTACAGTTGTAACAAGAGCAAGATTTTTGAACTCACCATGAATAAATGTAGGTTGGAAATTGGAAATGGCTGTGTAGCCATCAGAGAAGTGAGCTTCTGAAATAACTTCGCAGTAGAAGTAATGGTAACTAAAACTCAAGCAATTTTAAGATAAGAATTCATGTATTTATTCAGAGGATTCCATTGTATCATTGTATAGTTGCCTGTCTTTTTAAATAATTCAGTCACACAAGTGATAATTTTATTTGGGTAGCAACAGCATTAAAAAAAAAAATGAGGATGCTTAAGAACAAAGGAAGGACATAGTAGCTATTGTTGCATTCTGAAAAATTGCATTTAAATGTTTAATTCGACATTTAAAAATAAGCAATGCTAAATTTACAGTTGTTTGAGCAGACCTAATTTTATTCCTTCAGATGCTTATTCTGTATCCTAAATAAGTCAAAAGATGGGGGAGATAAAAGTTTTGATTACATATTTAATGACCGTATAGGAACACACATGCAAGCAAGACTGAAAGTTATACAGACAGCTATAAATTTGCAATGCCCTCATTTTCTTTTGTTCAGTCATGCAGTCCCAGAAATGTGGATTGTTTTTGTTTGGGTGTTTTGGTTTTTATTTTCTGGACTGATTTTTCAAAGAAAATAAAGAACTTACATGTGCAAAATGTCAACTTCTTCATTATGCTTTAACAGCAGGATTTGAGATTTAATTGTACACTTTAATGACAGAACTAGATGATTGCAGAAAAAAACTTCTTTCAGAGGGAAGACAGTCATCCTGGTTCAGCTGATAGGTTTATGTTTCAGCCAGCAAAGGGGAGAGTCGATCTGTTTTTCCTATGGACTTGGGAGAACTCTTGCCCAATTTAGCATCCCCAGAAGAGACAGAAAGGTGCTGGGGATAGGCAGCTCTTTTCTTTAGAGAAACCAACTAGAGCTGTCCTTTCATGGATGCTTATAATAAACTGCAGTATATACCTGGTGATCATGTTTAGTTACCTATGTAGCCTCATCTCCTTGGATGGTAAGATTGATGGAGAGATAGACAACAGGTTAGCAAAGGCATATAGTGCCTTTGGAAAGCTTCATAAAAGAGTTTGGTGAAATAAACACCTGAAAAAAAGTACAAAGATAGTGCCCAATAGCATTAGACATAGGTATGAGTAAATAATTAAAGATTTAATGCACAAACAGGCTACAAGCAAGAGGAGGCATCACAGTTTCTGTAGATGATGCGTCACCAGAACTGCCTGGAATCCAGCTGCTTTGGTGGATTAGAGTAAAGTAGTTGTCATGTTTACCTGATTTCCAAAAGGCTTTTTCAGAAGTATTTTACTAAGGCCTGTTAGGGACGTTAAGCAGCTGCTGCATAAGCAGAAAGTACCTGCATGGAGGGGAAAAAAATGGGTATAGTATAACAAACAGGGTAGAGGTAAATAGTCTGCTCTTACAATGGATAAATGGTGGTTAACCAGTGGTACTTTGATATATTTGATACATGTTTATACACATATGTGTATAGATGTGTCAAATGTATAGTGTATTTATATACATTATGTGTTAGATGTTTATAAAAGTACAATATATTAATACACCTGTGTGTAAATGTATAGTATATTTACATTTTAATATGTATATAAATAATATATATACACATATATAAATTATCAGAAAAGGCCATGAACAGTAAGGTACGTGTGCCAATAATAACAAAGAAAGCACTACACAAGGACCTTTTGAGGTTGAATAATTGCATAATAAATTACTAAATTAAATTCAGTGTAGTTAAATATAAAGTGAAGAACCTATGAAAAAATTATTCCTAACCTCACATATTAAATGATGAGCTGTTAACTGACCATTATAATTTGGGAAATTGTTCTTGAGATTATGAAAATGTCAGCTCAGTAGCACTCAGGAAAAACAAAATGAGAAAGAACAAAATAGAAGATGTCATTATGTCACTGTATTCATCTTGGCTGCACTTTTTTTGCTATATTCAGGCTGATCCTCTCATTTTACAAAGGATATAATAGAATTGGAAGAGTTGTGGAGAAAGGCAGGAAGAAAAACTAAAGGCTTGGAACAGTTTCCATTCAAGTCACAGCAGAATTGGATAGTATTATTCAATGTGGAAAAGGGACAGGTTTAAGGGCACATCAGATAAGTACTTGAGAAATAAATCTATTAAGAATTACTGACCACATAAAAAAAGTATGTCTAGTTTTGGAGAAGCCTCGAGCTCCAAAACTTAGAGACTGGTAGGAAAGCTAGAAAAAGGTATCTCATATGCTGCCCCTGTTCTTCCACTTCCCCATCTATGTCTGATTGTGGGCATTGTTGGAAACATAATTCTGAAACAGAAAGAACTCTGTCTGGTCTAGTATGACCATTCTTATATTCTTAATTTTGGATAGCTAGAACTCTGTATCTAACCTATCATTTTGCAGTGAAATTTGTGTAATTTTTGTACTGAAACTGATAAAGTGGTCCGTTTTGAAAGAAGTACCATAAACGTTTCTTGATGGAGTGTATGTGGCTGAAAATACATGGTGCTTTTTTCTTTTGGCATCCAGTACCATACTCCCTTGAAACAAGAAGATTAAGGAACTTTTTTTTGGAGATTTTCTGCTGGGGCATGCACTGGGAGTTGCTCACATTTTTCATTGTAGTATTCTAAGGTTCCCCTTTCAGGCCCATGAGACAATGGCTAATTTGAACCTCTAACCCATAGGAATTACACGGTTAATTAGCTGGAGTGCAGCTTCAGAGTTCAGTGCCTTAAAAATTCTCTGCCAAAACAAAAGGTGAGGTGCAGAAAGTGCATTATTAATGTTGGATTTGAGGAATAATGTGTAGCTGTATAATAAAATATACATATGATTGCAACTTCATATTATAGACAGTTTTTCTACAGGTACCTCGTTTTTATATGAATAGTCTTCTAGATGCTGGCACAAGACCTTTACACAACTTCCTTTAAGGGCTGAAATAGTGAATCTCGTAGTTTGGAGATTTATTTTCAGGTGTAGTTAAGACTTCATTGCCCAGCTGTAAACCCTAAACTTGAGAATCACAGCATGAAGCATATCAGTTACAGTGGCCTTGCAGCACTTCCTTAAACCAACAGCTTAGGTAAAGATACAGATTATTTGGGATGGTGCTACCTGGTTTAGTTCCAAGATCTTGTCCTGCTGTGCTAGATGGGATCAAAGGACATCAAAACCTCTGTTGACCCTTTTTTTTTCCCCCTTTTGCTTGTAAAGAACTGGTGTCGGTCACTTGAATTTTATCCTGTAATCGAATGTGTTACTGTGTTTATATTCTTAGCATTTCATTATTTTTGAAGAAGATTACTGTAGTCTTGTCAAAATAGGTAGTTTTCTCACAGGAATTGGATAAATTATTCATAAGAAAAATTATAGGCCTCAACAATAGGAAATATTTATGAGACTGCTTAAAGACAAGCTAGTTTCTGTTTTTCTCACAAGCTTGGGATATAGCAGTCTCCTACCCATCCATCCTGCAAAGATTGGTATGGAATAAATTTTTCTTACTCTTCTTTACTTTTTTTTTTCTTTCCTCTGCAGCATTAAAGCTGGGCCCAGAAGCATTCAAATTTGATGGTGGTGTAGAGGCAGTGGCAGTGCGGCAGAATGAGAAGTATTATATCCTAAGGCCAGAAGTGATTGAGACCTACTGGTATATGTGGAGATTCACCCATGATCCCAAGTACAGGCAGTGGGGCTGGGAGGCAACACAGGTAACTGTATTAATTATCTCTAATTTAATTTTGTGTATTTTTCCTTTGTAGCCACTTTATTCTTGTGGTACTGAAACACTTCAAATTGATTGTCGTGATTTCTTGCAAACTAAGGGGCTGCACACAGTTACTGCTGTTTCACAGCTGCTGAATCAGATGCACAGTTGAGAAATGCATTCAGCATTATACAGGTCATGAGTTTTAAGCATGGAAATAGAATCCACTGGTCATGACTCCTACTGTTATCAGTAGTCCACAGCTCCCGAGAGCTCCTCTGCTTCCCTGCTACCGCTCCAGCAGTCTTTGGAAACAGCTCAAAGCCAGTTTCAGAGATGAGAATAAACATTAAAGATAACAAGACAGTAATGAAATATTTTGACTACAGCCAAACGAGATGAGGAAAGAGCAAAGGAAGAGACAAAGGGGGCTGGATAAGCTTTATTTTGCAGGTGAAAACCAGTTTCATTCCAGATGCAAGAGACTGAGACGAAGTACTTGGAGGAAGAGATCTGTTGAGGTGCCTGTATTCATCAACTGGAAGATAGTTAAGGCAGGTTCAGAATACTTAGCCAAGTTCGTTATTATCTGTCCCTCAGCACAGTTGCAACCATGTAGAAGAGTCCAAGTATTTTAAGAGTCCAAGTATATTATGGTTGTGTCATAGTCTTAGTGAGGTTTTGCACTGCAGTCTGTTTTGTTACAACCAGCATTACATTATTCTGGAGAGAGGTTCCACATTTGTCACGCTTGTATTCCAGAATGCATTGCTGCTGTCTCCAAAACATCAAACACCAGCTCCTACCAGAAACTATGGCTGGATGATCTAAGCTGAGATTGGGTGCTTTGTACTAGGTTAAAGAATTTACAAATATAAGGGTTTTCAGTACAGTATCAGTCTCTTAAGCACACTGCAAAGCATATCTTTTAATTGTGTTTTGTTCAGTTTTCTCCATTTGCTTTCATATCTTGGTCCCATTAATGCTTTCAAAACAAACCCTCCTATCCTCCCCTCTGCCTCCAGTTTTCTCTGTGTTAGGGGTAGGATTTTATTTTATCCTTCTGTCAACCTACATCAAAGTTCTGTAAATCAAGCAGCCTGTGTGCTAATTACCTCTGTCCTTACAGAATACCTTCTTTTGCTTGTTTCCCTAATAAAAGATTTCTTTATCCAACATAACCATAAAATATTTTTGACCTCTTCATAAATAGTTTTGCAGACCCCTCCTTCCCACAATTACAGATTTTCTTACCCCACCCTTATACTGACACAGAAGCTTGAAGCTTTTTCTTCCCCAGGGTTTTCTGTTCACTGCGCACAGAAAATAATTTCTTGTGTTTATTCCTCACACCTACTCACTACTTTTGCTTCTTCTGTACCCTACACAGATCTGGCTGTGTTTATTTCTCCACTTATAAATAGAGAAGAATCTGGTGTGACACACAGAGCAGTTGGCTTACTGCTCTTGTACATCACTGTCTGAATTTGCTTTCCTTTTGCCTTTCAACCTCTGAAGCATACTTGGCAATCAGTATTACAGACTTCTCGTGGTGAATGACAGTTTCTTCATCAGAAGTCTAGTAGTTCATTTGAACTTTTTAGGAAATGGAGTTTTGTTTCTGAGTTCTAAATAGCTTTATTTTTCTACACTGAACATGGTGTAACTTGGTGTTTGATGGCTGAGTTCTTGTGGTCTCCCTTGTTTACTTCTTCGAATGGATGATTACATCCCTGACAGAATGGATTTGGGTTAGTTCACCGATTTGTTGGATGTCTGCCTCTGTCATTTTAAGAATTCTTCAGAGATGTTCCAGGATACTTTGCAGAATCACCTGGCTTTTAAATAAACTGCATTTCTAAAGTTTCTTAGCAGTCCCAGCCCAGATCTCTCTGCTTTTTATAATAAGAATCTGCACAGGGAGCTGGACTCTGTGTGTGTGCAGATCACTGTACTGTACTTTATCTATTTCACCATTCACAGCTTCTTTTTGTCTTTGTTATCTAGATTTTTGGACAAAACTTGGGCACTTTAATGCAGATGCTGTGCTTTGTCCAAGGCCTGTTTTGTCACATCTCTTCAAATCCAGTGTCTCTGGGGCAGGGAAAACAGGAAGTTCAATCTCACATTTCCTCAGTGATCATAAATCCCTGTGACAGGATCTCTCTTTCCTAATAATAAAAGGCTAATTCTCCTTGATACTATACTTAGTACTAGAGACAACGTTCATCTCAATTGTATTGGGCCAGCCAAATTGGCTGATGGTGTGCTGGGGGGCTGGCTGAAGTATTACAGAAATATGCATGCAAGATATTCAGAGTAAATACAGAAAATTACTAAAATCCTTTTTAGGTTGATTATTTGAAAGCAATAAGAGCCACCACTTCACAATAGGCATGTAAAGCCAATTACTAATCTAAGCTGTGTGAATGAAAGGTTCAAATATTTTTTGTGGACTTCTGTATCTAAGTAGGATTGTACCACAAAGGCTGCAGAGGTTCAGAGTTTCTACTAGCAGTGAGAATAATAGTCAAGCCCTCAAGCTTGGGCTAATTTCAGGACAATTGAGGATTGATGGTAAAATGAAATGAAAATACCTACAGCAGAAGAAGGATGTGGGCCTCGTAGAGCAGGTTCAGGGGAGGGCCAGGAATATGATCAGAGGGCGGGAGCATCTCTCCTACGAAGACAGGCTGAGAGAGCTGGGGTTGTTTAACGTGGAGAAGAGAAGGCTTTGAGGAGAACTCATTGCAGTCTTCCAGTACCTGAAGGGGGCTCATAAAAATGAGAGAGATGGAGTTCTTATATGAGGAATAGTGGCAGGACAAGGTGCAATGGTTTTAAACTGAAAGAAGACAGATTCAGATTAGATGTGAGGAAGAAATTCTCTACTGGGGATGATGAAGCAGTAGAACAGTTTGCCCAGAGAGGTTTTAGAAGTCCTGTCCCTGGAAATGTTCAGGACCGAGTTGGATGGGGCTCCAAGCAACCTGATCTGGTGAGTGGCAGCCTTCCCATGGCAGAGGGGTTGGAACTAAATGATCTTTAAGGTCCTTCCAACCCAAGCCATTCTGATCCTACCTAATGAGGTACAGTAGACAGAAAAGAGCCAGACATAGGTTGGAGGCAAAAGAAACATGGTTTCACAGTCTCATGGGTTAGAAGCTGTGAGTACCACAGCTGGTGAAGAAACTGGCACAGTTTTTATGGGCATGTTGTTAGCATAGTCAAGAAAAGTCACACATGCAACACCCTCAGAGGAACTGAGGGAGCTGGCGTCCAATCTAGAGGACCCTCAAATTTTATTTCCAAGGAACTGAGGTCAACTCTGACCTCCCTGTACATTTCAGGCACTGAAATTTCAGTTTGTGTCATTTTTGACCCGAGACACATGTATTTGTCAAGAGTACACTGTTGCATATTCTTCTGTTCTAATCTGAATAGATGAAACTACAAAATCCACTTCTTTTGGTAGTTTGTTCGATTATTTAATTAATTCTGCTGTGAAAAAACCCCCACACTTTATTTCCCATTTGAATTTGCTTGGTTTCAGCTCTCAATCACTGGATTTTCCTATGACTTCCTATTCCATATTAAAATGTCTTTTATTTCCCTCATATTTTCTTTCCAAAGAGTTTTCATAGATTGTAATAAGCTTACTACTGACTCTACTTAAGATGCTAAACAAATTGTATTGTCTCTCACTGTTAAGTGTTTTCTCCAAATGCCTGCACCTACATTAGTTCATCATCCTTTTCTAAAAATGAATTCTAGAATTGCATATTCCAGTTTTGACTTCATCCACAGCCCTGTGCAAAAATAAAACTACATCCCTGCTACTTTCTACCATCCCCGTGTGTGCATCTGCCACGATAAGCTAGGAGGAACTCAGACTAAATGGTCTTACGTGGCCACAGAAGTCTTTGAAGTGTCTCTACCTGCCAGGCTAGCCTGGTTCTGCCCTTACACAGCCTTTATGACTAGATTTAGGACTATATGAAACTCATTTTCTTTGGCACCCAGTTACCTCCAGATTACACTGTCTACTGTTATTTACCTATGTCATTTTTGCCAGCAGCAGTGTTGCAGTGATTGATAAAACTTCAGGCCACTCCTTGTGGATCTCTGTGAAAAGCAGCTCTGTTTCGTGATGATTTTGCATTAACAGTTTGTTCTTAGAGCACTGTCAGTCAGCTTTAAAATGAATTATATTGATATGGTGTAGTGCTGCCTTGTCTTCTCATAATATCTTAAAGTACCATGTCAATTGCCTTAGAAGCATTTAAGTTTATTACAGGTCTGCAGTTACCTTTATTTGTCAAATTTGTAGTTCTCAAGGAATGAAATCAAGCTTGTGAGCAAAATAGTTTTCTATAAAACCATGTTGTCAATTATCCTCTAATTCTTCTATATATTTAAACGTGTTTCTGTAACTGATTGGAACTAACATCAGATATGCCATCGTAAAATTATTGTCTGCCAAAGCCTCGTAATGGTAGCATTACCTTAATACCCTTCCAGTCATCTAAGGCTTCTCTGTGTTCTGGGGTGCAGTAAATTTAACATTGTTTCGTCAGCAGACTGGGCTTCAGCTCTTGAGTGAAAGTATATCCGAGTGGCAAATCAGGTGCTGCTACACTGAGTACTCTGAGGTCTGTGTGAAAGCAGTACACTGCAAATTTCAAGTGGCATTTGAGCAGCTTGTCTACGGCATCAAGTTTTTCAGCTAGTGTCCTGAAGTTCTGTACATGTCTGAATCAAGGACAATTTATTTGTTTATATTTTAAAATTTTACATTTGGATGAATAGCTGTATAGCAGTCTTTCAGAGGCTTTTTTCCTCTGCAGTTCATTATGACCTGTACTGCCTAGAACTCTGATCAACCAGGGTAAATCCTTTGCCCATTCTGAACACAAGTTAAGCCAGAGTCTGCCTTCCCAAAGAGAAATTTCTGAAGGTACAAGGCTACTTGGTCATCATAAGGAGAACAAAAGTTAATATAGATCACATTTTTTTTTTCTCCAGGCTTGTAGGCCTGCTAGCTTCACCAGCATTGCATGTAGTTACCCAAGCACAAGGCCTCTACAGCACAGAGCAGGATCTCAATGCTATGCATTATCTACACTCTCCAAAATAAACAAGTTTTGTCTCTTACACTGACATGGGGATTTAATTCTTTAGGAGGAAGGAGACGGGGTCCTAACAGTGGTACCATTTATTCCTTGTTTTCCATTTGCCATAGTCACTAGCAAGTTTCACCTCTCCAAGCTGTGGCACACAGCATCAGGGTTGCTGAATGGTTGACCGGAGAAACTCCTGCATGATCAGACTCCGAAAGCTAAAATTCTCACAGGAGTTGTAACCATTGGAGCTTCCTCAGAGCAGAGGCAAGGTTGTGTTCTGCAGTATTATAAAAAGGGGATAGTGGCAAGAGGAGGCACTTTCTTTCCTGCATATAAAGGAAAAGTGCTTTGGCTCCTGTTTATTCATATGACACCTGCCTAGGGGCTGTAGGACTTCTGGGGAGGAATATGCAAATGGTTCCATAAACAGCACAGGCAGTATTTCTTCTGAAGTTGGCTGAGCTGTTGAACTAGATGTGTCATGTGCACCTTTCTCTCCAGACTGTAGAGAAAACCTGGTCAACCCAAATCCCATCATATGAATAGTCTCAGTGTAGCTCTAGCCTGCACCAGTAATTGGATCTGAAAAGAATTCATCCAGACACTTCCTCCTTTTAGACTCAAGTCCCAACAAAAAAGCAATAATTTCCATCCAAACTTGGAGAAAGCTGTGCTTGAGATAAGGAATTAGAGTGAGAATTAGATTTTGCCCAGAAATACTGTATCTTTCTTGGCATAAGCTGCTCTTGCTTCTTTAAAAACCTTACTCTTTAGGAACTTGAAAGAACTTTGTCCAGGCTGGATTATTCTTTTTACTATGAACAGTCTCACATTTCCACAGAGTAAGAGTGTATACTAGCAGGAGGTTAGCTGTCGTACCTGATGTGCTATGACTTACTGCCCTAGGTATCTTGCTCAACTTTTCACTTTTCATCCTGATTTCGGTGATGGCATCTGCTAGCATTCCTTGTGCATTTGTCCAATGGAAAATTCCTCTCTGTTTCCCAGTATTTCTAGTATGCAAAGGCAATAGTAAGGACCTTGAAGAGGTAGCTTTGATTGAATCTGTTTTCTCTGCATAAAAGGCACATCATTCAAAACTTATTTCCTCCCCTGCCTTGACTCCCCTCAGCTTCTGTTGAGTAGAACTAGCAAAAATCAGAATTAACGAAAATCTGGGCCTAAAGCACCATGTGGAGAGAAACTTCATGCAGGCTAACGAGCTGAAACATAGATTACTGAACTACAGGTAGCTGCGTTCAGTCATTGGTAATGACAGACATCCTAAGCCAAACATTTTCCTTCACCCCTGTTCCTTTTCTGTCCCTGCATGAATCTATTAAAAGAGTTGGTCTCTGCTGAGGAAGCACAGTCAAAGCAGCAGGGAGGCACAAATAACCTGTGAATCATTTCAGAGTCGTTTCTTTGGAGCCGGTTTTAATGGCTGATATCCTTGTGCGCTGTAAGGTCGTGCATGCGAGTGGAGTAATGAAAGCGTAGGCAAGAGGTGCCCTGAGCTACTAACACGTTCTTTCCAATCTCCTCCTCTTCCATTGTGCTTTTTGCAGTACTGTGTTGGAGCTGGGTGGTTTGTGAATTGCAGATCCATTGGTCCCTTTCTGCATAGAATGTTTACCGTTTTAAACTTCATGCTTTAATGAAAAAGAGCTCTTCTGCAGTCCAGCACACCAGCTGACTTGAGTTTCAGCTGTATAAAGGGGAAACAGAGAAAAGCATATGTAGGAGATGGAAATGTACGGAAAAAGTAGCAGCTAGAAGAGTTTATAAGATGAAATCAACAGTTGCTAAAGATGAGTACAGTATTTTATTCCTACTTTCAGTAAGTCTCTGTGACTGGCTACTAGTCACAGAATTCCTATAACTCTTCAGACTCTTCCAGCTGCAAAATCCAGGAATGCTTGTCATCTTCCTATGCACACAGTGGTACATATTGCGTTGATTTGACTGATGGATGTTCTACTCGGTGTTGGCTATGAGGAACCGTACAAGCTCAGGGCAAAAGTCCTTGTCGTGTCATCAATACCAGCCAACAGTAAATACCCAGGAAAGAAAGTGTTCTTTCCTGGAATACTTTCTTAGCATGCAGCAGTTTGCCAAATGCAGTGTTGTTAGTAGCCCTGGAGGGATGCTACTTCTATATGTGTCCAGTCCCTTTTTATTTTTTTTGGTCAACATAAACTGTTAACATCCATAACATCCTCTGACAAGGAGATTCACAGCAGGATAATGTGGCACGGAAAGAACCACCTCTTTTATTGAACGAGCCTGATTCTTTAATGTTCCCAAATGTTCTACAATTACATTCTCTATGTCTTTTCCCTTCCTCTTTGCAGGCAATTGACAAGTATTGCCGAGTTAGTGGTGGCTTTTCTGGTGTCAAGGATGTCTATTCCTCATCTCCTACATACGATGACGTACAGCAGAGCTTTTTCCTTGCTGAAACCTTGAAGTAAGTCTTCTTCACTCCTGCGTCTTCTGATAAAAGCTGGCATCTAAGCTCTAGAAGAATGCAGTGGCTTAACAAGTTTTTGCTGTAGCTGATGTATCTGAAGATTAATTTGTGGTACTGGGAGCACAAAATGGAGCAGGGGAGAAAGCAGATCCTGCAAGTGGCAGTACTGGTGCCTATTTCAGGCACCACAATGTGTTTCACTGACAAGAAGGGGCTAAAAGTTCATTGTCTATAAGGGAATAGTGTCCGTCTGCTGGCTTCTTATCAAATTCCTCTACATAATTACAATACTTTTTTTCCCTATGTTATCATTATAAAAAGAAAGTCAGGTACTGCTACCTGCTCTGTTGACTTTTTTATTTTTATTTCATTTAATTCTTCAAGTTCATTTTCTGGAGACTAAAAGCTATGTTCCCAAAGAGAGAGGCAGCAGTTTCAAACAGGTCCAGTCAGAGAAACAATACCTCCCCAGGAGCTGATGTTATATGATTGATCTGCCTATAAAAGCCAAATCAGAGAATGAAATCTGCTCCTAAGGGACTTCTGTGGTGACAAGGCTGACTTCTGATATATCACCAGAATCTGTCTGCATCTTAAATAATCACAAGGAGATCTGAAAATTCACTGATGTGTCACTCAGTAACTGGATATACTGTAGTGCAAGCATTGCAGAAGGTAGCAGTTCTAGGAGAGAACTCAGAAATTTTTATTGGCTTTTGATTTGGATAATTTCCTGACTGTGGGACAAAACAAAGTTTTATTGAAAAGCTGGATGTTAGATGTTTGACAGTGATGCAATTGGCATAGCCAAACCAGAAACTGGTTTCACATTGAGATAAAATAGAGAACAGAAGGTCAAGATAGCTCAAATAAAAATAAAGACATAATGGGTGTGATGCCATGAGGAAAATGAAGATGTCCCTTAGAAGAGGGGCATAAAATGTGTGTTATGGAATGCCTGCTGTAATCTTTTCTGCTATTAATGATCACTTCTGCATTTTCATTCCCCTTAAATTCAAAATTGATAACTCTCCCAAACATCCATTATTGCTGCTCAGATACTTTGAATCATTAAGGATAACACAGGAAATTATGAGAGTTTTGGGCAGTACCTGGCAAGAAGGTACCTGTTGAGTGGGAAGGAGCAAGATGTAGAAATAGGTTGCTTCAGTTATTCAAAGAAAAAGTGTGAATCAAATGAGGAAGTGAGTTTGAGTAAGATGAAATATTGCTGCTGTGGCAAAAGAGAGTTTATAGAGCTGCAGAGGAGAGAGCAAGGCAGGAGTATTGAGGAAGGGAAAGGCATGATGCTTTAAAGACAAATGAAAAGTGTGGAGAAAGAGATATGCATGACAAAATGGAATCATCTCAGCAAGAAATTTTTATCCTTAAACAGTTAATTGGTGAGGAAGGGAGGAAAAAGTAGTGCTCCACTGACTGGGTTGTGCTGTGGATAGAGCTGGCAAATAAAGGCAGTGGGAGAAATGATCAGGCAGTGACCCATGACTGTAGGCAGCAGACACTACCAGTGTCTGATGGAGAGAGCATGAAGTAACGGCAGAACAATGTGTATGCACATTCTGGATGTGACAGAACCCACTGATGGGAATGACATCCCTTCCTTGTCAAGTGCTGCAAGACTTGTCTTTTTCTGGATGACGGGAAAGCAAGCTGCAGCAGGAGATGAGAGGTCCTGTACACCATGGTGTTGCGCTTGCACTCACACAGTCAGTTTTTCTGTAACAAGGGAAATGTCTTGAATTTTAGCAGTTGAGTTAAGAAGTCTTGACAGAAATCTTCACTACCTATACCTCCTACAGTGTGTAGCACAGCCACATTCAACAGTGTGTCTTAAGAAAAGAGAAACAAGAAATACTTTTTTCCCGTGTATGTCCAATAACCTTAATTTTGTTACATGCTTCATGTCCTCTGCATTACATTACAATGTACAACATTTATGAAACCACTCTGCACAGTATATAGTCCCGTATCCTCCCACCAGAAGCTGAACCAGCTTCCAGAACAGTGATGACAAGTCAAGTATCTGCCATGGCTTAGTGGCTTTTCTTGTGCTGCTGTGAAATCTTTGATTTAGCTTAAAGAGGATTAGTAATTTCCAAGTGGGTTTACTCTGTTAAGAAGAGTTTTTTGACAACTACTTCTCTGCTCCCCTGTCCTCCAAATCCTTGTTCTTGGTGTCTTTATATTTGTTTTCCATTGCAAGTCTTGGAAAGAAGACTCAAAAAACAAAAGTTTCTTGGAAAGATTAAAATGCTGTCTTTATAACAACTTTTCATTGAAGGCCTTGATCATAATAAAAATGACTCTCCAGGTCATTATAATAGGAGAGGTTATGTGGGTGCTGTACAAAGGTTGAGAGCAAGTAATTTGTTTATATCTTAAGCTGCTGAATGGTGGGGCCTGACACTGCTGTGTTGCCCCTGCCTGCCTGTTGCTCTGCTTTAATACCCATTTTTCCTCTCTGTCTTGATTTGTAGGTATTTGTATCTGCTTTTCTCCAACGATGATCTTCTACCATTAGACAACTGGGTTTTTAACACAGAAGCTCATCCTCTGCCTGTTTTACATTTAGCCAACACCACACTGTCAGGAAATCCTGCATATCGATAAAAACAGCTCTATGAGGAGGAAGAGAGACTGTTTTCAGCTCTGTTTTGTTTACATGGACCACTTGAGACTTTAAGCAGGAGAGGAGACAGACAGACGCTTGGTAAAACTAGACCTCCAAGTCAAGCAAGTACCAGCGTGAGAAATGAAGCTCTTCAACATATAGATAAGTTAAAAGTTCTGTTTTATACATGACCAAAACACGTCAGCGTGATTTTTGCAGGACAGAGACTTCACATGCTTTGAACCCTAGCAAGACATGGAATCTACTGATAATATTAATGCAGCAGCTTAAGGAAGAAGAGGCTTTCCCATCTGGGGAGAGGAACTTGCTGCTGCTGTTCACTGTTGCAAGGAACAACACACCAGTCACCTCTTCAGATCGGGTGGGTTCCAAATACCTAGGTTTTCTTTTTCTTTTTTTTTTTTTATGATGGCATGAACGAAACAAAAACAAAAAGCGACATCACTACACCAGCAGCACCAGGATTTGAACTTTTTTCTGTACCTGTCTGAATTTTCTAAGGAGCATCTGTTTGTCCAGACTGGCAGCCATTCTCAGGGCCTCTAAGCTATTAAAGCTAAACTCTAAACTATAAACAGTACTGCCTCCTCATTTTCCCTTTTCAAAATAATGCTTATATCCAAAAAGAAAAAACAATTAGTAAGCATTTGGTTTGTAGTTCACTGTCAGCAGCGTGGGCTTAGTTCATTTGGCAAGCTACAGTCACAGAGTCTGGAGCATATCGCAGGGGTAGGAAGGAGCCTAAGCTTCCCTTCCTCACAAATCATGTCACATGAAAAAAACCATTCTCAGTCATGGTTCTTTTAGCTAAATAAACAGAGATGACAACTTAAGAAAAACAATCTCATGGTTTATATAGAAGGATACATATGGAACTAAAAAAAGCCCTCCTTGAGCTAAGCAGCTGGAGTTTGTTGCTTTATATTATTCTATACAATCTAGATTTTTCCTAAAAGTTACATTTCGTTCTTTGAATTCTATTCACAGAACCTTCTTGGAAGGTTGTTTATGACAGAAGCCTAAAATCGCCTTTGATTTAGTTTACAAAACTTGCTGTTCTTCTGGGGGCTCCAGTACAAATGCAACATGATCTTCTTTGGAAGCAACTTAACATCTCTTACGTATGAATGGAAAAAGAAACTGAAGAGTCTCTTCTTTCATTAATTTATGAGGAATGAGGTGCTGCTACCTGCATGGCATTATTTTCAAGTACTCCATGGCTGGGCTGGACAGTATCACTTAAATGGAGTCTGCTTTAATCTTCACTTATTTGCCAAAAGAAGTTTGTTTTTTTCAGGTCTTTTCAGCTTTTGTGTCTTTTCAGTTTTGTCCTTCACAATCTCTTCCTACTCTTATTCCAGCTCAAATTATTCTTTTTATTCCCCTGTATAGCTCTCAGATCTTTTTGCCATGATGACTGGCCCCTTTGCTGAAGAACAGCTTTTAGGTGTTCCTTGTCCTCCTAATTCATGCACAGATTGAGTCTTTAAAAAATCTTTATGATGTTTTCAGACATAGATCAACTCTTCAGTTAGCTACAGCAGTACACCGTCAGATCTAAAGGGGGAGGGTGCTATTTTGCCCCCTCAAAAATGTTTTTATATGAAGTTTTATATATAAAAACCTTTTTCCCTATCATATTGTATCTGACTGTAGAGTTTCCCCCTAAAATTATTCCTCATTTGTCTATGACACTAACTTAGATATAGAAATCATCACATGATCTAAATAAAAATGCCATCAGATGCTTTTTTCCAGCCAGTTACTTTAGTTTAAGAGGAGGAAGACATGGAGCTGGCCACAAGCTCCAATCTCAACCTTTATATCTTAATACCAGTTACTTAGTTACAGTAATTGCAGCTGTATCTTGAAAATAATTTGAGAACTGATGAAGTAATTAATATAGTAAATAATACTGATTCCAGTATTTTTTAATTTAAAATTAGAAGTAGGTTAATAAATGGATTCTTCTTACTGGTCCCACATTAATTTATTTTTCTAATTATTATTCAGTAATTCACTGAAGAACTAGTCATTTTTCATTTTCCAAAGTTCAAATACGTTGTGTTTTCAAATTGTTTTTCCAGTCCCATGAGAACTGTTATTTGTTAAAAACTGCACTCAATTGCCTTGTTCTCCTGAATCTCTCCGGGTACAAAGGAGAAAGAGGAAAAGCAGACTCTTCTGTTTTATTTGAAAAAAAAAGAGAGAAAATAAAAGCAACCCATAAAGCCATCCCCATACACATCCTAGTAAATGCAGATGTAGAATGGCTGCCAGTCTGTTCAGAGGAAGGTCCAGGACAGAATTCTGGAGTCCCCGGAACAGCAAACTTCTTATTGTTGCTGCTCTTCCATCCCCCTCTTGTGAATTAAAGAGCAACCCTTCAAATTAATTCCTCCATGAATCCCAATGGGTCAACTCACTGCCACAGGAATCCTTGAATTGAGGACTAAGCCATTTCCTGTTATGGGATGGTATTTTTCTCAAAGCAGATGTACAGTACTGCTATTTCTTCTTTGTGTAGATAAGCAGCAGGTACCAAATAAAGGACTTGTTTCTTATTTTCCAGTTACCCCAACGGCAGTCAGTTTCTACTTTATCACTCTTTAAAATATCAACTATCCTTTCCCTCCAGAAGTTAATGATGTGCATAGTCTATCAAAAATAATGCATTTTAAGGACTAATTGCTATGTCATTCATGAATCTCTTCCTGAGATTTCCTAGATCAAGCAGAGTTTGGAGGTGATGGGTTCTGAGTGAGATTTGTGCATAATAACCAAGCACCACATATATTGAAACTTCTGACTGAAGTGATGTGCCCTTGTTCTAAGTCCTTCACAGAAAAGTAGGTTCTGATCTGCAGAATGGTATTACATGCAACCCAAAGTTCAGACTGTTTTGCCTCTGGGTACATAAGGTACAGCAGAATATTGCCATTTTCATTATGTTGCTGCTGACTTACTTTCTTGAAGATAAAAGTGTAAATTTAAGCACAAAATGACTTTCTAGTCCTAGTTGTTTCTGAGTCTTGCACTGTACTCTCTAACAAAACAATCCTCATTTTCTTTAGGTAGTTTTCCCATTTTACCAATTTCTACAATACCCTTTCCCCTTACAGAATGAAATAAAGAACAGAAAATCATGTACATTTTTTTGGCACACTGGACTTGGGCAAGAGCCTGGAAATCCCAGAATTGTCTACTTCCTGTTTGCATGCAGTCAAAACAAGGATGTATGGTTCTTTTCCTAATCCAAGCCTCAAACTTGCCTGTTGGTCAGGATCTGCCAGCAGTAAATTTTTTTCTAACAATTACAGCTTGACTTTTCAAAGAGGCCAGATTTCTACAGCTTCCATTAACAACCCTGGAGCTGTGTGTGTCCTGCGGTCAAGAAGTCAGCTTCTTAGCTTTGTCCTCTAAATAAAAACAAAACCCTTGAATGATATTCTGTGTTAATTTTGCTGCACAATGTAGTCCTTAAAACTGAATGTGTAAGAAAAGTATGGAAAACAGTAGATGCCCTGGAGTAAAAGGAAAAGCAAGTAGTTCCATGTTCCAGTCACACCTTTGATGATCCTCCAAATTTGTGGATCACTGTCTTCTACCTCCCAATGACTGATGTATACCCACCAGTACTTTACAGGATTTGAATGTTACCTGGATTCTAAAAAGTGACAGTAATTACCTACTCCCTCTAATACCATCCTTTAAGGTTAAAGGTCTATCCTCTAAGCAAAGCCCTGTTGGGCTGTTTATGATCCCCTCTTCTGTCCCTGAGGAAATGCTTTATAAACCTTCATAACGTGACTCTCCTTAGTTTGACTGGAGAGGTGGTTAATAGCATTAACATTGAAAGGATCAACAATATAAAATGGCATCCACAGAAAATGGTGAGGCAAACTGAGCCTGGTAGGTCTAGTCCATGTTTTTAAGGGGACAAATAAGAAACAGGCTTCTTGATACCAGAGAAAAGTGAAAACAAGCTCTTGATCCATACTGTAGTTGGGAGATCTGTTCACCCTGAACAAGACATCCCTCTTTTGCTCCTTGAATTTTGAGAAACAGTCTTCTGACTCAAGGGTTTGTGTTGCCATATAAAGAGGAACCCCAAGCTCTTTTGCAAGTTACGTGCGTACGACTGTAGCAGAGATGATAAGCACGAGCTGCTCCAGCTGTCAGCGCCTTCTAACAAACTGCTCTGTAATTGCCCAGAAGAGTTGGGAACCACCAAAGTTGGAGGAGACAGCCTGACTTGTTACAGTGAATTGTTGCCTTTAATCCTAATTGCTTGGTGGAAGTTGGATTTGCATTCTGCCTTTATTCTTGCTTTGTCTAAAACTGACAGATTATTTTTCCTCCAAAATAATAAAAGGTTAAAAGTCTATCTTCTGATGTGGAAACCTTCTGCCTCTGACCTGGAATCCTGCATATGTACTTTTTACAGATAAAAAAATAATATTGTATATAAAAAAGATTGAATAAAGAATGTCTTTAAGTGAAAAAGGTATGGTTTATGTCCTTTGCCTCCAACAGCAACATCCTGGCACACTGAACTGTGAAGCTGACCCTATTTCGTTGGCTTGGTGATGCTGCAACTTTTCTCTCCCCTGCAGCTCTTCTAAGGACTTTGTCAACTTGAACATGTATCAAGACCCCTTGTTGCAAAATTAAACCCCTGTACCCCTTGCTTGCTTCTACCAGGTTGCTGTAGTGCTCAGATTGTTCTCAAGATGCAGCTGCACGCACAGCAGTCTGAGGCTGTTTCTGTGCGACTGTGAAAGTGAAATCCCACAAAATCATGAGATTTCTCCCCTTTTGTCAAACTTGTGTGAAAGTGGAATTTTCTTGCAATACCAGATTAAAACTCCAGCTTTTCTTGAGGCTAAGTAGCCAGTGAATTGGGCAGTTAAGTCTGTCCGTCCATTCCTCTGCTCTCTGTGAAATGGAAAAAGTTGTAATTGTTTAAATGTTATTTACAGGGAAATTGGTACGAGGAAATGGTTTCAAGTGAACCTGTTTTCACCCTACACCTTTAAATTCACTGGAATTGCTGCTATAGTTCTCTGTTCTGCAGTTCAGCCCCTGAATAACCAGATTTGCTTTCTGATTCACACTACCTGTGGATAATCCTTACTGTCTGATGTCACCCATGTTGCTCATATGTGGTACCTTGTTTTCATGACTGCCAGCCTGTGCGTCCTGTGTAAGTGCTTTACATCCAATGCTCAGCTTTCCCAGGCTGTACCCAATGAGGGTGCTTTAGCCTCAGGCTGCAGTGACCTACTTCAGTATTACTTCAGAAGAGAAAATTGCTTCCGAAGTGCCATAATCTAGTACAACACATGACACCAGGTCCACACCCTGCCATGCCATCCATCTTGAGATATGGTTTTGCATTCAGCTGTTGCTACCTAGCTTTCCATGCAGCCATGTTCATGATGCACTTAGCTTCCAACTGCAGAGTCACTACCAAAGCAGCAGCTTTTGCTTCCATTGATCTCTCTGTGGTGTGCTCAGCCCTTAAGCCACCTCACTAAAATTCACTTTGTGTATCAAAGCATGTTTATGTCTATTCACGTCACAGTGTCTCCACCACTGAGACCTAACACACAAAACCTTGTGCCCTGGTACCATCAGGCTCTCTGTCCTTGTGTGTAACATTTTGGCCGATACTGTAGACTCCGTGAGTGTCCTCACTGCTCTTCACACAGGATCCTATCCTTTGTGGTCACACTGCGTTGTCTCTGCCTCTTCAACAGTGAAGTGTTTCACCCCTCTGCTTCTACCTCTTCTGAAACACACTTTTTTTTTTGCATGTTCTCTATCCAAGGGATATATATAGGGAGTATCCTCTTTCATCTCTCCTTTGGCACTCTGCCTGCATGTCACCCGCCCCCCTCCCTTCCCTTGCAGACTCTCTGGTTGTGTGTGCTCCTTCCTGGAGACCATGTGCCTTTCCTATGCATATTAATTAGCTGTATTTTAAAATCCTGAAATTAATCCTTTAATGGGCTATTTTTAGCCTTCATCTTGTAGTTCAGGGAGTTGGCTTCTCTCAGTGCTTTCTGTGGGCTTTGGAAAGGAAGCATTACTCTATCTGTGCTGCTTCACATGTAGGATGTGTGAAGATTGTTGATGGTGTTCTTCTTTTTAATGTGAAGAGCAAGAGTCTTTTTGACAATATTTCAGACTGAGCCAACTCCCATGTGAAAAGGTTTGAGAAGAGCGGTCACTCATACAGTCAAACTTACTTCCAGATAAAAATTTGGGGAAGGATTTGAGGAGGAAGAAAAAAGCACTGTGTGTCCATGTGTACCAATAATTTCACTGTTTGCTTTCTTACATGGTTTCCATTGTACAAGTAGTCACAGGCAACAGGTATGATGTGTATCTGTTACCATATAAACCAAAAAGGATGACTGGGAAGATAGCATGATGTGTTGGTATGGGGTCACACAGAAGTCCTGTATGAACTGCATTATGATACAGCAACAAAATGGAAGAATGTCCTCAAGTTGTCTCTTCCACAAGCTGGTGCTGTGTATGTCTGCACACCCATCTGTTCGCCAATCCAAGCTGTTACTTGAGCAAGGAAATCAGTGGAGGAAGTCTCAAAGAATACAAGTGGATGCCAGCAGTCTGCTACAGCAGCTGAGGGAGAGGCCTGGGCATGGGTTCCAGGAGATGAGGTGCTGGAAGATTTCCCATGTGGACAGATAGACCCATCCATGACTTGTGTGTGGATCATGTCCAGCATTCCTGTGAATCCCTTTACAGAGCTTCTGGCTCAACTTGAACCATCTGTGAGGTCACAGAATGTGTTTTGAGTTAAAAGAGTCCCTGAAGATGCAGAATTAACTTGGAATACCAAAGTTCTCAGGGTAATCAGATGCTACTTTTTATGAGATCTGTCATTTTCCAGGTGAAGGATGTATGTTACATCTCATGTAACTGAACTCCAGTAATGTATGCAATCGTGCACCTTGATTAATTTGTCTGAAAAATATAAAGTTGAACACAAGAGCTGCACAGTGATAAGGAACTGGATAAAGGAGAAATGGATGTATAGAATGGAGAAGGAAACTTCTAGGTGTTTTAATGAATGTCGCTGAATCCTGGTACTAGGACAAATCTTCTGTAATGGCAAGAATTTGTAGGAAAAAGTTAGAAAGAATTGTCAATAAAGAGCAGGAAGGATCAGATAATCTAGAGGCCTGGAACAGTAGAAGACAAAAAGTCAAAATGCAAACTTGTTTCTCCAGGGACTAAGAACTAACTTTTTCACTATTAATCTGGGATGTCATCAGTCTGAAATCAGTAACGATGAAAAAATACAGAATGTATAGTCAGTTATAATACACAGATCACCAATGCAGGATGAAAAAAAGCAAATGAAAATTAAAAAATGGTTGTGCTGGGTCAAAACTAAGATCTGTCTAACCTCAAGTCTGATCAAGAGCAAATTCCTACAGAAGAGCAAGAAAGTAAGTATTCATACTTTACCAATGTACCTTGGAATGATATGCAGCTTCATGAGCTGTTGGTGGTTATCTTTGTATTTAATAGACCTTGACATCCAGGGAGGGGGATTGTTTTTAGGAATTAGTCCAGTCACTTACTGAATCAATAGAGGCTGTCAGTGTGTAGAACAAGCTCTGTCAAAGAGCCTCATGGCATTGGCAAAGCATCCATTCATTGAAAGTGTATTTCTGATGAAAGCAAAGAAGTGTCAGTGTTGTAGAAAGCATATCTGAGATACCGTGTATGGTTCTGGTCACCTGTATTTAGAAGGGCTTGTCTCAGTGGAACAGGTGTAAGACAGGAGTATTGAGGCTTATTAGGGAGTGGAGAGTTGGCATCAGGAGAGGTGAAAGAGTTTAGCATGGCAAAATGGAAGGTTGACAGAGGGGATAACTGCTGTCCACAAAACATCAAGTGATAGATCATCCTGGGAGAGAAAAAAAAAAGCTATTTTTCCTGGAGGACAAACCTGCCACAAAAAAACCCACATAAATTGATACCTGCAATGTCTGAATCATTACTGATGATGAGGTCCTAGAAGTGGAAAACATGTTTATCTGCTGAAGAAAGGGAAGATGTGCTTGCCTGCAATTTCATGTACCTGAATCAAGAATGTAGGAGGTCCTTTCCTGTCCTGCATTCTAGAGCACCTGTGGGGTCTCTGAATGTAGAACTGAATTTATAAAATCCCTTTCCTTTGTTCTGTTATTTGTTTCTAAGGCAGGGCAAGTGTAAAATGCCAGTGGGTCAAAAAAAAAAACACCAAAACTTTTCATATCTTCATAGATGGGAGCAGTTTGTTCATGTTTGCTACACTGATTGAGTAATGATAAGTAGAAATTCATCAAAATACTTTCTATTAAGTTTTCTAACATGGTTATCCAATGATCTTTCAACATTGATTTGCTGTGGCTGTATCAGAAAGACTGCAGTGTGTTGAAGCACAGTGTGCTTCATAGGATGCCAATCTCTTTTTATCTCAAGACTTTTTTCTGAAGAAAAACCAAGTAACTAAGAATATGACAGTAAAAAGAGTGGTGCAGACCACAAATGAAGTCCTTTGTCCAGTGATTCTTACACAGCAAAATAAGTGAAGATCATCAGTACCCTCAGAGAGACAATCTCTGAAGATACTGTCTGTTACACCCACTTATATTCTCGTTTTGTCCTTTGTTTGGGTAGGTATCCCATTATTATTTGAGGTACTTTATGTCTGAGGGTTATTTCTATACTAATTAATGTTCACATTAAGGGATTTCCCTGACAGTTCTCTGGCATCTTTGCAAGTGGACTCTTAGATCTGCACTGATACGTGGTTATGCATTTTGTTCACTTTAGCCAGGGAAATAATTTCAAAGAATCTATGGATTATTGCTGTTAGTGTGCTCAAATCTTAGAACCAGTATTTCTTGGGCAACCATTTCTGTCAAACTAGTATTACTGTCTGCTAAAACCTTATGCCAAGCTCAGACACTGTATTTCTACTTGAATCACAGCAAGGTTAGCTTTTCAAGTTCTCATTAGATATTTTGCAACTAAAGTGGAAATTTTCCACAGGAAAATAATCCCCAAATTCTTTCAATACACACCGGCCATCAAATTGTGGAATTAATTGCTTTACTGTGAAGCACACTTTGATGAATTCAGTGACAACAGTGAAAAATTTACCGCCACATCCAGGAGACATTGTTACATTCATTTTTTATTAGCTGAAATAATACACAGATGCTGCTTTTCCAGTGTGTCGCCTAAGTAAACCTTTCAATATGCTGCCTCCAATTTCCTCCTCATGCTGTTTCTTAATAGAAGTCTATGGGGAAAGCACACCCACCCCTTCACAGAGCACAGCATGTAGCCCTGGAGATGTTCCCTCTGAACAGGCTATATTCAGTGCCAGATGCTTGTTAGCTGCATCAGAAAGATGCTCTGCCCACATCCATATTTTACCCCTGCTGTAGAAATTTCTCTGCCAGCTTGAGCTGTTGGAAAAGGGTACTGATGTGGCTGGGTGTGATCTGGTGCTGGCACCACCTTCCTCACCTCTCTGTTCCCTGCTGTATTCTGTGTTCAAGGCATATCCAGGCTGGTCAGCTCAAAATTTGAAAGTCATGATTTGGTTTTGATAATAGTGTCAGACTGACTTCCAAATTGGTGACATTTGAACATTAGGTTCAAATGTCAGACGCTTGCAGTCTGCCTCACAAATGCAGAACATCCTTCGCTCACCTCTGTGTAACTTGCCAGGATGTGCCAAGTTCCCTGTTTCAGGAATCAGCGAAGCTCAGAACAGCCAGCCAAGTGCAGGGGACACATCAGGCTGCCCTGAACAGATCAGGAAATCAACACAAAGGATGGAGATGAGTTTGTGATGTGGACATGAGCTGTACAGAGCCTTCTTTCTGGGAGGGTGCAGAAACACCTGATCAGGAGGATCTGGTAACCTCTGTAAGATTTCAACTGGCTCCTGTTTAGAAAAGACTGTACTTAACCTGCTTGACAACCTAGATTTTTCAAGAACTCTTGAGTCAGGCTGCGAGAATTATGAGATTGCTTCTAAATAATAAGTTTGAGGATCTTTTTCCATGTCCTCATTTTTGGTTGTTTTTTTTTAATCTTGAGCCTTTGAGTCACTGAGAGTTTAATATTTCCAGGCCCTTTCCTTTTCTTTCAGAATGATGAAAAACATGCTTAAAAAATAAAAGAAAAAGAAGACTTGGCATGTCTCCCAATCTGGCAGAAGTTCCAGTACCATGAAATGATCAAGAGTGGGCACTGCTGCATTAAGCTCACCCTGAGCATTGCTACAAATTAAAGGCAACTTGCTTTGGAAAGCAAAATTTTTTGAAAGTTAAATCTGAAGCAGATATGGATCTTCATTCCCTAGACATACCAGGCAATTTATCCTGTTGACTGTTCTGGTTTAAAGAATTGGCAACATCCTGTTTTTAGTGAGATGGCTTACAATAACCAAGTATAAAACACAACACTCAACAGCATGACATGCACATAAAATGTTCCGTGATATAACTGTGAGTCTCACAATTACCTTTGGATTCTTCCACAGATGCTTATAGGAGCAGGATAATTTTTCCACTCAAAAGTGAATAATGAACGGGATTTATACACTTTACCTCAACTCTATCACCCATGATTATTCCACCTCTTGCTGCAGGAGTGCTGAAGGAAGGAGGGAAGGGATAAACTTGTGGATTCTTTAATCCTGTGCTACCTACCTGCTTGTACAGACCCATGCAGACTTCCAGTGTATGAACCAGTTTGTCCTCAGACAAGAACAGAAACTAGACAGTGGCACTCTTGAGTTTGAGACCTTCCAGACGCTATCTCAGCTGTGCTCTAACTGTTCTGTTGTCACAGCTACACATGGCATCACTCCCACTGGAGCAATAATTAGAGGATGAACCTGAGACCTTTTCTTGAAATAGATGCATCAAGCCATTCTCTTAAAGATACACTGTGAAATTTTGCCTTGTAAGAGGGCTAGACTTGGGTTGCAAAGCACCTGAGAATGTTAGCAGGAGAGGAGGTGAGATGAATATTAGTTGTATGAATGCTTCACGTGATGTATCAGGTTAATCATTTGCCTCCGTTTGTCTTGAGTCCAGTGTACCCAGTAGCAGGCAATCTGCACCAGCAACCTTGAACTGTGTTATTTGTGATAAAAGTGCAGACCTTGTGAAGACAGAAACTCCACAGTCAGAATATTAAATTGGGCTTCACAGAGCGAGTGAGGAGAAACTATCGCTTAAGATACCATCTTGTGGTAGTAAGAGGCACAGACCAACAGAGACAGCTCATTTAAATGGTGTGAAACAAGCATCAATCCTATCGAATAGCTGATCATAAACCCCTTCTTTTCTAAGCAAAGGATGCCACCGTGGAGTAAGTCCTAGGCTCAGATCCCGCTCTGCACGCTGTCTTACCCAGGAGCTTCGGGGAGGGGACATACTAGAAAAGTCACAGTTTTATATTGCACTCACCCCACCCAGCGGCCGGTCCGTGACATCCCTTTTCCAAAACACCTTCCCCCGTGAAAGGATGATGAGATAGGAATGTGGACTAGTCCTTACCCTGGGACCCCACCCAGATCTATCCGTAGCCACTTCCCACCTGCCTTTCCAGTACACCAGGAGGCTTTGCCCTCTGCCTGGGCACTGATGTTCAGCATAGCACAGCACTTCTGCCTGCTCCCTGGAGTTCCCACAGCTTCAATCCAGGCAGAGAGTCACTGGCAGTATAGCCAGGTGGAGAGATCCCAGCTGGGATCTACATCCTCTGGTGGGACTTGGTCAGTTTGCAGTTTATCACAGTGCTTGTTACAAGAGGTGATCGAGCTCCTGCTGTTAAATTTTCTTAGTTCCTTTCCCTCATTCATAGCAACACCACAAACAGAGAAGTCAAAGTAAATGAGATCATCATAAAAGTAATTACTTTTTCTCTGTAAATATATAACTAGTAAATGTAAAGGTACTGAGGAAAAGTCCCTAGAAGCAAGAAAAACACTGCAAAAACAGTGCCTCAAACAATTCTTACAGGCAAAACCTACTGTGCTGTGCTCAGAGTAGAACAGTTTTCATTTCTTAATTATTCCTTATGACTGGCCAGAAAGACCATTGCTCCAGGAGTACCTGTGTGCCAGAGTTTATTTCAAAAGCCCCAAAGACAAGAGACATCAGTTGCTAGATGGACCAAAAGAAGCCTGCCACAAGAGTGACCATCTTGAACTTAGTGACGGGCATTTTAATGGAAGATACTCATACTATTGAAGGGCAGTGCTTAACTTTCAGCCCTCATTCTCTACAGTCCTCTTTACCACCTATTCCTGTGACTGCATTTGTGAGAGCAAGTGCATCCACTGATGAAAAATGTACTTGAAGAAGCCAGTTTTGTAGACATACTATACTATTGGTGCCTAAAGAGTTCTCTGCATTTTTCAAATGGGACATGAACTTGACAAGAAGAGAAGCCCCACCCCATGAGCTCCCCAGTTCAAGCTGGTTTGTTAATTGAGCATCTCACTGCCAGGAACTTCTGGCCACATGACAACAAACCCCCTACCAGCCCAGCTGACACTCACAGAATTGAGTGGCACCTATAATAGAACCAAGATGGAGATTTAATAGATCCTCTTTACTTTTGATTAGTGTCCTTTTCCCTTTCATAGATTAGTCCTCAACTACTTAATATTCTATGTTTGTTGCTAGTACTGGAAAGGTGCATCTTATTTAAGAAATATGAGAAGTTTAGTTATTTGAATGAGGAACTTCTAGAAATAGCAAGCAGTGTTATGGCTAGAATATCCAGTGCACAGCCATACAGGAAGTCTGTTTCTCCAGTGGCTTTTGAACTGAGATGGAGATGCAGATGGATAGCTTTAGAGAGGGAGAAGAATATTATATAGGACTACAGGAGTCATGACAAGAATTGGTGAAACAAGGATGTCTTTTGAAATGTATCCGACTGTACTCCCACTTTCCAAATGAGCATCACAGCTGCTATAACCTGTTATATCTAGATGTATAAGTGACATATTTTTCAGGTAAAGAGATCATTGTTGCTCTTGGTTTCCTACATAACAGAGGCTGTTATGTAGGAAATGTTTCACATTTTGTTTCTGCACCAAACCTATGAATTGAGCCAAAGCTTTTTTTAAAAAAAAAAAATTAAAATGCAGATTTGATTTAAAGATCGTAGTTGAGAAAGTAAACATTTATTCTGTGATTTTTATCATTTAGTCTATATTGATTTATTTAATGTCATAATGTAAAATGAAAACATGTAAATCAGACTTTATCTAATAATAAATCAAAACTTTTATCATTATTTGAAATCTGCAATGCACTCAGAATACCAGTGTCACGCTTGTCTGACAAAATGAATTCTTCATGAAAACATGCTATTTGACATTTACTATCCAACTGCCCTCCATTGACTATAGCCTATATTAATGATACTAGTGTCAATCAAGTGTTTATGATACTGACATGATAGCCACTTTTGCTTCTGTTCCTCTGGCACTTCTTCAGTATTCCTAAATTTATGAAAAATATACATTAATAGAGTTCCTGTTCCCTTTTAGCAAGCAAAACTCTCTGTCCTCTCTAGTGGCAAACTATTTAACAGCAAGTGGTGGTCTTTAAACTTAGCTTTTTGCACCTGCTGGAACCAGAAGTCATTAATTTGTCTGTAGCATGTAATTATCACTGCCATATCTTTGCTACTTCTTCCTTTTCTGCATACCTGTAGGTAAATAAACACCTTTCCAGCAAAGGAACCTTAACTTTTTTCTTTTCCAGTGTGTTTACAGAAGCAAAATTTTTCTTACTGACTGCTACCCTGCTGACAGTGGAGCTTCATTGATAACCAATAGTTTGCTTTACTGATTGCCAAACAAATTAAATTAGATGAATGGTACTGGTCAGCTAACTTAAAAATAATAAGGCTCTTACCGATCAAGTACATTTTGGTTGCCATTTTGCTAACCTGCCAGGTGTAAGAGTATATAAACAAGCAGCTACAAAGTAGAGTGAAGTGTAAATGTGCAGCAAATCACCCACTCTGCAGATAGTGTGCCTGTTCTCAGAGTATCTTTATTAGCTTGTGTTTGTTATTGGGTAACAGCGTGCACAGGCTCTCTCTGCTGAGCAGCAGAGTAATGTGTTCAGGTACCCATTCCCTCAGGATTTCGGTATTTTTTATTACAGGCACTCCACCATTTTGAGCAGACACCTGAAGTGAAAGACAACACAGATGCAAACCCAACGGTGCTCAGGGTGTGTGGGTGCTTGGATCCATCTCTCCACTTCACCTTCTGCTGGCCCTCCCTGCACCCTAGCACCAAGAAAAAAAACCAAAGAATTAATTAGAGGCATAAAAATCCCCACCACACCACAAAAACACAACTAAAAATAAATAATGTAAGCCTTATGTTTTCCTTCCTTTCCTGCTGTCAGGCAGGTTTTGCACCAGCAGGTGCTACAGGGAGCTGGATACAGCACCAGGGGGCTGCGAGAAGCTCAGCACAGGGAGCCCTTTCTGCAAATTGAAGTATCTTCACCATGTTTGGGGTTTTACCCTCACTTCGAGGTCTTATTTCACAGTGGGGCATTGACCCACCAGCTGCTTGTGGCACTGGGCACCACCAGCCCCCTGACCTGGCAGCTCTCCGGGAAGTGCTTCCTGCGTCAGCCCCCGAGGGGAGCAGCAGGAGGAGTGGGCCAGGAGGGAGCCACCATCCTCCTGCCCAGGCCCAACATCGAGGCTTCTCTCAAACACTTTCCCCACTGTGTTAACACTGGAGCTGAGGGAAGCGCCCAGGAGGCTGGTTCCCCTCAGACTGCACTCCCACCCCACTGCTGTGGGACAGAGTTTTCTTCACTTGGGTGGCAAGGCAAAGGGTCCTCCTCCCTGCCCTCCATCCCCTGGGGACTGTGTCTGCCATGCAGGATATGCACAGCTCAAATTTACTATGTGGTGGGATAAGGGATGGGGCAGTGATAATGCTGGGGCAGCCTGCAGGTTGAAGAGTATCCTCCTAATGGAGTGGCTGTCTAGGTGGTAATTCCTGCTGTTCTGAAGTCTCCTTCAGGGTTCATTCACAGTTGGTCTCCAGACAGAAGAAGAGCAGGAGCTGTGCATGGCCATTTTCAAGGCAGGGAGGGGATCTCCCCACCAACATCCCCAAAGGCGAGGAATATATCAAAGTGATTCAGTACATTTGTAACATAAAGCCAACAAAGTCACTTCTCTGTTGAGTTTGCAGGCAAGTCCAGGGTATCATTAGTCATCAGAGATTAAGGATGGGAACAATTCTAAATCCCTGTGTGAAGAACAGGTGTTGCCCTCCGAGTCCAACCTTAAACTAGCCTTTAGGAAAGGCTCACAGTCTTGAAGTCCTTATGTTGCTTTCTTGCTGAGCCCTCCTGCTGCCTTCATTAAGATGAGGAGGTAAATAATGGGAATGAAGATGAAGGTCCCCTGGCAGACAATCCTGAGAACGTGAAACAATATGAGACATTGCCAGAGGCATCTGAAGATAATGCTTTCCAGAGATGTAGCAAGGTAGAGGCCTATAAGAACCAGCACATGCCAGAGATGCACCAGAGAGCTCTCTGGGGAGAGACAAGATGATGGTATTCATCTAGAACAGGCTCTTGAGGGCCTCAGTGTCATCCTTCTCCACCCAGAAGATGCTATAGGTGACAATCACTCTGGATACATGAGTCAGACATCAAATCTTCATCAGTGTGAGGTATCCCAGACAGAGAAACCCCACAAATGCCCCAAATGTAGCAAGGGTGTCAGGCGGAGCTCTGATTTGATTAAACACCAGAGAACTCACACAGGTGAGAAGCCCTTCATGTGCAGCAAGTGGTTAGCTCCCACTGGACTCCCACAGAAAAATACACACAGGAGAAAAACCCTACTCTTATCTTGAACGTGGGAAAAGCTTCAAGTGAAACTCTCACTTGGGGAATCACCAAAAAAACTCACAGTGGTGAGACTTCCTTCAAATACATGCAATGTGGAAAAGGCTTGAGGGATTTCTCAGCACTCAGCATCACGAAACCCACACGGCTGAGAAGCCCTGTGTGTGTTCCCAATGTGGGAAGTGCTTCAAACAAAGCGCTTACCCCAACAGACACCAGTGAGTCCACACAGGAGAAAACCTCTTTATATGTGCTGAGTGTGGGAAGTGTTTCGAAAACAAGACACACCTCAAACAGAACTGTAAATTTCACCTGAAATGGGCAGCAGGACAGCATTTCTCGTGAGTCTATGAGCATTGGTGCACCACCTTTAAAAAAACCCTCAATTATTAATTCTATGGTGTGAATAAAAGAAGGAAGAAATCACAAAGGCGAGAAGAAGGTCTCTGTCATAGTATGAACACCTTGCTGATGAGGTGGGAGGGGGTGTTAGAGAAGAAACACAAGTGGGGATTAAGCACCCTGTCAGCAGGAGTGGCTTGTCATGGGGATTGAAGGAAGGGATGTTGTATCAAGAAATAGGAAAGAAGCTCAGCAAAGAAGGAATTTAGCATTTATAAATCTGATTGTTGGGTGCCAGGCTCCTGGAGTCGTTAAAAGGTCCCACTGTCTTACTGAGAAGGCAAAAATGGCAAAGTAAACTCTGGCAATGGGAGCTTGCATTTGGGAAAGAAGTCACTAAACTGCAGAAGAAAAATTGTCCTCTCTTCTCTCTGGCAGCATCTGTGGATATTTTAGGACTTCTGTTAAACCTGGGGAAAGATGTCCCAGTTTTCTAGTATATGTTGTAATATTCCAGCTCTTTGATGTGCTAAGTGCCTTCCCCTATTAAATAGCAGCTTTGCTTCTGTTGTTCTCTCCCTTCCTTTCCTGCTCTATTTCCATGTGCCTGGATTGCCCTTTCTACTCCTCCTTCAGTGACAGACACATGGCTGCACCCCTCACTTTGGTCTCACTGAACATTAGAATGAAATATAATTAGCCTAGGAAAATGATGGATGTTACTGTGTTAAACACCTTTTTGCTTTTCTAAGCGGTGTTTGATAACCACCTTCAGCAGTGTTTTGTCTTATAAATCCTGACAGCCTTATTCAACCCTGGAGGCAACTGTGTATATGTAAATACATGGACCTGACCTGTAGCTTTACTAGTAGCACTCAGAGGGCTGTGAATTCTGGAAAGGAACAGGGTATGAGTGGTGGTGACTGGAGGCCCATAGACTGCAAACAGAGAGGCCCAGAGGGGAATGGAAATGGAAATAGAAATGAAGAGTTCTGGAGGGGAGCAGAGTACGTACAGAGGTGAACGGAAAGGAGGCTTTTGGTGAGAAAAGGAGGCAACGAAGTGCGCTCTTGGCAGGATTGCAGATGATACCAAAGTGGGGGAAACAGCTGACAGGCTTGAAGGCAAAGCTGCCTTTCAGAGCTACAATGTGGGCTGGAGGAATAGGCCCACAAAAACCTGACAGAATTCACCAGGGACCGATGCAAAGTTGTGTGCTGGAGCTGGGGCTGACTGGCTGGGGGAAGCTCTGCTGAAAAAATCTGGAAGTCTTGGTAGACATCAAGCTGGATGTGAGGGAGCACTGTGCTTCAGCAGCAAAGGTGGTGGGACAGTATCCTAAGCTATGTCAACGGGAGCATAGCCAGCAAGCAGATGGAGGGCAATGATTATCCCCCTCTACTCAGCAACAGTTTGACAAAATACAATGGAGGGAAACAGAGTGGGCTCAATGGAGATTGGAGGGGAAAAAATACGCGAGAGGAGTGGAGCGAAACAGGGTGTGCATAGAGGGATAGTTCTGTTTTGCTGAGTGTTTACAAGGCCTTCAATGGAAGACTGGAAAACTTATCTCTGTGTCCTCAGAATATGACTGGAAGTTCTGGTGTCTGGTATCGTACTACTTCAGCTCTTTACACAGTTAACCAAAGATGTTACTAAAGCAAATAGTAATATTTGCACTGGGACTATCCAATGTCTAGGACACTGAATAATTGAACTCAGCACAGACTTTAAGTTGTCAGCATCTCTGGAACTGTGATTTATTTACATTAGTACTGAGTCAGGTAAAATGTTTCTGTTCACACCATCCTGAACAGAACAGAGAAATTCCCATCTCTTAGAGTTGTTTTCAAAAAGTGGGACATACACTGAAGAAACAAACACTGGATGACATCTGCTTGTTCAGACAAGATCTGCATTTTTGGCCTGAAAGTCAAGTTACACATTCTGCAGAAATTCATATGGCCATCAGAGTAGAATGGGAGCAGCACATGTGCACCTATCTGCTAAGGTTAGCCTTTGTTCCCAGCTGAAACCTGGTAATTGCATGATTTTTTTCAGCACTGTTTACTTTTTCTCAGTGTTCACAAATACTTTGACTCTGCAAAGGACCAAGGCTGTCCTGTAGTATTTTTCTCCCTTTCATTTTCTTGAAGCTGTTTGCTGGACACCCGTCAGATTTATTGCAAAATTTGTAACTAGGAAAATGAGAATTTACAAGGAAGTATTAACCTGACCAAATTTCCCCTTCTCTCCCTCCACATACTGTCCTTACTGAAACTGTATTGCACTTTTGGCCTCACAATGCATACAGGGCTCAAAGTTTGACTGTCAGGTGAATGGCACAACACTTAAAAACTTGTAACAGCTTTTGCAATCAGGTGGCTTCTGCCTGCTGTGTGTTTGGTAAGGCTGGCAAGCGGCGCTGAGTGAATAGGGTGTAGCTGAGTGGCACATATTCGTAAAGAGAAATCATAGTTCTAGGAAAAGTTGTGCTTTGGTGGAAAAGGTGGCTTGGAGTGAAAGAAGGGTTTATGTGTTCACACCGTGGATTTTGTGGAATCTTACGAAAGTAAATCTTTGTGCTGCAAAGATGTAGAAGTGTGTGTGTGGACTATACAGTAAAGTTACCCTCATCAGCCTGTATTTGATAAGCAAACGAACATTTCACTTTTATTTATTCTGAGGGTGGGGGTGGGGCAGTGGGCTGTTGCACAAAGTATTCTTTTAAATGCTTTGTAGTCATCTGCTGCTGCTGCTGCTTCCACAGCTCTCCTCTAGCTCAAGGCCCTACTTGTTTAGCTGGGTTTCAGCTTCTCTTTAGGCTTAGGCAGCATTGCTTTGCAAGTACAGCCTTCGCTGGGGGATCACAGAGGCAATCCACTCACCAGTACACTGCTTGGCCTCTTCCCACGTGTAGCGAGGCACATAGCCAAAATCCTTTTGTGCTTTTCTGTAAGAAAAGGTGAATGGAGTATTCAGGAGGGTGACCAGGTGACGGTTGGTGGAGGGGATGTATCTGACAAAGGGCCGGAGCAAGAAGCTCACGATCTCCAGCAGCAGTGAGAAGTAATACAACATTGTCAGAGGCATGGGGAGCTTGGGCTCGATTCCAAACCCCAGGTCCTTGGTCAGCTCGTAATTTAGGTCTGCGTAGCTCATGTGAGGAGTGTCATCTGAGATGTAGTAGAACTTCCCCCTGACATGCTTGGCTTTCTGCGGGACTCTCAGGGCTTTGGCCGCCTGCACATGTGCCCAGGCGATATTCCCCACGTACACAGGGTTCACCAGAGCCTCCTTCCTGGAGAAGCGCAGGTAGACATTTTGGTTCAACAGGCACTTATCCAGATGACCTTGAAGAAACGGACATCCTTCTCCAAAAATGTACATGGATCTCAGGGCACAGGTCATCAGTGTGCCGCCATCCTTTAGCACCTGGCCATCTGCTTTCAGCACAGAATCCTCTGCCAGTCTCTTACTTTGGGCGTAAGGAAATTTCGATATGCTCTCATAAGCTGTATCTTCGTCACCATTGAAAATTGGGTCACCTCTGCAGTTTGGGCCTGTCACTTCTATGGTACTGGTGTATATGAAGTGCTGGACGTTACAGCGGACACATGCCTCCAGCAGTAGCTGAGTACCTTCAAAAGTGAAACATGCAAGTCAATCTAGAGCTCCCAAAGTAGGAAAAGAGGGGTTTTTAGATCAGAAACAACATCTCTGGCCTGAGCTTGGTCAGATCTCCTCTCTCTGCAGCTTGAAGAATCCTGTCCTGAACTGAGAAGTACGTTAAATGAAACCAAACCTGTTTAGATTATATTTAATTACTTTCTTTATTCCCTTCCTTTTAAAAATTTGCTTCCCTATCTTCCTAAAAAGATATTTTTGCACTGAGGCACTGTGTGGCATGTGACAGAGAGGAAAGCCCTGTATCAGGCCGAGTTTAACTTGTTTGCTTCTGTTCTGCTTTGTGAACATCCACGTCTGATTTCTTGAAACATTTGTATTATAAAAGCTCTATTTTCTAGGAGAAAAAAAACTTCTGTCCTGCAAGCCTATGAAGTACATAGCAGTCTTGGCTGGTCAGAAAGCCAGAAGAGCATCAGAGTGAAAGTGGAGGGAAACAGGGAAAAGAGGACAGAAGTATTTACTGACTGAGGTTAGGGTCGGTTTGCTCTGGTGCGTGCTTTCATTCTAGCAAATGTTATCAGTAACCCTCACTGACCCAGTGGGCTTTTTTCACCCATGGGCAGACACTGTTGACATCGGGGTAGGGAAGGGGGGGTTCAGAGCTTACAAAGCTTTCTGGTTTGGGGACATTTTAATATTTGTTTGATTTTTTGTTGGGGTTTTTATTATTATTTTTCCCCAGGGATTTAGGCAACACATTCTGCTGTGAAAAAAGTGATTGCAGCAGCAGTAGAGTCATAAAGACAGAGCTTTACAAATCCTCTTTCTGAACTACCAACCCTGTATATTTTTCAAACTACCCAATGCACAGGTTTCCAGGAACTTGGCTCTCTGCTCTTCCTCCTGGCAGGGACCTAAGAGGCTGCCCACTGGTCTCTAATTTGTGGTCACTGACAATTTGTGGCTTTGACTGAGCAGAAATGAAAGGTTCTGGAAGCAGAAGATACTGGCAATAAGTCAGGCTAAAACAAGTAAAATGCCATCCCACTCTTTTTAAGGTGCATGTAAGAGACAACTCGACTACAAAGAATTCTCTCTTGCTCTGAACACTGGTGAGTAGCCAATATTTGTAAAGTGGTGCCTGTAGAGGTATGTTCCTTATTTTTCTGTGAAGAAGTCCTGTATCTGTGGGAGAGAGGAACAAAGAACTGGGAAAACTATCCATATAAACAAGAACATCTTCCCCAAATCTCCCCCAAGTTGCTGAAGCAACACAGCCGGGGAGGTTCAGCATGCATACAGGTTGAGCAGTACCAGTTCTCTGAAAAGCATAGAGAATTTTGGGATCACAGAGAGGGGGGTGAAGTTGTTCTTTTAGGAAATACATTTAAATTTCCTGGCAACTGATACTACACAGGCCATTCCTAGGCCAAAACCTTCCCCTTCATCTGATCTTTTCAGGAAGAACAAGGGTTCCTCAGTAGAAGGGGAGACCCCATCAATGAGTCACTGAAACCCCTCCCTCCCACAACTTTGAGTTTGTTGGGGAATTTTTAATTATAAACTCAAGGTGGGAGAGCCCTTGTTCCTCTCAACTGCCTTCTTGCACACCCAGACCTTATGGCAAATGGAAGGAAAAGAAGAAAAGGAAGAAGAAAAAGAATAGGAAGCAAAGAGCCACAGACTCTGGGATGTTATCGATGCAACATTGCTGTAACTGCAGTGTTTGTAAAAACTGAAAAACGTACACAGGCAGGGATGCTACGTGGAGAGGGAGAATAAGAACTGATTTCTGAGGTGGGCATTGGGATTTCAGAGGTGAATTGATTTCAGAAAGTTCCACTGAACATGGGCTTGTGACTACAGCCACTGAAGGCAGAGTCTGTGCAGATCTCAGGATGGGCATATGTAACCAAGATGGAACGATCCAGCAGTGCCCTGCAGCGGGAGACTGGGTGTGGAGAGGCCCAGAACTGCATAGGGCTGCATGTACACACGCTTTGCACTCTTAGGTATGCCTGTGCAAGATGCAGAACAACACAGTTAGCTTGGCTCAAGGTAAACACACATCAGGTGCTCCCTTTCCTGAGCAGATGGTGATCAGGACATAGTAGGCACAGGTTTGAGAAAGTTGCTTCACCTGCTCACCTGTTACATTGACTTCCCAGAGCAACTTCTTCTCTATGAGGCCCAGGGTGTCAATGAGGGAAGCCGTGTGGATGACGAGGGAGACTCCCTGACAGGCACGGTGCAGGAATGTCACATCTCGGATGTCCCCTTCCAGGATTTTCACCTCAGTCTTACCCTTGAACTCTGCAAGAGCGGCAGAAAACAAAGCAAAAGAGTTTACAGGCATCCTAAGAAAAGCACTGAAAGGAGTGGTGAAGCACTGACCCTGGCTGGCAGGTGCTGACAGTCCCAGCACAGGAATGATATTTTAAGGCTGGTGGAACAGGAGGTATTTTCCAATGACTGTATTTTCAAGTGCTAATGGCAGTGCTATAAAGGTCTATGTTGCATTACCTACCACATATTTGGAGCCAATATTCAACACATTTCTTTCTTTTTTATATTTAAAGAGAAATATTTTCCACTGATAGCAAGATTCCTTCAGGTGAGACTATTTTAAAGTTCACAGGGGAGTAGCTTTGGCTATCCATGTCCTGAAGACTGTGTGGCTATAGATGTGTTAACCCAAGCCAGGCGCTGCAAGCTCCTGTCTTCAAGGTGATGAATGATCTCTCTCCACCCACAGCATGTGAGCACAGAAATGTGTTCACACCTACTTTCTTCCCCTTGACCTCACCCATATTGCAGCTCTTCTAGTACATCACATACAGTTCTGACACATCTTTTTCTTATACATTCACCAGGACTTATTGTGCTTTTTCCAGCTCTAGCTCTGGCTCCATTTCAGCATCTGTGCTGTGGGGTCATTTTTAGTATGTACATCTTATCTGAACTCTCAAGACTGTTCTCCTGAGCTATCTCAGCCCTGGCTTGCTTTAACTCCTGATTTTTAAGCCCTCTCCCTCCACAGTAGCTAATGTGTATGACCCTGGTCAGCTCTAGGTCTCAGAGCCATCCTTGCCCTACATTGTGCTGAACAGAAGCATCTTTTCTACAGCCCAGAACTACACCAACAAATGAGCCAGCACAAGATGATCACTTGGAGACATTTACAGTCTGAGCCAATGCTGCTCTCCTGGGAATTCAACTGGCCTGGCTGCAGCAATGCCATGAGAGAGGAGAGGACCTTTTCAGCATGACCCACAACTTTTAAGGAGGTGGTGTCATTACAGCGGGTCTTCTCGAAGACTCTGCTGTGGTTGCACTAGATGGCTCCCCAGGCACAGCTGCTGGGGAAGGACTCTGCAGCAGAGGCAGATCCTCTGTCTTACTCCATAATCAAGTGCCCCTTTTAGATAAGAGAAGAACCTGATCAGTTTGTACAGCTTTTAGCCTCAGCCACATCTGAAATCTTGTGCATCACCAGCTCCAAAGCAAGCAGTATTTCATCCCGTGTCTTTATTATGAAACACTGAGAGAGGTAGCAGTTGGGATCTGAGTGGGAATATCTTTAGGCATGCCTGTAAACTTCTTAGCTTGAATTTCTTAGTGTTCTTTTAGATAGGACCTAACATCTGTGAGGTGAAGCGTGGGGGAAGGCATTCCTCATGAGATCTCTCCATTTTCCTGATTAACTGGATGGTTCATTAAAATGGTCTACTTTGTGTATTCATGGGAGAAAATTTAAAATTGCATCTTATTTTAATTTGTAAAGAGTAAAGGAATTTATTTGCTTCTTTAGCTCAGAGAAGCTGAAATGTTTATTCTGTCCCCCTTTCAGCTACTTGGATGTTCAGCTACTTGTTTCCACACTGCCTTTCTGTTTTGAATGCCCTGATAAAGGCAAATTAATGTCTTCAAGGTTGAGCAAAAAGATAGCAATTTTTCCTCAGAAAGAGTTCTGGAAAAAACCCATCACATTCCTTCTCCCTTTACTTTCCTTCTATTTTGGATCAGTGTTGGATTAGCAGTGCAAAACCATTCAATGCTCAAGCATCACATTACCTATAAATATGTCTCTGAAAAATGACATGAAAAGAGGGTTCAGGGAAGGAGGGAAGAGATGTGCAGAGGGGTGACATAAGGACAAGTGAGAAATCCTCTTGAGAACAATACTGGAGTTCTAACTTCGCCAGAAGTGCCAATGCAGTAGTGAACAAAAAAAGAATTGTGTTAAGTGGAAGACCAGGAAAGGCAGAAAGGTAAATCCGAAGTGGGGATGGGATGTAGGAAACCCAAGGCACCGAACTACTGTGTTCAACCTGACGTTCATTCTCAGCCACACAATGTCACTGGGTAGACTCCAGCTCACAGCGCTTGACATTAATTGGATCATCCTGAACTCCTCAGGGCTGTGGAAGAATGCTAATGCCACTATTCTACATAGATTGAATGCAGTGGTCAAGGTCTCAGCAGGAATGTTATTTGGTTGAAAGAGGAGTGTCCCTGAGTGTCTCCTGGCACAAGGAGCTGTAACTTGCACATACTCTTCTGTCTCTGCCCTGACTCTGCAAAGAGATTGCAAGTTCAAGGTGCTCAAGAGATTAGTGAGAAAAAAACCCACTTAGCTCTGCTCCTGGCTATTCAAGAAATCCAGATAACACCTGCTAGCAAGTAAAAGCCTCCACAGTAAAAATAATGCAGGTCAGAAGACTCCAGCCCTACAGGTTTTGTAGCAGCCCTGCACTTGGAATAGGAGTCACTGTGATAGAGAAGAGCTTGAAAGGGAATGGCAGGGCAATATTTCAGGTAGTCCCAAGCACAGGCTCTGGTAGGACACTTGAGGAGATGTAGCCACAAGGGCTGATCCAGACAAAGGAACTGCCAGTCAAAGTGCAGCGGTTCAAGTCTGTTTAAGCACATCTGGAATGCCAGCCTATGGTTCCTACTACAAGTTTATGGGGGAAAAAATGCTTTGATAATTGATTTTTCTCTACCTCCTGTACTGGTCAGATAAGCAGCAGGAATTTCAAAAGAATAGGAGAGAGGGTGTGTGGGCAGTGCTCAGTGGAGGAGGAAGGGAGGATAAGAAAAGAGGGCAGAAAGCTTGCCTATTAACAAAAAAAGAAAAAATTACAGGGAAACCTTTGCTGCAGCTTAGCCAAGATTGTGCCCACACAAACAATTGTTTTCACTCCCTAGGATTGTCCTCACAAAGCTCTTCTGGCCCAAAGCAGTGCAGATGCCTCTGTTGCTGTCCTGCTGCATCAGTGCTAAACTACACACACTCTGGCTTCCTCAGCCTCTACTACAGCTGCAGGTTTTGTCTCTGTGGCAGTGTTCTGAAAATCAGAGTAGGAAGGGCTGCTGCAAGGCTCAGAGCCATCTAGCAAAGAAGTCTCAGTTCTATAAAGTGATCATAAAGGCTTGTGCAATTTATACCAGGTTTATGGTGCACTGTTACTATTCTTTGATGATGTTTAAATGATTTATAGAAAGATTGAGGCTCTTCAGCAAATCATATGAAGGTATTCCAAAAGGGTTCACATATATGTATAGAAAAAGAAGAGTCCTGAGGTGAAGATGTGATGAAGGAAAGCATTAATAAGTAAATGTAATGTAAGGACTTAAGACCTTGATTGAATTTTGGTCCCTCTGTGCCTTTTTATAGATGTGCTCAGTATCTCAGGAAACGGGACATTTAAAACAATACTCTGAGCTGCTTTCCCTGCCACAGACTGTTTCTAACACTGGGCATATCACTCATTTGTGCTGTCTCCAATCCATTCAAAAAGCCAGAGTCCTTCCTTGCACTTTGCAAAGGGGTCCTGTCTCTTCTGCGCTTAGCACAAGTGTTCTGCTCTCTGGAAAACTGTGGTGATGTTAATAACAACAATTTTTAAAATACCTCCTCACAGCTCTCAGTCAGAAGATCACTATTAACCAAACTAACCAAAGGTTGAAGAAAACTGTTAGAATTTGCACCCACAACTTTGTCACTGCATTCTAGTCTGGCATATCAGAGCCCAGCACAGCATGCTCTGGATAACACTGCCCTCCTGCCCAGTATAGCAAAGCTTGTGTTTTCCTTTCTCCTGAGCCAAAGAGTGAGATTTTTACATTAATTTTGCTCTGTGGGTTTTGTTGTAATAGAGGCCAGGTTGAAGACAGCCTGTTTACTGAATGAACAGTCTCTCTCTCCCAATCTAGAGAAGCCTCAGTGCCTGACAAGGAAAACTCTTGTTTTCATTTTACATCTGATTTCTGAACTGGAGGGAGAGGGAGGGATAAAGCAAGACTTCCTTGAAATAAAACTTCTATCTGCAAAGCTGGTTTGAAGGAGAGGATAAGACTTCCAAGCTATCCACATGAGACAGCAACACATATACCTGCAACACACAGTCCTCATGAAATGGTACTTACTTTCAAATCTGCCGAGTGCTTCCTCACTAAAGGCTTTGTCCAGCAGTCTGATCTCAGCCAGAGCCTCCTCTTCTTCCAAAAGCAAGCGGACAATCCTCTGGCCAAGAAATCCTCCTGCTCCTGTCACCAGACAGCTTACCCCAGCCAGGGACATTGCTCTGGTTGCTCCTCGGTGTCAAACTGGCTGTCTCTTGAGCTTAGGCAGGCTGGTTCACCTCCTGCCTGAGGGAATGAACATATGACATCAACCTCTGGAGTCTTTACAAATCAAAGGATGTTACCAGAAGGAGAGACTAATGAAAGACAAACTCTAATCTCTACAATAAGCAACAATATTTTAAGCATGTCTCACTTTTGCTAGCTATTGCTATTCAGCAGTAGCTTACAGATTTTTTCATGCAAAGGAAAAATACTTTAAAACTACTGTAAGTGAATTAAATTAACAAATCAGAAAATGCTCAAAATCAACTTCAATGCCAAACAAACCCCACAAAAATCTGCCTCAATCCTTGGTTCCACCTCTCTAACACGCAGAAGACTGTGGGGGAGATTTGCCTGTATTTATACACTGCAGAGCACTACCTCACTCATTTTGCTCCCCCTCCCTCTTGAGTGCCTCCTTTGCTGCAAAAGAATGTGATGCTTCCATACCACCACCACCACCCCTCACAAAGACGGGAGCTCTGGATGCAGTGAGGTCTAAGCCTAGATGTGGTCCTGCAGCCCCAAATTCTGGGAGAGTAAACCCTCATGCTGATAATTCTCTCTAGCTTCACTTTCTTGTGTAATACGGTGTCAACATGGAGGTAGGGAGCATTAGAATTAAATATAAATAGCAGGAGTAGCTATTTAGAGTGGTTTGAGGACCAGACTCTATTTTTTGGGTAGTGTGCATGGGCTCCTCACTCTGTGCAAAATCAAAAACTAACCTCTGGGATTTTGTGTTTGTATATACATTTTGTATACTACAGGCATTCAAGGTGATGAAATGGTTTAATGTACCATCAAAGACAAATTAAAGCTGCAGGAGATAAAGATTCACCTCTGGAAATGCCTGGTGTGAGTGTACCTAATTAAAACAAGGCTACTTGTTCCTCTGCAGTGAGCTGTGTTGTTTACATGTTCAAAACACAGGGAAAAGGCCCAGGTATTTCCCTCTTCTCCAGTTCTAGCAAAACTCTTTTCTAGTGTGAGCCCAGAGCAAGGCTTAGGCATTAGCCTGAAGCTCCTAATACTTGCACTGCCTTCCTGGGTCTGTCAAGACATGCTGGCTGCAGCTCAGTTTTCTCTCTCTCACACACAGGGATAGACAGACATCCCTGCTGAAGCAAGATGATAAATAGGTAGCTACCTTAAGAGATAAGGAAGCTATGAAGAAGCCAGGCAACACAATTAATTAGGCTGAAATCACCGGAAAATGGATCACTGATTTTGGGCACAGCTGGAATGAATATCTAAAAATGTTTTGATTCCATTCACACAACTAACTGCTAAGCTCCCTTTTTTATTCTATCATAGATTTTGTTCACTCATTAAAGAGAACCCTGGAGAAAAGCTATAGAAGAAGCATCCCCACATTGTTATTTTTTTAGAGCAAAACTGGGCCTGCAAGGGACAGGAGGAGAGCGAAACCATTTCTGTTGGAGGAGAAAGGTTTCTAGCTGACACAGATGACAAAGTTTTGGCAACTGTTTCAATCCTAGCATCCTTGAAAATCCTTTCCTTACACTAACAAATCTTTAAAAAAAATTGTTATCAGTGCTTCTTTCCTTGGCTTTTCACGGGCGGGACCTTGACATTGTATGTTCTTATCAGAAGCTGCTGCAAATTAATTTTGTGCACTTTGCAAGGCAAAATAACTGGTCAGAGCCTGCTGCTGCAAGTGATGTTCTCTGTAACAGGGCTTTCTTTTTTCTTTTAGGAAAGAAAAAAAATGCCTTAAAGAGGCATTATAAAACCAGATAACACAGCATAGCTTCTTAAGATGGAAAACACTCTCCTACACCAAGCTTGCCTATTAGAATGACCAAGTTTAGCAGGGGTAGTGCTTATATGAGAATGAGTGCTGCATAGGGGACTGCAAGGAGATTTTGTCCTCTTGGGTACTATTCAGCCAAATGCTTGGCTTAGTTTGAGGTAATTTTATATAACTCTGCATAGCAGCCTTCATCTGAAGTGTCATTTGTGAATGTCAGTGGTCAGACAGCAGTAGTTTGCTCAGTTCACACTCAGACCTGCCGGTGCTTTCTGCAGTCTCACCTAGAGCCAACATTTTCACATTTGGTTCTTGTTGACATTGCTGGGTGGGGTTGCTGGGTGGCTCTGTGCTGCAGACAAGGCTGGCTTTGGTGTTCCCGAAGGGGCACAAAGGCAGATGCTGGAATGTGCTGTACACCCCAGAACAGTGTCAATGAGCAACAAGGCCAGAGTCCACCAGACCTCTGACCCCCAGGAAACAGCTTGATGAAATTCTGAGTTATTGCACAGGTATGGAATTTGCAGACTAAAACATGATTCAGCAGCATCTAAAAAAGTTTAGCAATGCTATATTCTGTGTCAGGGTATAGTCATTTTTTAACTATGTTGATGTCTTCTCTTTGACTTCATTGTAAAACAAAGCCACCAAAATGTGTTTCTTACAACCATATGCCTGTAAGCTCAAAATGCCTAGATGTGGCAGCTCTGGGAAAGAGACTGTACTTTGAGATGTAGATTTACTCAAGGAAAGCTTCTGGCCTTCAGAGTGAGAGACGCTGTTCCCTCTTGGAAACATTTTCCTCTCTCTTCTGGTTACACATTGACAAGAGGGAATAGGACTTAAATAATTAACTTTTGGGCATCTGTCCTGAATCACAGTGTGAATAAATACAGCTTTTCATAGTGGGGAAGAGTTATAAGACACTTTAATCAAGGTATGAAGATAACCACCTTAAGAGGCCTCAATGTTTCTGTGTGTTCAAGTCTGAAAAAGAAAATATCTCCCATTTCAGTAGTACCAAAATTCTTCCAGTAGAAGGGAGAAAGTGATTGTAAATGTTTCTTATATGGCCTCCAAAATCAAAGATACTTACTTGTTGTAGTCTTTGCTATATTAGACAGCACATGAGTTGGACAATTAACTAGAAACAAACATTTAGTCTCCTTTTCCCTTTTGTTTTAGGAAGAACTGTTTCCTCAGATGAAATTAAAAATTGAATTATATATTTAAAGGCTGGAGAAAATTGCACCATATGCCAAAGGAAAATGTTTATATTTGGATCAATTTTGTAGATAAACTACCCTTGTAAATACCCTGATTCCCTCTCCCTGCTGCATCCTCCAGGGATGCTGTGAAACAGCAGGGTTTGATTAGTCCTTAACCCACAAGTTTACAATATTTTTTGGAAAGATTTAACCTTGCTTGAATTTGTAGCAGAGATATTCACAACAATCAAATACAAAAAGCAGAACAGAGTGCAGACAAGAGGGCATGGACTTTGGTACACATTGGCATGGATCATAGAAGATTTCCGAAGTCTTGGAATAGCTGTAGGATGGACTTGTTAAATAGTCTCTCAGCCTAGTCAAACCCTGTGAGCTCTTATTTTTAAGCTCACCCACCAAATACCTTTCTTTTTCTCTCAGAAAATTGTTTCTGCAGCCTCTTTCACAGAGATACATGGTTGCCTCTGCAGCTGCATGGTAGTTGATCATGGCAGTACAGTGGTACAACATAGTACAGATATCATGTGCGGCTCTCATTTTATGATTCTGTGATATATCCCGACAATTTAGATTAAAAGGAGCCTCTGGAGGTCTCTGACCCAAGCGCTTCTTAAAGCAGCATCAGATCAGACAAGGTTGCTCAGGGCTTTGTCCAGTCAATCTCTAAATATCTCAAAGGATGGAGGTTTCACAAACCCTCTGTTGCAGGATTTGACACCCCCTCATGGTGAATTTTTTTCCCACTGATTTCTACCTGGAATTTTCCTCATTGCCTTTTACCCTTTTACTGTTCACATCCCAGAAGCTGGGCTGGATTTTCTCCAAATGAGTAGAAAAAGACAGCGATGTGATCCCCCATCCACCTTTAGCCTTCTCAGGACTGAGTACTCCCAGTTGTCTCATTCTCTTGTTGTACATCCTTGAAGTCCATCAACATGTGCCACGTGCTATAATTCCTGAGTCTTATCTGGCAGGCTGTCAGTCTGCTGACAAGGTTTATTGTCACTGGAACAGAGAGGAAGGCCTCCATGTGAAGGCCTCTGGAAGATCAGTGCAGACACTGTTATCTCTGAGAGAAATTAAAGTCTAAACAGAGCGAGCTAACAGGGCTAGCTTCTTTCTTCTGCCTCCTTAGGACAATTTAAAGTAGGGTTTATGTAGAAGGTTGCTTTTTGATAGCATGGTTCCCCCTGGCCATGCCAGTGAAGTGGGCACCGAGGTATTTGCCAGCTGCAAAGCAGTCTGTGGCAGGGCGTCTGAACCACTGAGAGCTGGCCTTTTGTCCCAGAAGTGGTACTCTGCTGCAGGCTCAGCTTGGAAACCTCAGGTGAAGAGCAGATTTACCATTTGCCCACAAGATGCACATGACCAATTCTACAGGGATTCCTCTTTGTTATTGATTCCTGAGGCATGATACTTACACAAACCTGACCAGCAAAATCTTCCCTTACCCTTGCTCTATGGCAGGGCATGCAGAACTATTCAAGCGTACAGGCATTGCCTCAGTTTTGGAATACATGCTGATCTGAAAGGGGAAAACAGGCTAGGAGGATATTCTATATAATTACATAGTTTGAAAAATCAGATAGAAAATTTGTGTGGCTTTAAAGGCCAATAGCAAGAGGCAGGATTAGAGAAGATACTTCAGCTCTGTGAATGCTGCAGTCCCGGACCCCTGCTAATCTTCATTTCACTTCCAAGTGCTCCATGCCTGTTCAAATATAGCTCCAAAGGTACTCCACTAGACGCTCAGATCACAGGATTTGCAAACTAGTGGCCTTTGCAAACATTTCTGGTTTAAGATGTTTATGCTATCTTATACACCAAACTTATAGAACAGCTTGATTAAAGGCTGCTGTTTCTATGACTACCTTAGTAGGGTTTACACATCCTTCAGCTCCACCTGCTCCACCTCCTATCCTTCATCCCCCAACTTCAGTGTCATGGGAAAAACAGAGAAGGCAATCACAAAAAAACCATGGTGCTTTTATTTTCATGATGTTACACTGTCTTTCCTTTAAAACAGATTTTGATCTCATGTACTCCATAATAGTGTAAATGAAGCCACCTGAAGTCAGCTCAACAGTGCAGACAACTTCCATCACTACTGTTTCAGCTCCAACAGACTCTCTGAGTTTCTTAAGATGGCTTTCCTCCTTTAAAGAAAAGGAGGAAAGCCATCTTTCTTTAAAGATGGCTTCACAATTGTAACAATGGCATGCATTCCACCATCTTGGTTTTGTTGGCTTTAAATGAAAGCTGAGACTCTGGAGCCTGAAATTAGTGATTCTCCTGCCTCAGCAGAGCTGTCTTGAGCACTACCTCAGCTCCAAGGAACACACACTGCTGTGAGGAGCACCATGAGCAAACCATCAGACTGGCTGCATGCATGGAACATTGAGAGGGTCTGACTGCAAGTGAAAGGTGTCTCACTGAAATGCTGGTAAGAAATGGATGATCTTTCACTACCCGGATTTCTCTAGACAAAAGAGATTTCTTTCAGTAAATAGGAGTATAGAACAAGGAGCAAAGCTCTTGATGGTCAGCGACTAGGGAGACAGAGGAGCTCATTTTCATGAAAACAGAACTTAAATGCAGTTGTCCCAGCCCCTCACTACCTATTTTCCCATTTCACAGCATCAGCTCCAGAAGACAGTAGCTAACTTCAGGCACCTGCTCACTCTCACCCTTTCCATGTCCATGTCTAGGTCTTATAGATTTACAGAAGCAGATCTAAAAAAATTCAAATGCCTGGAGGCAAGTCATCAAGATGTATTGGAGAAAGGATGCTGGAAATTCTGCTCCTCTACAGAGCTTAGCCAGATATCTCCAGTCTGCCAGCAGGCCCCTTCAGCCACTGCCATTGGTATAAGCTGGAAACAAGCCTTCTAGCAAGTTTAGGACCTAACGAGCCTCACTTGATTCTTCTAAGATATGGGCAAAAGTAGGTGATGCTGCTGTTCCCATTTTCCCTTTTACACCAGGAGCCAGAGGTCAACATGCTCAGCAAGAACTGGGGAGCACAGATGCCCTCTCCTCCACAGAAAAAGCAGCACCTCTTCTATGACAGGAGAAAGCCTTGAGCAAAGAAGCTCATAGGCAGTTTCGTGGGAGGAGAGTGGGCACTTTCTTGGAATTTGGCCACACAGCACTCCAAAACAGGGTTAGAGAACTGTGCAGCCCCATGCATCCAGGACTCCTGTGGTGTTTTCCTCTGAGTAATTACTGCGTGAATGAATGACCTCAGGCCCCCACCTTCACTCTCATACACAGGAGAACTTTGATTACTAGCCTACAAAGCATCACTTTTCCCTGTCTGCAGCCACTTATTCTTGATGCTTTTACTGAACAGTGCCAGAATTCCAAGGGGAGCAGGGGGAGATCCCACTTGGTGGGAAATGCCACATGCCCATGCATGATACCCAGGGCAGTGCAGTTTGCAGGGCACCACTGTTTGCGATTGCCAAGAAAGGGAGCCTTGTGTGCCAGGGGAGACTGGGAGGTGCACTAAATAGGGAAGGTGCCCAGCAAGTTGGTATTTCTTTGGCACAAAGTGACATGGCATCCCATTGCTGTCTGGCATCCCTCTGCCATTTTGTGCTGCTGTAACATCAGTGGCCACACTTGTGAGTCTGGCCATAAAAATTATTTATAAGAAAACAAGGTCAGGTGTCCTATCAGATATTTTTAACATCACATTGCATTTTTAAAGATGACGAACATTAGCAGTTTTCCTGTATGTACCATCTTAGTTTACTTAGCCTCATTTAAAAGACCTGATTAAGCCAGAGCAGTTAAATCAGTTAAACTCTGTGGAAATTCAGCTTATTCCCAGATACACTGGCCCAACACCCCACAGATTTACACGTCACATTTATAACAAAGACCAAATACGCACACAGCGGGTTTAGCCATTTTGAGTAGATAATTCTTTTTACACCTTTACTTGGACAGCATTATGTAAAGATTAAAAAAACAATTGTTGTTAAACTCCTCCTAGGGACAACAGTCCAGGATAAATACTCATGCTGCAGCCTATTGACACAGACAAACCCCAAGGGACATCAGCTCCAAATAATACAACATCAACAGATTTCTGCCCTGGCTGTAAGACCGTATGTGCCCCCACATTCCCTCATTTCCATTCCCCAGTAGCTCCCTCAGCTATGGGCAGTAGCATACTTCCTTGTCTACTCTGGGCAGCCAGAAAGCAGCTCTGACACAGCCAAGGGCCATTGACTTCCTCACGAGGAAGCAACACTCATGTCTCAGGAAGAAACTTGGACAGGGAAGGGATGAGCACATATTTCTGCTACCTCGGAGAGCAAGTGTTTATGCTGGCATCAGGTGTGACACTGCCTCTGAGCTATCCTCAGAGAGCAAAGGTCACATGCTGCTGGGGTGGTGCCAGCAGCTCCTGCCCACTCCGTTAGCCTGTGCTGGCTGCCCTTATCCATGGGCAGAGACCAGGGCACCAGGTGAGTGATGTACCCACTGCCACAAACTTGTGGTGTCCTCTGAAAATGAACAGGTCTTGACTGCTACTCAGAAGAGTTTGCCTTGCAAATTAACTATGTAGTGAAAGAAGAGGCTCTCTCAGCAGGGAGCACAGGGTGCTGATTTGGTTACAGGTGATTTCATTGCTCTGCGTTTAGAAGCAGTGGGCAAAAACTGCCCCCACCATCAAAGGGTAACTTGTGTGCCTGTTAACTGATGCATCTTGTTTCTGTATCTGTTATGAATACATCTGGGAAAAGCCCAAGCTATGGAAGATATTGGCCACAACAATTACTATGCCAGAGTAGGAAAGTGTGACTGAGTTGCAGTCAGACCTGGTAGGACAATCAAGTGGAAAAAGCAAGGCACATAGTTTTCCATGTCTGGATGTCCAGTGTAATAGAACTCGGGAGTAAAGCCCAACATAGGTAATGACATGGAACAGCCAGTTTAAAGCAAATGTATTTAAGCAAGTAAAAATTACTCGAACTGCTAAGGAATTCATTGGTCTCAACAAAAGCAGAGCACAGCCTTTGCTAACACGGAGACTTTCCTAATCTCCTCAGAAGTTTCCTGAAGGCCTTATCATATACTTATTGTTCCTTCTTTGCTGTCTTCAGTCTGGCTGGGACCTCAGCTTGAGCTGCCTCTGTTTGGTGGGTATTGCAGGAGGCTGTTCACAGCTTGGAGAACCGAACCAGGTGTCGGCCAATCTCTGAGACTCTGGCACAGCCTGAAATACATGACACAGCAATGAGAACGAAAGGTTTGTGGATGAAGCTTGGAAGCCCCCTTCTCTGAATCACAGTCTTGTCTTGTATGAACTGGGTTGGGATAGGTTCGTACTTCAGTAGTTCTGTTCCTCAATGGCATCTTCAGCTTTGAGGTTAGGCACCAGAGTTCCCACACAAGTAGAGTTAGAAACATGAAAAAAAAAGATCCTTACAACAAGCTGAGCAGAGTGTTATCTGATCCAGTCAGCAGAGAAAAGGTAGACAGAAAAGATACAGGGATTGCTGGGTGCCAAGTGACCAGAGGTGGAGATTTGCACTGGCATTTCATCTGGTCAAAAATGGGTGGAAGAGGGATTCTGGTTGGCACCCAGCTGGACATGAGCCAGCAGTGTGCCCAGGTGGCTACAAAGGCCAATGGCAACCTGGCCTGTATCAGAAACAATGTGACCAGCAGGACCTGGGCAGTGATCAGGCCCCTGAATGGGGCACTGATGAGGCTGCACTTTGAATCCTGTGTTCAGGAGAGTTTTAGACTGGATATTAGGAAAAATTTCTTCACATGAAGGGTTATCAAGCATTAGATGAGGCTGTCCAGAAAGGTAGTTAAGTCACCATCCCTGTAGGTATTTAAAAGACATGGAGATGTGGTGCTTAGGGACATGGTTTCATGGTGGACTTCGCAGTGCTGGGTTAAGAGTTGACCTTGATGGTCTTATAGGTCTTTTCCAACCTAAAAGATTATATGGTTCTATGAATTTCACGCTTCCACTAAAAAGATCCCAACTTGCTGCTCTTGCTGAATCCAGTGCCCTTTTGCATGTAAAGTCTAAGAGCCCGCTGGAAAAAAACCCCAACAAAACAAAAAACAAAACCCCCACAAAACCAACAAACCCACCGTGTAGGAATCTTTGCTAGTTGAAAAAGTGACCTGTAAAACCAACTGTGCCAACAGGATTTCAATTCCAGTCTCCTAGTCAGAATTGTTATCCACTTGAGTTCATGGTTGCTAGAGCATGAAAATCTTTAATAAGATCCTTTGCTGATGTCTGAATACTCCTGCACTGGATCTGCATGTCATGCTTGGTATCATAGAATATCCTGAGTTGGAAGTAGCCCACAAGGATCATGGAAGTCCATCTTCTGGCCCTGCATAGGACAGCCCCATGAATCACACCATGTGCCTGAGAACATTGTCCAAATGCTTCTTGAACTCTGACAGGTTTGGTGCTGAGACTTCCCTGGGGAACCTGTTCCAGTGCTCAACCACCCTCTTGTTCATATGTGAAACAAGTTTGCACTGGGCTCTGCAAGTTTGCTGTCAGTGAGGGGATCAAACATGGCAGCTACAGTTGGGAGCAATAGTGAGAAATGAGAGTGAGGAACAAAAGTAAAATCTTGGAGGAGACATGAAGGCTTTTAAGGCATGTAGAATGCAGAGGTTTGAACCTCTACGAACAGGCTGTATTCTCCAATATGCTGAGAAAAATTCTGCATCCATTTTTAATGAACTTTTCACGCAGAAAAAAATTGGTTCCATTTTGCCCTGATAAACAGTATGTCAAATACTGAAAAACATATGCTACCATTCCCAGCAGAACAAAAATTGCAGGTTTTGCTCAGCTTTACTTAGCAATTTTGTATCTCTTTAGCTGGGTCACAAAGCTGCTTTAACCTATTTCCTCCTTGCAAGTGTCATTGCTCTGACACCTGAAATGCCAAGTGGTTTTCTAGGAAGCAAAGAATCACCTTAAGCATAGCAACTTGAACCGGCACAGGTCAGGTGGATTCCCTTTTTGTGACCCATCCATCAGACTTCTGATTTTATATGGCTTGCATGAAGAAACCTCTGTATCACCCATTGCAAACAACCTGCAAAATACTTACCAGCCAAGGCCATCGACAAACGAAATTCATCCTGCAAAATTCTCAAAACATCCTGGAGACCTTCTTCACCCTGCTCCGACAGAGAAAGCACTCAGGGTAAAAGGAGCACTGGCACAGAGCAAGGCTGCAGGATGCTTGCACTGTGAGAGCTGGGACAGTCCCTTAACCTCGTGCCAATTCCAAGCTCTCATACAGATGAATGATTAAAACTTTATGATGGATGTGCTCAGTTCATTGCAGTTTAATTTAAATGCTTTTCCTTTTGTGATACATCTGAACATGGAAAGAAAACAAAGCTGGTTTTCGCTTGTGACATTTTCTAGCTGGTTTCTTCTCTTAGCTTTCAGTTTTCCTCTGCCAATTGGCTTGTTATTTAAAATGTCAAGCCTTACAATGCTGACAGCTTTCAATGAAGTAGTGAGAGTTTTATATATGATACTGCTTTAAAAACTTTAGTTTACTCAAATATTGGTCTGAATCTTCAAAAATAATATATTGTGTGTTTTCCCCTGTGTAAGTGACACCAAGAAGCTCAAAATCCAATAAATTGTATATAAGATTTTGAGTTTCTTGTAAAATACTGGATGATTTTTT